>NC_089237.1:819980-1119980 GCF_963924675.1 Phocoena phocoena
CAACTCCCTGTCACTTGGATTATTTACAAATGGATCAGGCACGGTTCGTGTGCCTTTCACAGGAATCCAATCCCTACATCTCCGACTTCAAGACTGCATATAGAAATGAAATTCTGGGGTCGACTAGTGTCAAATAGAGGGCCACCTTCCAGTGAATCAGCCTGATCACAGAAGGTCGGGGTGCTGTACCACCTTTGCTCCTGGGCCAGGATCTACGAAGTGGCCATGTTTCAAACAGGACCAGAGCATTGCAGAGCCCACGGGGGGTGCCAGACACACTCAGTTAACCATCCCTGCTCAGGATGACAATGACATCAGCAGTGGTGATGATAAAACATGATGTTGGCCACCTTTCTCCTGAGGACCCACTAGGACCCAGACACTACCCTGGTTTCTTCACATACACTCTCTCCAGTCCTTACAATAACCCTACGAAGGTGCCCTCCCGCAGTGGGGGGAGACAGAGGTAGAGGCCACGCACAGAGCTGGCGATGTGCCTACAGGTGACTACAAAGTAAGGAGCAGCAAAGCCAGCACGGGTCCAGCCTGTGACCTCTGCTGTTCTCTGCTAGAAGCCACTTTCCCAATGACCCCACCACCCCCTTAGCCCTGCAGGAAGGTCAAAGTGAAGGGCCCCTTTGCTTGGACCGTCGGGAGTCGCTTACAAAAAAGAAGAGGGGGTGAGGGGGTATCACCCACTCGAGGAGATAGGAGCCGGGTGCTTCCCAGGCTTTGCCAAGAGCCCCTCGCTGCCCCTCTCTCTCCCCCTGCAGCGGGGATGGCCAGCTACCAGCCCTGCCCTGCCCCGCGACAGCTAACGAGGCTCCCACCCAGGTACTTGCACGCAGAAACCTCCATTTCTCTGCCCACACGGCTGCTAAGCTCTTATCCATCAACGCCTCTAACTGCAGCCTGGCATCTCACTTGCATCTGCCCTGTAACCTGCCCAGTGAGAAGGAAAATTGATCCAGGGCTGTTTTCCTCTTTCACCACGAAGGGATGTCAGTCATCCAGGTGGGTCTCCACACTGTGCATCAAGCAGGACGGACCCACTCACACACAAATGTCAAGGAACATTAAACACGCAGGAAGTAACCCTCACTCTCCCGAGCAAGCACATTGTACTGAAACGAGGGAGAAAATTTTAACCCCAAGTCCAAAGACCACTGAGATTCTTCACATTGTCATCAACTCTTCCACGGGAGAGCTGCACAATGCCCTTATTATCACACCAGCATTTCATGAGACACGTCGTTATGTAATCAAAACGAGAGATAAGTAAAAGGAATTAACAAAGGAACTTACTTGCTCTCAAGCCTTATGTTTAAAAAAAACTCTGCCTTTTAAAGAGCAGGTGTGAATCACTCGCAGGTGGAAGCGCAACGTTTGCACAGACAACCGGGACGCCCCTCAAAGTCTGGACTGCAGGTTCCTATAACTAGCAATCCAGCAAGTCTGCTTTGAGGAATCTGCTCCACTGACACTCTCGTATGTACAGACACACACAGCCCCAGCCAGAGCAGTGGCTACTCAGGGGCCGCCCACCAGGTCCCAGGCGCTGCGCTAAGGGCCTCACAGGCAACAGCTATTTCACTCCGCACCCTCTCACGAGGCAGTACTGTTACCACCCACCCCCGTTTTACAGAGGGGAACCCAAAGACAAAGAGGCAGAGCAACGTGTTCAAAGTCAAAGAGCCAACAACCGGTGGGGCAGGATGCAAAGACAGACAGTCTAAGGAGGTCGCTGAAGCTGTTTAAAAAGGCAACACACAGCGTATAACTCAGAAGCTCATTCATAGGAAACTAAGCAAATTACGGCACATCCACGGAGCAGAACACTACACAACTATTACCAAAGTTAGTTATGTCTACATGCTGATGTGGAAAGAGGTCCAGGATCTACACTGTTGGTGAAAAAAGCAAGCTGTAGGACAGTTATAGAACCGTGTGAATTAAACAAAAAGGGGAGAGTAAGATACGTATGTCAAAAGTGAAGTTCTGAAAGGACAAACCGGAGAACTCAACGGTGGTTCCATCTGTGAAACAGGCCTGGGTCGTGGGAAAGGGAATTTTAACACGGTGCCCTTCCATCTGTTTTGTGTTTTGTTTGCGCTAAATCAAGAGTACGTATGCATTTTAATTTTTAGAAGTGTTTTTACCAAAAGAATTGGAAATTTATCAATGATTGGGGAGGGCAGAACAGAACTTTGGGCTTCATGTTACAACTATTTTGAGCAGAGGAAAAAGGCAAAGCCTTATAAAATATCACGACCAAATCCCACGTGTATGTGGCGTCTGATACAGCTAACCCCAGGTTCAAGATGAAGCTGTGCACCTGATTCCCACAAAAACGGCATAAATACTGCCTTCAAATATCTCCTATGGCAAATATGAAATGAATCGGAGCAATTTAAATTCCTGCTATGTAAAACTCTAGGTTGATGGGCTGAGGACAGAGCAGCCGGTCAGAGAACAGCACAAAAGAACAGAAGGGAGTGACCCACAGCCACTGGGGACAACGCTGGTCCACGCCTGTGTCCCACCTGGACGTCACCACACAGCTTTCATCCTAGGTGAGCCCACATAGTCCCGAATGAAGCAAAACTGCTACGTAATTCAGAAAGATACTGGACAAGAAGTAAGTTTTAAAAGTCAAAGAGGAAGGCAGTTCTCAAAACCCCAGGTCAGGCATTTACACATACTAGCCCTAAAATAATTTAAGATGTTGGAAGAACTGAAGAGAAAAAGTCATTTCCAACTATTTAAAATACTTTTTAAATCTGGAATGGTTCCCCTAAAGAACCACCAAAGCTTAGGACACACATGAAAGTATGACAGATGTTTTATTCAAAAAAGGAATAAAACAAACCAGATTTTTTGTATAGCTGTTAGAAAACAGACGAGAACATCCTTGCTTTTGACACTGAGTTTCTGAACCTCTGTTCTAAGACAAATTACTATGTCATACAACAGGTTTACTACTGGAAAAGTAATTCAATTGGGAGTTTTATTCCTAATATTTTAAAATCAAGTACTATAAATCAAAACCAAGACCAAGAGCCCATCAAAAGGTAACACTCAGCCATAACCCTCTGTAATCATTACAGTAGAAAATTATACTCCAAGCCCTATAGTGTGGGCATCAATTTATTCACTCATGTTTAATTTATATTTGACTCTTCTATGTGCCAAGCAAACATACTCTATGAAATGCTAAGGAGTGCTAAGTGTCCCATAAAGCACACAAAACTCAAGAATAGGGAAGTAACAGAACCCTACTTTATCTAAATAGTTTAACTGTAATCGTTTCATCAAAAATAATTTTTCTTTCTTAGAATTCAACAGGATTTGCCATGATGCTTCAAATGATTCTGGTTCTTTTAAAAGTCTTCCAAGAAAGCTGGAACTACTGCAGTTTATTTTCTTAGTAAACTTCCTTGTAGTCAGCACGGGCACCGCTCTACTGATCTAAAAGTATTTTCACAATAATCGTGTTGGGTAGACATCGACGGTCGTGTAACAACTTCTAACGCTAGTGATGGCGATTCTAAGGACGTGCGTCTTCCACAAGGTTTGGGAGAAAGTTCCCCCCCAGAACAGCACACTGTGAAGGACTACTCCAAGAAATACCACTTTTTGGCCTATAGAATTAGGAAAAAAAATAAAGTTTTTTCCCCATAACATCAACACTTCATGCTGGCAAGAGCCCAGGCCAAGAGGAAGCCATTTATTGCTGATGGCGCTGAAATTAGTACCATGCCCTTGAAAAGCAATTTGGAAATGTTTGCCAACAACCATTAAAAAGTCCCCCCCCTAGAAGAAATAATATGAACACTTGTAAATCCTACCCTTAAGAAACGATTAGATCAGAAAAAGGCAAACGCACAAAGCTTTGGTTCATTATAGGTCATTCACAAGAGCAGTCAATTAGAATATTTACAGTATAGACAGAAACCTGGGATGCAAAATTCGGAAGACTAAGGTGACCATTCTGATCCGGATACAGCGCTTGAAGACCATACCGACAACTATGTACAGCTGACCCTTGGCGGGGGGAGGGGGAGAAGCAACCCCCTCTGAAGGCAAAAATCCACGTATGACTTAGCCCTCCACACGTGAGGCTCCTTCGTATCCAAGGATTTAACCAGTCGCATATTGTGCAGACTGTAGCATTTACTACTGAAAAGGTCCATGTGTGAGCGGACCCACAAAGTTCAAAGCCGATTTGTTCAAGCATCAAGTGCACACAATTACGTATAATGCGCACATAAGACAATGAAAGGAAATATACCAGGACGACACAATTAGAGGTGGATTCTCGTGTATGAGCAGGATTATTGCAGCATTTCTTAACCTCAGCACTACTGGCCTTTGGGGCCGGATCATCCTTTCCGGTGCCTGTAGGATGCAGAGCGGCACCTGGGGCTTCTCCCCCTAGACACCAGTAGCGGTCCCGCCCCTAGTTATGGCAATCAGAACCTCTCGGGGCTTTGCCAAATATCCCCTGGGGGGCAAGATCACCCCTGACTGAGAACCACTGTGCTTAAGCCACTTCCTTCTCTACTTTCTAATTTTTCTATTATATATATATATATATATTAATTGATCTTTTAAAGTAGGAATGGTAATAGTAGAAAGCAGTATTTAGTGACTCATTCCAGCTTTTTCTCCAGCAAAGCTCTCTCAGCACAGCCCTCCTTGCTTCGCACATGCCTCTTACAAAAAACCCACATCCACAAGTTCTCTGTAATGGAGATTAATTGCCCCATCTCTCTCTCAGCATTCACCGTTTTGCATCCACGCTCTTGGAGAACCTTATTCTGTACTGAGAAACCACAAAACTCATAATCACATCCCCAACCTTCATTTCAAAAGGAGCTTCAAATTCTTCCTAATGACCACAGAGCTTGACCAAAGAGAAGGAAATAGTATTGGGTTCGGGTAAAGACAAATGAACTTTTTGGCCAACCCAATATTTTTGGCCACAGGCTGTTGCTTTCAAGTCAACAGGTCAGAAAGAAATCAAACTTGCTTAAAAATGAGGGCAAAACGAGTTAAACCATCTCAGAATCCAGCAAGCCAAGCAGTAGAATTTCAAAACTGTAGGACAGTGGATACAGTCTATGGCATTTTCTTTTCACTTCTCATATATTAGCAAATCCGTATCTACTTTGCTGATCCACACTAATTACATCTAGTGGTGAACCCCTTTGACGGCTTGTACGACAAAGTCCAAACTGGCCTCAGGTTACTTTCGCCAAGTCATTCCCCAACCCTCTCCACCACCCCACACCCTCCCACCCCCAACTTAAACTTCGTGGCCCTCCTCCCTCCTCAGGCAGCTTCCCAGTGGCGGTTCCCTCCTGGCGAGAAGAGGCCGGCTCTTCACCTACAAGCCTCCACCAGAACTCCCTCCCTCCACGGGGCGCCCACCCAAACCCACCTGCCTGCCCCTACTAGAGCAGGGACTCCTCGAGGACAAAGACGGAGCCCAAGCTGCACATGCTGCCCTATAATGGCCTAAAGCCATCTCCAGAAGCCCTACAGTTCCTCTAAAAAAGTCCCAACTTCTCACATCTGGGCTGGGAGAAAAAGAACACGTCGGTAGAGAATTCTTTCCTGAGTGTTTTGTTTAAATTACGGAACAAACATAAACTCCACATCAGAGATATCGTTGCCTGTTTGGTTCCTTTTTTTTTTAAACACCTATGGGGGCGGCTTCATGAGCACTGAATAGCCTAGCATCCCTTACGCTGATGTAAGGACAAGGGACTTGACATCAATCAGTCCTGCCACCTGGTTCTACAACTGCTGTTCTGAATCTAGGTTATTATAACTAAGTGAAAAATAGGTTGTAAAACAATGGAAACATTAGGACTCCGCATTAAGTTATTCATAAGCACTGTTTACTATTCCTTTACTCTGGGCAAGAATAATTAACATATACTTACACAATAATTCAAAGATGTTATAGTATTCAACATTCAAGTGAGAAGTACAGGTTATATTGGTGACCCAACTATACTGAAAATATGAAAAATAAATGGAAGATTTAAGAAGCACTTAATGAGCCTTTACTAACCATCAGGCTGTTCTAAGCCTTTTAATGTATCAACTCACCTAACCCTCACAACCACCCTATGAGGTATGTACCATTAATTTCCTCATTTAAAAATAGGCAATTATGAGGAAGCTGAGTAGATGTTACTTCCTCCCTGATTAAAACTATAGTCCATTTACATGTCTAAATGTACGTAACTACGGGCAAACCACCAGGTCACATGCTTTCAAGTTTTTCCCCATAAAGTACAATTCTCTTCAATTCCCTAGGCAGCAGCTCACATGAGTGTTTATAACCTGATTTTTGTTGTATGCACTTCTTGAATTGCTCACTGGGGTCAATGTCAAAACACTTCCTAAAACGGACCTTGTCCTAGCAGTCAGCTCAATTTTAGGAAAAACTGATTCGAGACTGCAGCATTTATTTATTCCTTCAAAACACTAAACCTATAATTTTGGTTTTCTGACTTGTAATTTCAACAACAGGACAGCTGAGCATCAATCCTTTTTAGAAAAAAATTTTTAATCTCTTATAAGATCTCAATAACCCTAACCAAAGATTACTTTTAACAACAAAAATTAGAAAAGCCTCAAAACTTAACTCAAATGGAGCCTAAGGCCTAAGTATAGCTAATACTATAAAATTCTTAGAAGAAAACATAGGAATAAATCTTCCTGACCTTAAATTTGGCAATGGTTTGCTTAGATATAACACCAGAAAGCATAAGCATCAAGGAAAGAATGCATAAACTAGACTTCAAAAGTTATGTTTGTGCTTCAAAGGACACCACTAAGAAAGTGAAAAGACAACCCAAAAGTATTTGCAAGTCATATCTAATAAAGGACTTATCTAGATTATGTAAGAACTCTTACAAGTCAAAGGACAAATAAAGAATTTGAAGGGACATTTCTCCAAAGATGTAGCCAATAAACACAGGAAAAGATGCTCAACATCATTAGTCATCAGGAAAGTTAAAGTCAGATGAGCCACAATGAGACACCACCTCACAGCTACCAGGATGACCAAAGACAAACAAGCGTCTGCAAGGACGTGGAGCCCTTCTGCCGTGGTGGGACCGTAAAACGGGGCAGCTTCTCTGGAAGCTGTCTTGGCAGTTTCTTGAAGTGGTAACCATAGAAGTAACATCACTCAGCAAATTCAGCCCCAGACAAATCCCCAGGAGAAACGAAAAACACATCTACAACAGACCTGTACACAAATGTTCTGAGCAGCGTCACTCAACAGTTAAAGTGGAAACCATCAAGTCTACCAGCTGACGAATGGTGAAGAAAATGGTGTACTTCACACAGTGGAATATTACTGAGCTGCAAAAAGGAATGAAGGGCAGATACGTGTTACCAATAAGAGGAGGGACCTTGAAAACATTATGCTCAGTGAAAGATGCCAGACACAGAAGGTCACATATTACATAATTCTGTTTATATCAAGTGTCCAGAACAGGCAGATCCAAAGAGAAAGATGAGTCCTGGTCACCAGGGACTGGAGGGAGTGGGGTGGGAAGGAACTGGTAAGGGCTACGGAGTTTCTTTCTGGAACGATGAAAATCTTCTAAGATTACGCGTGGATCGTTGCACACTTCTGTGAGTATACTAAGAACCACTAAACTGAATACTTTAAAGTGGTGAATTCTATGGCATACAAATTATATCCCAATAAATCTGTTATTTAACAATGTCATGTGTGGCAGAGCAAAAGAAAAATCAGAACTTTTACATTCAAGTATGCTGGGTAAAACTCTGAGTCCATCAATGATTCTTAACTTTCCCTTTTACCTATGCACACTGAACAGTGACGATCAGTAATAACAGAAATAAGAACCTGTGTCCCTGGGCTCAACGTCACACACCAGCTCACACACTGTGGACCTGACACAATTCCTGTTCCCCAGTCTGTTTCGTGAGAGTCCAAGAGAGCAAGAGGATTGACAGAACTGAAACCAAGGCTTTGGGACAGCAGAAGTCAAGACCTTTTACAGGATTCATAGTTGCCCAAACCTGGAAGCAACCAAGATGCCCTGCAGGAGGTGAATGAGAAACTGTGGTACGTCCAGAGGATGGAAATTATCTAGAACTTAAAATGAGCCACCAAGCCATGAAGACACAGAGGAACCTTACACGCAGATTACAAAGGAAGAGAAGCCAGTCCGAAAAGGCTGCCTACTGTATGATTTCAATTCTACAACCTTCTGGAAACGGCAAAGCTATGGAGACAGTAAGTAGTTCAGTGGTTTTCAGTGGGTGCAGAGGGTAGGGATGAAAGGGCAAAGATGATTTTTAGGGTAGAGAAAATACTGTTATAATCATGGACACACACCATTATACATTTGTCCAAACCCATAGACTACACAACCCCAAAAGAGAACCATAACGTAAACTACAGACTTTGGGGGATTGTATGTCAATGTAGGTTCAATTTTAAGAAACAGACCACTCAGGTGGGGCATGGTGACGGTGGAGGAGGTGGGCAGGGGGATATGGGAAATCTGTTCCTTCCTCTCGATTCTTGTGTGAGCCTAAAACTGCTCTTAAAAGATTAAGTGTTTAGGGAAAAACAACAGCCCTTTACAGGAGGTTGAACTCAAGCACCGAACTGGCTTGGTGCGTTTCCAGCATCTTCTGTCTCAGTCATGGAAGGCTTCTTTGCCTCCTGTGCCCTTCCCCCTGCCCCACAGCGAGGAGCTTGTAGGAGCTACGACCGGGATGAGACTCTACAAGAGGCCTCCTCCCACCCCACCCAGGGCCACTCAGACTCATATGTCTTAGGCTGGAGCATCGAGTCCACAGACCCACCCGCCCCCTCCACCACCAACCTCTGCTGGCTTTGCCCACAAGGTTCAGCTCCTCATTTGTTTCCCTCCTAACTGTGCCAGGGCTTTAAACGTGACTGTATGTTATCAGGAGGCTTTGCTAAAACAGATTCCTGGACCCCAGCCTGGAGATTCTGATTCAGCAAGTTCCAGTGGGGCCCGGGGAACTGGCATTTCCATCAAGCTGAGGCTGCGTGTCCTGGGACCGCGCCCTGAGAGCTAGTATACTGTCCTGTGCCCAGCATGTCGGAAGCCGATGACTACACACATGACCCAGGCAGATAGTCTATTGTCTATATCATGTGTAACTGTCTCCCCACCTCATCACCCATGACCTCAGCTGACCTTCACAACACACGAGCAAGGTAGGTACCAGTATCCCACCCTTCAAAGCTGTCTGAGCGACCCAGGCTTAGAACTAAGCAACGCACCAGGTCCGTACGGTTCTGATGGGCAGGGCTAGCCTGAAAAGCCAGGGATGCAGAGGTTTCCACAGGAGCTACCCTGAGCCTCCACATCGTTACGCATCTCTTCACTGCCTGTTTTTCCCCAATTCAGCATCTCCCTGGTAGCTGACCTGAAGGGTAAAATAAGCCCAGAGAACACCGATCTATTTTAAATATGATAGAAAAGACACCCAATCTCAGGAACTGACCACCCCACACCGAAGGCTTTAATAGCACACAACGTGCTAAAGCAACGTGTATGGCTTACACAGAAGCTTTAGGATACTGTATGCATGGGATGCTTTTCCCAAACTCAAACCAGCTTCACCAAGAAGTCATCGGCTCACAGCACAAAATACAGTAAAAGAAGGTAAGGAGACCGGCTCAGAAGTGCCACTGGCTCCGTTTCTGAAGAAGCAAACGGGGCGGGAGGGCACAAACCACCCATGTCTGCACAGCCTCTGAATCATTAGCCCTCTTCAGCCAGCAAGTCTAGTGGAAATGCATCCCTCTGTGCGCAGCCAGTGCCCTGTAAGTCTGAGGACTTGGGTGTCTCCAGGTGACAGGTAATACTCATGAACCAGACTTAGGTCCTTTCTTTTCCTCATATGCTTGTTACCTACGATGAATTTCACTTCCGCTCTGCTCCACCTCTTTCCCTCCATGCCCAACCCTCCCAGGACCGCAGCCCAGAGACACCCCCCTCCCCCAGCAGAGCACACAGGGGAGATGATCAACCCCTCCATCCGATGGTGAACGCTCCCCTATGAAGCCATTACCCACCTAGGGGGCCATACCCACGCGAGGAAGGAAGGTTCAACAGAGAAAGAATAAAACTCATGGGTGCCGGGCACTTAGACACTCAGTAAGATGGCAGTCGCCATGCCGTCTTTACAGGAATCCCCACAGGCCCTGGAGTCCAGCTCTGACAAGGCCAGCCAAGACTCTCTGCTGGATTAATTCGGGGGTCTGAGGCGCAGAGGGGGCTGGAGGATGAGGAGGAAATTAGATAAGTGGGGGACCCTCCAGGCTGCACTGGTACCATGGAAACAGTGGAGGAGATGCAGCCACCTCTGCATGACCTTGAGAACAAACCTAGAGAGAAGCAGGCCTTCAGTCTTAGGAGGACCAACCCTTCAGAGCTCCTCCAGACAGGATGCTGAGGCCACACGTCGCACTCTGTCACTTAGCACAGAACAGGCGACCAGGCAGACCCGCTGGACGAGGAAGCTGGGTCCAGCAGTGAGAGCTGGAGGGGCTGACGGGTGGGAAAGCCCCCAGACGAAGCAGAGCACGCAGGGATGCTCCCACCTGCCCATACCCCGACCCCAGAGACAGACCTGGCAGCACTGGCCAGGACCGCACCATCCCCGTGGCGATCCAGGGCACTCACCCAATGCAGAAGGGGGAAGCAGGAGAAAGGCTGGCCCCCCACTGCAGGAGCCCGGCTCCCACGCTTCAGCTCTGGAAGTAAAGCCGCTAACTAGTGACACACTGCTCTCCTTGACTGAGGGCTGCTCAAGGCCTAGGGTTTACTGATCAGATGCTAAAAACTTGAGGACGGTTTAATCCGGCTTCTTACCTACATTCAAGCCTTGTGTACTTGATGCTACAAACCAAGAGATAACCCACTCCCAGCACAGGATGGAAACCGATCGTGAACACAGGAGGGAAGAGTTCAATGGCACCTTCTCTGCAAACTGGTTTAGCTTCTGTGATGGTCACCAGGTAAATCCCCGAATGGGAAACGCAATACACCAATCACCAACTTTACACACTTAGAAAGCCATCAGGATTTTGTCGGTTTACTTCACTATTGTTATTAAACTAGTGGCTGGGGGAAAAAAAAAACGAGAGAATTAAGAGAAGCAGAAAAGGAATTCCCTGGCAGTCCAGTGGTTAGGACTCTGTACTTCCACTGCCGAGGGCAAGGGTTCGATCCCCGGTCGGGGAACTAAGATCCCACAAGACTCGAAGCACAGCCCAAAAAAATGAAAAGCAGAAAAAGTAAAATCATCATACTGTCACCACTCAAATAGGTATCGTGGACATTTTGGTGTATATCCTCATAGGCCTTGAGATCAATGTAGGGTCAGAATCGCATGCCAGTTAAAGCACAAGAGCTGCAGTGGCCGCTTAGAGGCTGTGTGACCTTGGTAAGTCAAGTTCCCTCTCTGGGCCACGTGTCCTTCATCAGCAAATAGGGATAACACCGCAAACTCAGATTTAGTGGAAGGGTGTAAGGAAACAGTCCATTTTAAGCGTCTGCCACGCAGTAAGTACTCAGTAAATGTCAGCTGGATCGTGTTTACAGCAACGTTCCTCCAGCTGCCTTCTTCACCCATAAGATTATCTTCCCATGACAGCAAAGAGACTTCTACCACTTCAGAGTTAATAGCTTTGCATCTCTACTCGACGTCGAGACCAAAGCTGATCCATCTCCCTTTGCTGCCCTTCTCGATGGTTGCTAAGCTTGTCCCTCATAGATGACAGAAGCATCCTTACTGCGCACCCACCCAGTTCATTTCTTAGGGAAACTCTCCAGATAATTGCTGAAAAGGAATATACTTACATAGTTACGTGGGCTTTGGCTTTTTCAGAGCAAAGTTTAATGATTTCAGAATGTTTTGTTAGATATATTTATTATTTAGACAAAGTCGAAGGTTCAGCTAAGAGTAAAAGTTTCTTAAGTTCTGCATAACTGCAATTACCAGCTCTCGACAAGGGGTTTATCAATTTGTGATCACTGCTTATGTTTCAGAGAATTCCCCAGTGCCACTCAAACACCTGTGAACGTGGCCCCAGAACGCCCCCTCAATCAGCGGACTCGGACGGCCTCTCATTTGCACGTGCGCCGCATGCGTATCTTTCAGGCGGCTTTGCGTTTTCTCTTTTGCAGTTGCCAAGGGTCTGTAAGGGCACATGTACGTAGGTGGACTTAAAACAGCATTTTTCCACGTCTGGTCCACAGAAGTAGATTCCCAGGTCCCACCCAGACCTGCCGAGTCAGAATCTCAGGCTGGGGATGCATTTTTAAATGAGGCTCCAGGAGATTCTAATACACAGTAAAGCGCAGCAGGTGCTACCTTCAAGTGATGCATTAGCAATCCCGGATACCCACCCCCCAGCCTCTATCCACATCTTTCCAACTTCAGCCTCTGAGTACCACACTTCTTTCTCTCCTACATTCATTTAGACACCAAGCATTTTAAAATTCAGTTGCATTTAACAAAAAGTATTAGATGCCTATTACGTGCCAGGCCTTGGGCAGGCACTTTCAAGAGACTGCCTTGTGCCCCAGGAAGCACTTTTAAGGACAAAATCCATCATCTGGTTTCTAGGCAATACTGCTCTACGTCCCAAAGACACGGGCCACTAGATGGTAACTTTGTTCTACTGTATTACCTGAGACCTTTTAAAAGGCAACATATAAATTAGAGATAAAACAGAGTGTTGCTCTATTGCCAGGCCCTATTCTAAGAACTTCATATACTAAGTCCTTCAACAATCCCCACATGGTTTGTGGTATTACCTGCACCTTACAAAGAAACACAGGAAGAGGAAGGTACATGCCTTACCGGAGATCAAAGTTAGAAGTGGAAGAGCTCGAACTTGCACCAAGGCAGTCTGGGTTCAGGGCTGCACCCTTCGCCACCAGGCTAGTCTGTTTCTCTAAGGTTCAAAGCCCACCACCAGTCTCCACAGAGGAAGACTGCTTTCAAAACTGATCTCACGCGATCTGAACTTCAGGAGAGCCAATCTCTCTTCATTCTCAACTCCTAACCTCATTAGTGACTACAGGGCAGGGCATCTGATCAGTAGATGGGAATTCCCTTGGCATCAACAATGAAGCCAAAAAAAAAAAAAAAAAAAAAAAAAACAATGAAGCCAGATCAACTCTTCATGGGTTTAAAGCATGACTATTTTCACCAAAGATGGGGGAACTTGGAGAAAATAAAAATAAATGCATAACCATACTTTTTATTTGCTACTTGTATTCTGTAATACTATAATCAAATCTGTACTCCTGTGTTGGAGATAAACAGAAAATCTTTGAGATTCTGAGATTAAGGGAAATGTTTAAGATAACATATTACGATCCGCACTCTTATACTATTATTCTCCCCCTGCATCTGTATTAACTGTGTAACAGTGGCTGTGAGCTTCAACTCTGGGTTTGAACCCCACCTTACTGCTTTCAGGCAAACACTTAACTTCTCTATGCAGCCATATACGCCCATACAGAACAGAAAAAGGTACCCAGAATTATCACGAGGATTAAATGAGCCTCTGAAGCGCCGACCTCACAGCTGACACCTGGGGAGTGCCCAGTAACGGTTAACCACCCCCTGCCCCACATGTATCCCATTAATTGTTTCAGAAACTGATTACACCTGTGTAGCTTCAGAGGCTGAGGTATAGGCTTCCTTACCATCCAGGTGGCTTTGATCAAGTACAGGTGACAAGCAGGGCACCGCATGTCCTGGTCTGTCTGGGCAGTCCCGGTTCACGCCTGTTGTGCTAGCTTAATTATTAATGGTGCTGCCCCTTCCCTGTCACAAGCATCTTGGTTTGGATGATAAATTACACGCGCACACTAGTGATAAGACTAGAACAAAGCAAAAAAGAAAACCTGGCAGTGCTTAACAGGCCTCACAGCAGCGAGGCCACCAAGCTGCTTGGGCTCTTGGGGAGATGGGCAGCAGGAAGGGCGCCAGGCGGCTCAGCGGGGCCTCCAGGTGAGATGCAGGATGCTCCGGACAGGGAGATGGCCAACTCGGCGGGACGGTGAAGACGACCAACACCTGGTGAGCTGTCGCCCCCCTCTCCTGTCCTCCACGAGTGCAGTGTACCACGTGTGCTAAAAAGTGCAGGTGACTGTTTATCGCTGAATGAGTCCATGAAATTATATTGGACTATCTGGGAGGAGGTGGAAAATACTCGGAGATTGAGTACTTCAAGACCCCCAAGTTAAAAATCTCCCAGCTTATTCATCGTTCGTCTCAGCACACATGGCTCTCATCTGATCGCCATCCAGCTGCAGTCAGCCTCGGGGACGCTTACTAAGGGGAAAAGGAGCCACCTGCACGGTTTCAATTCCCCTCACGGGTCCTCCCACCTCCCGCAAACACTGTTTCCTGAGGGCATCTTGGGACCTGAGGCCGATCCTCACACGGACCTCCGTAAAGTACAAGGATATCCTGGACCTTGTTAGACGGGTCTAGTCGCAGAAGCTCTTTAAGAGGCAAAATCTTAGAGTCTCCGCGACAGCAAGTCTGGGGTGAAACCCCAGCACTTCACACGTTTACCTCAGCCTTCACTTAGGCAGAGTTTCTGATCAATGAAAGCTGAGTTAAACTATATTCTGAATTAAGATAAAATACAGCTCTGACCCGACGCCTACCAGCCACCCTTTCACAGCCTCTCAGGGAGAAGGTGCCAGTCAGTGACCAATGGGAAGGGCCAGAACGGGATGCTGGAGAACAAAGGGCCCACAGTCAAGCTGCCCCAAATCCCCTCAACTGACAGATGAGGCAACTAAAACGTAGAGACGGTGAGACTTGCCCTGGGTTAGATGGTTTGGGCCAGGCCAGGCCAGGGAGCAGGACCCAGCCCCCCACCTGCCCCCCATCTGCCCCCTTTACTCTAAAGCGCCCAGAAGCTCAATCCAATCGCAGTGTTTTGTATTTGTATGGAACCTGCTGTTTTAAAAGAGTTGTGTTCACATGTCTCCCCTTAAAGAAGCACCCTTCCCCTCCTTTTATTATAAGAAACATGAAACATGCCAAGGGATTTGCTCCAGGCCAAAAGTCCCTGGAACAGTCAAAAACTGAACCCAGATTTTCATAGTGCCCCATCCCCTACGATCATTTAAATCAAGTCATGGAATTCAGTACAAGGTAAGAATCAGCAAAACGAGCTTCACTACCTTAAACACACACTGGCAGAAACACCACGGAATGGACAGTTCGGACATCGTGGCTCGAGTTGAGTTCACAATGACCAGTCAGGACAACTTGCCAAGCATGTCAGTGCAGCACCCTAATTCCAGGTTTCCCCCCAAGCTAGGGAAACTCCCAGTAGGGCCTTCTATAAACAGGGGCTCCTGTGAGCGTAGCTCTCAAGCGCTCACGCAGGGTGAGCGGGCAGTGAAGTTTTAAGCGCCTGTCCTGCACAGGACCTTTCGCACCTCATTTCAACTCATCGTCTCGTGACTGAGTGACTACCGTGTTACAAATCGGCGTCACCTCCAATGAGGCGACAGGACGAGGCTGAGCCCTGAAAACCTGCCGAGCACCATGAGACCAGCAAGGACACAGCTCAGGTCCCAGTCTGGTCTGAAGGAACCGAGACCCAGTCATTCTGACTGCTCCGACTGCTTTCACTTCACCCAAGTCCGTCACTTAGCCAGCAGAGCGCCTCACAAGCCCACTTCACCCTAACTCCCTGGCACGACCCTCAAGAATAACGACAGCGAGAGCAGAAAGCTGTCAAAATAGCGAAGCCCCAAGTTCTCAGCCCTCGAATGTTCAGTTCGTTTTTCACTACTATTGTAGGTATGGACGCCTTCGAGACCCCCCGTTTCTATTTAACGGCCTCTGGCTTCCAGACTCATTGTCCACCTGTGCTCCAGGCCTTCATGAAGTCCTTTATCCGCCGGTGTGACCAGCAGCTTTTTTCTGGCTCACGTTCCAGGCTGAGGAATTCCTGGCCAAGGGCCCGGGCACCTGTGAACAGTGGGTTTCTTTCATTTCTACTCCCCTAACATCGACTTGCACAAAAAACACTGGGACCCTTTTTGTTTCCTTTAAAGCAATCAGACACGTGAACTCAGTACGGTCCTGTAAAAAATGTAAAACTTCCTAACTGTCTGCAAATTGAGTCCCGTTATACAAGCTTTAACTTTTGGTACCCCTGAAAGCAACGTTTTCAAAGGATTTTAGTTTTGCCCTGAAAAAATAATTCTGAAGACAGGGGAGGAGCAGAGGTCAACCTGAACAGATCACTTTGACATGACAACTACCATTCTATAAAGGCCAACACAGGGAGGGAGGGAGGGAGACGCAAGAGGGAAGAGATATGGAGACGTATGTATATGTATAACTGACTCACTTTGTTATAGAGCAGAAACTAACACACCATTGTAAAGCAATTACACCCCAATAAAGATGTTAAATTTTTTTTAATTTAAAAAAAAGGCCAACAAGGAATAAAAATCCCAAATGTGCTTCTTCAATCACTGAATCATTTAGATAAAGGTTTAATTTTTGCTATGAAGTGCTTTTGCAAGACTGACTTTTGCTATTTTGTAGGTGTCTTTGGCTTTGCTCTTCAATCATTGAGTCAACAGCAATTTCTTGAATCTATAAGAGATGCACACGAGATTTACTGGAGTAAAGAGGGTCCCCTCCTTTCAAGGAAATGGGCCAGCGGAGCCGGCCAGCGCCGCGAGTGCATTTTCTCATTCATCATTCTTCCTTCCTCTTCTGGTCCTGCTATTTCACACCTCTTCAAATTCATGGCTGTTACTTAACTCTGACAAACTCCCTACAACTAATTCATATTCTCAATGCAGTTATAATGGGTCAATTAGTGTCTCTTCCATAGCCACTATTGGTATTATCCCTGAAGAAAAGAAAATTGCCCAATCAGCTTCTAACCTTAGTCCCAGGCCCTGAAAATGAGAACACAAAGGCAATTTATTTTTAATAAGCTCGTCAGGTACATGTCACTATGGAAAGCCTAGCTGGGAAGGTTACTCAGAAGGTAGAGTCATTAAGTTTTGCTTTAAAGTACATTTTCTACCAAGAGCAATCCACGTTTCAGGTATAAAACTTTTGGCTTCAGAAGGTCTGTTTAAAGTACTACAGTTGCATCAAGAACAAAAAAGATCCTCTGGGTTAACATCTAAAAGGTGATCTTCACGATAGCTGCCTTTAACACTATACATCAAGAAATGCAGAAACAGAGCTCTTTGTAGGTGGGAAGATTATGACAATCTGTGGAGGTCGTTTCAGTGGCAAATAAACAGCTACCACATCTCAACTATAAAGCCAGCTTCGAAAGCACAAAGTATCCCAGTCATGACACTGACACATCTCACAAATGTCTCCGTATTCCTCTGACCACTCAGGAAAGATAAATTACCTGTTTCAAATGCATTCTGCATATAAACAAAAGTGACATGGATGCTGCGTGACTGTCAACGCTCAGTTCACAAAGAAAAGCCGTGGCTCAGATAACGTTAAACAGCGCATCGTCTATCATTCACGTGAGCCTTTGGCACGAGTTTTATACTTCTGCTTAAATACGTGTAAGATAATCGGGCTGTATTAACCATTCATAACTGTTCTGTGGACATACATTGAGTAAAACCGATTTTCTGTCAAGGAGAATCGTCTTCATTTTAGAATTTATTGAGCATCTAGGATTACACGAGACTTATTCTAGGTACCATGAAGTATACAAAGAGCTAATCCATTGGGGACAGCAAGGAGCAGTAACCGTGAGGGCAGAGTAAAATCAGTAAGTGGAAGCGTTTTGTGTGGTTAAGAGCATGAACTCTCGAGTCAAATACATCCAGTTTCTCTGATGAAACAGGATTAAATGAGATCAAGTACGTAAAGCGCTTAGCCCAGGGCCGGGTCACCTACACCCACCCGTTCCTGCCAGGCTTTAAGAAGCTGGCTCTTAAGCCGTCCTCCCCGCTTCTCCCCTGTCGGGGCTATTTAATGCCACGACCTATAAGCCCGGCTGTCTCGCTCAACAGATACCTCAAATCCAACAGAATGCTGAATGTGGCGGTCTGTCCAGAAAGTCTGCCCTAACTCCCCAACAAAGCCTCAAGAAAACTGCTCTATGAAGGCAAGAACCTATTCTGGGAACATGCAGATGCGAAGATAAATACTGCTTTTATATAAAATGCTGAGCCCCCTCTTCACCTAGCGTGGGGATGTGTTTGTTTCTTACACAAGCTTTACAGACAGACCTTCAGAGTCATGAACACACCCACACAATGGAAACTACCGCTTTTAAAACACGTGCTGCGATTAGATTTTCTATTCCTCAGTTCTGAAATAATCTGCAAGCGAAACATTTAAAGGGTTCACTGAGCCACCCATGCAGGAGAAAAAATAAGTCACATCGATTGGTCTAAAATAAGACGAGGTCTGCAGAAGACCACGATGGATGGAAAAGCAGGAATAAGAGCACACAGGAAAAAGCACGGGCTGAGTACGTTAACATGTGCGTCAAGAGTGACCAGCAGGGAAGGAGAAGCGGAAACTCCTCAAATCAGGGAGGCACCACCCCCGCCCCCATCGCATGTCACAACACCCCTCTCCTTACAGGCCTGCTTGTTCAAGTGCTTCCGGTCTTTAAGACCAAACGCAAATAGCACCGCCTCAGTTCCTGTCCTTTCGCTCCAGGACCCTTTGGTGTCAGCTCTCCACTGGCATTTATCAAGCTTCCCCTGTTTGGCTGGAGGCCGTTCCCTTGCTTGCTCCTCCCAGGAAACTCATCCTTTTAAAGCCCATCCCTGGCCTGGCCACCGCAGGTCACTCCCTGTGCCGGGCATGGTGGTACAGAGCACATGGAAGACACCCCTTAATTGTTTATGAAACTGCATCGTCTTTATTCGAATACTGCTCCTTCTTAATGAATTTACTTGTAACAAACACTACGAATTCACTAAATTATAGACAGTTTGCCTCATTAAGGAATGAGTTATTACTTATGGAATTTAGGGAGATGTTTTACATTCAGACAGCTAGTTTTTTTTTTTCTTTAAACCAAGTATAAAGGGCAAGTCGGGGCTTCCCTGGTGGTGCAGGGGTTAAGAATCCACCTGCCAACGCAGGGGACACGGGTTCGAGCCCTGGGCCGGGAAGATCCCACATGCCGCGAAGCAACTAAGCCCGTGCGCCACAACTACTGAGCCTGCGCGCCACAATTATCGAGGCTGTGTGCCACAACTACTAAAGCCCGTGCACCTAGACCTTGTGAGCCACAAGAGAAGCCACCGCAATGAGAAGCCCGCATACCACCACTCGCCGCAACTAGAGAAAGTCCGTGCACGGCAACGGAGACCCAACACAAAAATAAAATTTTTTTAAAAAGTAAAAGCTGTTGCTTCATTTTTCTGTTTTCACGCCATTATTCTTCACCATTTTTTCTAAGATTTGTTCCATGCAACTGCAATAGGAAAAGACTGCCCTATGTAATGAAAATTGGTAAAATGCCAGGGTTGAGCAAAAACAAAACACATGACAGTAGTCATGCAATGTTTACCTCGCACCTTGGGCTGGCTGGTGCTCAATTTTGCAATGTCTTTTCATCTAAATGTACATATCTGCAGAAGCAAAACAAGGTGAGTCTTAGTGTGACAAAGAACGCACAATTGCTGGGCACATCTAGACTGTCTCCAGAGATCGGGGTTCTAGGATGCTATCATCACAACACAAGACAACCTGCTTGAGGACCCTACAAACCTGTAAGGCACCACGCTAGTTGCTGGGGCTAGAAAGATATATTTCCCCGTCAGCCTGGCAACAGACTTTACACCAGGCTCACGAGACACAAAGGCTCACTCTCTGCCCTAAGGAGCACGCAAGGATCCAGTGAAGGCAAACACGGGACAGCTGACACACGGAAGGCCATGGGCCAACTAGACAGAGGACAGAAGAAAACACCCAACCTGAGACCCAAGAGGTGCCAGCCAGGCTCAAGGGGGAGAGGAGATTCCATGCAGAAGCAGCAGCAGAAGGCAGAGGCGAGAGCACCCGACTCCTCGACTGGCCAGTGGCTCAGCAGGGCAGGAGGTGGAGGCCGGCAGGAGATGAAGCCTCCACAGCAAGCCTGCGGGGACACGTCGCACACCGTTCTGTGAGCCAGATTCCACGGGCTGTGGTGAGGACTCGGCGTCTGACGCAGAGAGCCGCCAAGCTCCCCGCTCTCCGGACCACCGTGTTCACGAGGGACAGCTGACTTACTCCATTTCTTAAGGGCAAACTAAGGTCACTCTACACGGCTGAATGCTGAAGAAACAGGGACCACCTTTAATAAAATACAACCATCTAAAAAGAACAAGGAAGACTAGGTAGATTCCATGCTGTTAGCTAAAAAAGGAAGAAAATCAACGTGCATATGTCTCCAGAAAGAACTACAAGGGAAAGGTAGAGGTTGTGTTCTGGCCTCTGAAGCCTCAAGATCCCAAACGGATGCTTCTTGCTAAACATCGCTTGCTGGGCCCCGAAATGCAGTCACCAACATACACAAGGACAAGTTCACTCAGACTGGGCCCCCTTGGGGAAGATTCTCCTGGCCCACAGCCCCGGGCCCAGCTGAGCCGCCGTTCAAGGCCTCGGAGTCTTGTAAATAATCTTCGATGAAAACAACACAGTCACAGGTCATTGACAGCTTATTGTAACCTAACTTGGTCTTCTTCCCTACTTTTCATCACCTACCCAAAACAAAAAGGAACGCAAACCAAAGCATATATACCCTAAATTACTTTAACCAGAAAAGGAGAATACTCCAAACTCAGTCCCTCATCTCCGTCAGCACTTCACCGAGACTCCCACAGGTGCCACCCCAGAACTGACCATCCGCCAGCTCAGCTGTTCGAGCCCTGGACTCAACTCAGCACAAAAAGTCAAGAAACCGCATCATCCAGTTCAGATGACGGACTGTGGCTTTGAGACTTCCCATGAGGCGGCGCACAGGGAAGATGCTGCAAAAGAAGCCCCATTTACCCCTCGGTCTGACCTGCCTGCGGGCTCCTGGCACCACCTATATCAGCGCTGGGCCTCCATCACCTCCCGTGCTCCCTCGGCCACCACAGGCCAATGTTTAATTGCTCCTCTCCCCCACCTTCAGGTTTCTTCCAATCGGCGTCCCGCCTCCCAACTTCCGAGCAGAGCTGAGGAAGAGGACCCAGACCGGGCCACGCCTGCCAGAAACACACACAGAATATTCTGGCAAGGCTTGCAAGGAACCAGCGGGCATCTCTCTTGTTAGCAACCACAACTCAGGAGGAGGGATGATGCTTTCCAGTCTCTGCAGCCCAAGTACCGAAAGAGGCTCCCACTCAACCTAAGGGGGCCTCACTGGATCCACCCCACACCTAAGACTCAGCTTCAGCCCACGTGACAGGCTCTCAAAGTTTGAAAAACTAAAAAGCTTTTTCCCTCCAACCTCAAATACTATAAAGCAAAATACATTTAGGGTCTTGGTAACCATGCCCAGCAAGATTTTTTTTTTTTTTTTTTGGCAGCATGTGGGATCTTAGTTCCCCAATCAGGAATCGAATCCGCCCCCCCACCCCCTGCATTGGAAGCATAGAGTCTTAACCACTGGACCACCAGGGAAGTCCCTGGAAGAGTTATTTTGAAAGAAGGGCTTTGGGGCTGTTCCAACCGCTGCCACGATGATAATGAAACAGTCCCAATTCTACAAAGAAATAGGAATTGTCCTCTCACAATCGAATTGTCTCCAGAGACATCCAGGCCATGACTGCTAGAATTTTGGTCTAGAGAAATTTAAGGGGTGAAGAAACAGAGTTGAGACATTTAGACAATGTGCATGGTTTAGTAGGAGTTAAAGTCAGAGGCTACAAGAAATGATTACTTATTCCAGTTTCTCTAAAAAAGTAACTGCAGCGTGCTCGCTTGAAGTACTTTACGTGCAAGTTTATGCCCACTGTAAATATTTCTATAATCCCATTCTGTTCCCAACTCCCTGAGAGAGGCCTAAAAATTCTGAAATATTTTTGGTGTTGGCCTAGAATGAATTGTTATTAGTATTTGGGACACAATTTACTGAGTCGTCCGTCAGCATCCTTCAGCTCTTCCCTCGCGCACTCTGCGCCCACACCCACACACACCCCCCCCCAGGTGTTCTGCTAAATAAAAGCAAGTCTTCATTAGATGACAATGAGCCCAAGAATGAAAGCCCTCCAGACTTTCAGACCCACAGGGCCAGGCATGGCTTCTTCTGTAAATGAGATGAGGCCTTAATCCTGTCACTGCTACAGCTACTGAGAGGTTTATGTCATTACGTGGTGTGACAAATTCCAAAGGAGGCCAGTTTTCTGTGTATCAAATCCAGTTCCATAATTAAGAAATCATAATTTTTTGAGAGACCTGTGGGGCAGGTTCAAAAAATCACTTACAAACTTATCGTTTCTGATGAGTGCAGGTTTTCAAAGAATTAAAGTGAGGCATGTCCGTGGGCTGTTAGTGATGAGTGTTGGTGCCACTCAACAATCTGAGAAGTTCTCTTTATCGGGGGGGGGGGGGGGGGCCACGTTAAGTTTCATAACATCTAACTTCACGTTTTGGAATGTGCTTGGCTCTTCCCAGATGCATTTTGGGAATGGCAAATTTTGAAGAAATTTTTATACTAAATTTCCAAACAACTTTCAGTTTTAAGGTGAGCTCAGCTGGGACAAAAGGCAATCAACCAATGAAATATGAGGACAAAAGGCAATCAACCAATGAAATATGAGGACAAAAGGCAATCAACCAATGAAATGTGAGGACAGAGACTGCTGAAAGCCAGTAACTCGTGGCCAGTTTTCGGCTCATTATTCAAGGTGAAACATTTCCTTAGCAGAATTTGAGGTACTCTCATCCCAATGCCCTGTTCAATTTCTTTGCAACTCCCCAGACTAACATAACAATACGCAACTATGGAAATCCAGCAGAAGAACACCACTGCTGGTATGAAAACAGGCGGCTTTTCTCTGTGTGAGTGGGGCCGTTTGGACTACATCCACCAAGTGAGCCGGCCAGGAGACGCTGACACTGAGCAGAGCGAATGTGCCATCCCTGCGAGAGGGGGAAAAGCTTAAGAAGAACAAGAAGGTGCTGGTGCATGTTTTGTTTGCCGGTGGGTGAAGAGCATTACTCATTCCCACAAATTATTAAATCTGTCACATTGTGAAGAGCAAAGTAGTTGTTTCTTTTATCATCAGGGTAGCTTTAGGCTCTGACTCTTGAAGGAACTGGGCAGATGAGTCATCTAACTCATCACTATATGCAAAGAACATTCTAGGTATTAGAAGGGTGAAGGTGAACAACTCTGGTCTCTCGCTCCAAGAAGCTTACACATCCTGCAGCCACTGACACAAAGCAACCATTAAGTCCCGCTAGCACCCAGGATGACATGGATTATCCAATTACAGTTAAACATTATTCCCAGGGAGGCAGAGGAACTCTTAAGTTCAGTCCTTAAATGTAAGAACTCCACAGACACAAACAAGTACATTTTACCAAATTTCTTCTTTTCAGAATGCTCAAGAGATCAGATTGTAAAATATGAAATGGAGAGCAGAACAAGGTAATTAGGTTCTAATTGTCATATTAATTCAAAATAATATCATTACACTCTAATCTGTTACCCTTTTCTCCGCTTCAAGCTCACCAGAAAAACAACTTCTCCAAAGGAACTTACCTGCAATCATGCTACTGCTCCAAGGAACCACTTAGACCCCAGACCAAGTGTCTACTCCAAGCCAGCGTAACAGACTATTCTCCGCAACCCAGCAGCTGGCGGGTTTTTAAACACCACCACCTACTCACCTACCAACTACACACCACGAACTCACTACCGTGAGCTTGTGAGTACATCCTCTCATTTAATATGCACAAAATCCTAGAAGAAAGGTCTTGTTTCCATTTTAGAGATGAGAAAACCGACAAGCAAGACCAGTGTTCAGCCTTACTCTGGTTCCAAAGCCCTGTAGCCATTCCACATTCCTTAATCAAATATTAATAAGGAATACACATTTTCTAGAAAGGCCATAATGCATTCTAAATCTAAGTCTTTATTATTATTTATTGGGATTTGTTTTTGCCTCTGCTGCCTTTACTATCAGGACAGACCTTACTATTCTAATCAAGGCTGACTGCATCCACAGCTCACAGCATTAAAAAATACTGTAGTAATAAAAAACAAAGCTAAATGCAAGAGCACTGGTCCAAGACTGTGATTGAGACCACAGGTGCCTTTGGTGCCCTCCCACCTGTTCGAACACCCTCCTCCCCTCCCTCTTTCCACCAATTCCTTTACTCAGGAGCTATGACACAACTGGGGCCATTAACCAGGACCTCTTTCACCTCCTGGCAGCCCTGCCCCCAAACATACAGAAGAGACTTCTGCACCCGAGAGGATTCATTTTAAGAGTTACTTTTATTACCAAAGCACCCATTTCTAGCTATGTCTTGTTCACTTTAAAGTATCTACATGGTGTTTCTTTATACAAATGTGGTTCCTTTTAAAAAACTAAAAATACAGGGAAAAAAACAGAAAATGATGAAAAGTCAACTATCATCTGATCAGTTGTCACAATTCAGGTTTTACCTGGAGATTTGTTTAACCACTAATCATTCTGTGAATATAATTTAATTTCTTGTAAGTGGCAGGGTCTATTTCCGTGAGCATTTTTCCTATTCATCCGAAACAGCAATTTGAAAGAAATTTAGTCCTCCTGAATGTACGTACAGTACTGATCATCACTAAATCATCTCCCTTAAAACTGGGGATAGGGACTTCCCTGGTGGCACAGTAGTTAAGAGTCCACCTGCCAATGCAGGGGACATGGGTTCGAGCCCTGGTCCAGGAAGATCCCACATGCCACAGAGCAACTAAGCCCGTGCACCACAAATACTGAGCCTGCACTCCAGAGCCCGCGAGCCACAACTACAGAGTCCGCGAGCCACAACTACTGAAGCCCACGCACCTAGAGCCCGTGCTCCGCAACAAGAGAAGCCACCCAATGAGAAGCTCGGCACCACGACCAAGAGTAGCCCCCACTCGCCGCAACTAGAGAAAACCCGTGCGCAGCAGCGAAGACCCAACGTAGCCAAAAAATAAATTTAAAAAAAAACTGGACATAAAGGATGCTTCCAATTTTTTGCTATTTTAAGTAAACCAGCAATGGGCAAGCTTTCTGTGCAAAAATCTTCCATATTTAAGATTACTTCCTAAGGAATGATTCTCAGAAGCTGAACCAGAGGATAGAATGACTCAAAATGAAGATGGCCATGATAATGGTGATAAGATATTGTAGACATTTAAAAAAAGTTCAGAGAATGATATAACATCTATGTACCCATCAGACCGAAGTTTAGTTGTAGGAATGCAAGACCCAGCAGCAAAAGTAGTAATGTATCAGGAACTCCATCACCACTGGACCAGCAGTTACAGTACTTCACTCCAAAATCCTAGAAATTTACTGTTTAAAACTAGAGGCAACAAGAGGCATCTCACCACCTCCCTTTCCACTGGCACTTTTCTTGGTTTTCATTAGCACATTCACAGCAGGGGTTTTTAAGGATCTGGGTTGGCTGCCTGCTTAAGACTGAATTAGGATGGTCTCAGTTTTAATGAAGCTTTCTCTGCATATACGAACGGGGGGAAAAACCATATTCAATGAGAAAGTCTGACCTGTAGGAACTGAGAATATTGTTAGCAAATACCATAAAATGTGCTTATTTCAAATTAATCTTTCAGAAAACACCAAATGCCAAGGATCGTTTCAAGTTTCAGTGTCTTCTCCCCACCGCCCCCGGCAACTAGCGTTCATAATGGGTTGGTGAAGTGCAGGCACATAGGACCAAGAAAGCACCCTGTTAAGATACTGAAAATTACATCATCAGCAATGACAATAAAAATTATGTTTCCCCCCTGACTACACTAGAAGATAAAGAAACATCACAAAAAAGGCAAACGCGTAAGTGAAAGTTAAATTTCTACTTAATCATCCTTTTGCAGAGAAAAAATGAGTACTTTATGGGCAAGGCAATATCATCTCTTAATAGCCATGGGACACACTGCTATTACCCTGCTGCTTCTCGGCTGGATAAATAGGATCAGGGGCCTAAGAGGGACAGTGTAAACTCATCAGTCAAGCAGGCAGTCCTAAGACAAGCAAGCAGGAAAAAGAAACAGCCCAGTCTTCTGTGGCTAAACGCCCTGCAGAGTAAGAAACCAGAGTGATCCAAGGTTGGTCCGGGACTTCAGATTTACAATTCACATAAGAGGGGTTTTAATCCTCCATTATTCAAAACAGACTCCCAGTGCCAGGTCAGACTCCGGCTGCCTCAACATGCAATTTTATCTTACAAGAGTTTCAGAATGGTCACCATGCCTCTATTCATTTGTTCTATTCGACAGTATTTATTATGCAACTACCATTTTAGGCATTGTGTTATGCAGTGACTCAGGACCCAGAGCCTGCATTGCAGGGAGCAGAGTTAATGCAACTCATTCTACCTATTAAGAACCCTAAATGACAAAATTGAGTTTCTCAAACTTGGATCCTGATGCATTGGGGTGGAAGTTATCTTACAGATGACTGTGGACTCCTTCATTCCGCAAAAACCCTCCAGAGTCCAGAGATGTATATTAACTAACAATCTAGAAAGAGGCCACGTTCGTGTCTGTAATCCCAGCCACAAGCTCTTTCCACCAAGCGGACAACAAATTTTAAAGAACCTGACGCCCAAAACACAGAAGTTTTCCGGATGGACTGCGTGCTACATTCGATGGTAATACATACTGGCAAAGTAAGAAGGGGCCTCTCTCTGCTGGGCACTGTAACTCAGGATGAAGACAAGCCAAGTCCCGTTGATAAAACAGTTCCCAGCGACGGAGGAGGAAAGGCCTGAAGTGAGATCCTAGCGTTTGCTTTGAGGGTCTGGAAACAGTCCACCGGGGCCGCAACTACTCAGCCAGCCACACAACCTGATACCACTTTAAGTTCTTCATTTCCAAATATTTTCCACACTGTTTCTACTGGGGAATTCCTCAGTGCTTTCGTACAGAAGTCAGAAGGGAAAGCAAACTCCCTTTCTGACCCAAATGAGCCGATTGTATCCATCGTGTAAAGGAAGGGACACCCGTCATAAAATTCAGCCGGCAGCCCAGAGGGATGGTTGCCAGGAGCAATTATAAAAATTAAAATAGAGATTAGGATCAAAGTGAGCCACCAAAAATGGTTAAGCTTCACCTAAACACGAAGATCTGCTTGTACTATACTTAATGGAAAGGATTGCAGATGTTAGATCTAGGACATACCCTTTTAACCAGGGGACTTTATCAGTTTAACGCAATCACAGGCACCCAGCTGTGAACTAGGTCTCTGGAGAGCACGGCCCGAAGAAAACGAAACTGTCTTCAGCACAGCCAGGTAAAGCTGGTTGACGGCAAGCCATAATCTGACTGAGTAAAACGTCTAACCTGGCATTAAAAGCACATTACTGAAGGGCCCTGGCTAAGAAACGTTTCTGGAATATGACGTGAATGGATAAAACGATTTCCTCTAAGAAAACAGAAGAGCATCCCTCACAGATCATCTCCACTACCACCTCCATCCTCCCCGACAGCCGACAGCAGCACAACTCAGAGACCCAACTCAAAACGTTCTTTTTCCTTCCGTGTGCTCTAGAGCTGTCCAGACACTCTTCTACCTGGACCAAATTACTATTTCAACAAGCCTGTGGCAGACATCGTCTGGGCTGTCTACATAACCCGTGCCCTGCTCTGAAAATCCCATCTCATGCACAAGGATGGGTCTCCAGGCCTCAGGAAGACATGAGGGGTCCCCCCCCCCCTCAACAGGAAGTAGTGGAAAACAATTTGCAGATGAGGAACCAAGGTGGTATCAGACCCGATGGCTTCCTCTGGGTTTTGCAGCCTTGGTAGACCATTCCCAGAATCGGGAGACAGCTCCCAGATGCTGGGCTCTCACGTCAGCCCCCTAAGCTATTCATTCCCCAGACTCCTTCCCTGGGGTGGAATTCCCTGCATCAGGGTGGGCACTGACCAGGCTGGGCCAACCAAGTCCTCTCTGCTGGGAATTTACGCTGAGACTGTCTACTAGCACTTGAACTCGGGGGCTGGCACACTCAGGACCTGATAGGGCCATTTTGGAACCTGTAAGCATGCAAGTGCAGAAAACCCGAATGCTACCACAGAGAAGAATGAGCCTAACTCAGGGAGGGGAGGGGACGTGAGCCCCGAGGGACCTCGAGCCCCCAGGGACCTCAGGCTTGGCTCCTGGTGCAACCAGATCCTGGTTCCAAGATCCCTCATAGCCTGGCGACGTTTCCTATCCTTGCACCCATAAAGTGCCCTGTGTATCCTTATATAAAAATTCTACCTTTATGGCTTAAACTACCTTTATGGTCTGAGTAGGCATTATGCTTCTCGGAATTAATATGACGTAGTCATATGCTTAATCATTTAAAAGCTAGCATTTAATGATTTATAACCCCCAGAAGAGCTGAGAAGACTCTTCAGCAGCATGAACTAGGATCTGTTTGTTTCCAATTCCAAAGATTTTTAGTTCCCCATAGTCCTTTCTAAAATGCGGCCACACGCGTATGAGGAAGCTTAAATTAGCATGAGGAGAGTCACTGTCCCTGCCCTAAGTGACGAGCTGTGAGAATCTAAAAGCCTTGGGTGAAAGGCTTTACTTTCAAGTCTTCAGGAAGAGTCTCACAGGCTTAAAGCACAGAGCAAGGAACAGAGACGGCGGCGAGAAAGCTCATCCGCGGCTCAGGGCGGGAGTCCTGCAGTCCTCTCCGCCCCTGCACCGTGAGCTGGCCACACCTACCCCACTCCACAGGTGATGCGGTGCCTGCCCCACCTCCTCCCAGGCTGGGTGCCGCGTGGTGGGGAGAACAGGGGCCATTAGCACAGACACCGCCCACGCGGTTTCTTCCATCAAACATTTACACTTTAGTGAGAGAGCTGATCCACAATTACAAGGTACTGCAGTATACGATGAGGTAAGAAGAGAAGCAGGGTCTACCGTAGGACTGCAGAGAGCGAGCTGTCAGCACACTGGGGACAGAGGGAGGAAACCAGGACAAACCAGCCTCAGGACTCTCTGAACTTACTTGGGCTGCTCACGGCACTGCAGCGACCACCCAGCCCCAATAGGAATGCGTGGCCTTCAAAGGTGGAAAACAATTGTAACCATCTTCATTCACCTCGGTTCATTTTCCTATTTATTTCAGGAAGACGAAGAAACTGTCTCCCCTGTAACCACCCTCCCGTCTCTTAAGAAGGTCCCCTGACACTCACCTGAGCGGGAGCCCAGCTCCCTGCCCGGGGTGCCCGGGGCTGGCTGGACCCCCAACTCCAGCACCCACGCCACCCTCTCCT
The DNA here is from genome assembly GCF_963924675.1 of Phocoena phocoena. NCBI lineage: Eukaryota > Metazoa > Chordata > Mammalia > Artiodactyla > Phocoenidae > Phocoena > Phocoena phocoena. Next base: position 849,490 of record NC_089237.1, read on the forward strand.
GAGCCCTCCCCCTCTCCAATCAGACACGCACGTCGCCTACAGGGCACACACGTTTTCCCCCCCGGACCACGTCAACATGTGAAAAGCCAGTTCCCCACAGAGAAAGAAGTCCCGTTATCACCAAGTGTCTCCCCCACCCCCACCCGACTTGTGACCGGGCTGAGTTGTAAGCAGACTCCTGCCAGCACCGAGAGGCCACTGCTCTCAGGACGCCGGCCGAGCTTTAGTTACAATATCTCTTTTCACTGCCCACCAGGCGCTGCCCCTCCTGTCCCTGCCCCGCCCCCACCCACCGGCTCCCAGGGTGGATTGTTTTGTAACCTCTGTAACTGAAGAACCCAACAGGGCCGTGTGACAAGAGAAGAGTGGCCTAAAAACCCTGAGTTTCCAATTCTAGCGGCTGTGGCTCACCTTTCATGTTTCACACACAGAAGACGTTAACCAAGGCCCTAAAAATAAGAGGGCTGGAGGCCGCCAAAGGGACACCCAACACCAATCAAAGCTGCGAGTGCTCGGGCAGGTTTTGGGAGCCAGGCCAAGCGTTCTCCTCCCGGGGGAGCGAGTTTAAGTACCTGTGCACGGCCAGCAGCCTAGAGAAGGTGCAGAACACAGCAGCTGGACGACCACAAGGCCCGGGAAACCCTCCCTGGGCTACCAGAGGCCACCACGTGGGCAGACGCTCCACAGCCCAGCCGGGAGCAGAGGGCGACTCATTCCTCCCAGCCACCAGGCCAGGGGAAAAGGAAAAGCAGGAGCGAGGGAACAAAGGATGTGACAACATATTTGCAAACCTCTGCGTGGCCCTGCACTCAGTAAGACGGGCCCGCGCGGTGGGGATTCGCACGAGCTACTGGTTTCCCAGCCCTTTCCTGGGGAGCCCATAACCCTGTCAGACACAGAGGGGTAGTCAACCCTGAGGGAGCACAACAGAAACCCAGCATCTCTTTTCTCCTTTCTAAAATAAAGGTCTCAAGAGAAAAACTACCGTCAAACTTTAAATGGGAGGCACCAGTAAAATACCTGCTCCACACCTGCTGCCACAGGTATGAAGTCGTTTATTAGACCACCCGCTAGGAGTTAAAAGGGCCTCTGGAATCACACACAGGAAGAGGAGAAACTGTCCTCCACTTGAAGGATGCTCCTTAGAGAGGCAACCTCAGCTCTTCAAGTTTTTTCAGATGCCTGGTGCACTTTCAACACTTCCAGAGAGAAATTACTGATGCTCTTAACGACGTTACATTCCAGAACACAAAGAATTCATGAAAATTCTCAACCCAACCCCAGATACATTCTCAGCTAAATGCTACATTAAAAGTTTGCACAAAGTATCTATTTTAGAGACCTGTAATTTTTAACTCTGTAGTTTGGCTTTTCAGCTAAGCCGCTGACTAAAGCGGAGAGTCATTTTACAACCCCATTATCCAGTGTGTGATTCACTCCTTAGATTATCCTAAATTCAGGCCGCCCACCCCCTCTGCTGTCCGATCTGCTCCAATGAGCTGTCCGCCGTCTGCCGTTATAGGCTCAAGGATACAGACCAAGATTAACACACCAGAAACAAAATAAGGTGGTGATCTGTAGGCCTCACGTGCACTTCTAAGAGAAATATGAATCCTCACGGATTGTCTGGGACCACTGGTACAACTGTCTATTAAAGTAGGAATTTGAATGTGGCTTTCAAACCCTTAAAGTTGGCTTCCAAGTGTGAGCCACAGACATCCAAGGGTCCACATGAACCAAACTATTTTCCTGATAATAATGAAGTCATTACGCGCCTTCTTTCCTGCGTTGACATCTGCCCCAACGGTGTGAGAGCATTTGTGATAAGACTGCCGGAGCCCTATGATGAATCACTGTGCCAAGAGGCATGACACTCGTCCCGCCAACTCCCAGTGTCTTCTCTAACAGCAGTTTCATATTTAAGAATGTCTCGATGACGCATTAAAAATTCCATGTTCGTATTCTACGTGATACATAAGTGCTTCGGCTGCACTCAGTATATGTGGTTGGCACATCCACTACTCCCATGGAACGCCACGTTTACCTGAAAGAACTACCAAACTATGGTTATTCGGACTTGGAGACCTGGCAGGTACTTTCTTGAAAATGAATAACGTGAGCCTGTCACTTCGTGGAAAATAACTGACAATATTTATCACCAGTGATAAGTCAGGCTTCCGAGTGAAAGAATTCTCAGACTTGCATCTGTCACGAGCTTGACAGCTTCCTAAGACCTAAAGGTTTTATTTGATGAGATGGATGGTGATGTTAACTATAATAGATTTTTTATAATGAAATGTATCACTTAAAAGACCCACAGGACTAAGTATTGTTTTCCAAACCAAACGGAGGAGGTCACGAGCAAGTAAAAGAGCCATTCAACACCTGAGACCAATGGATGCAGATATGGTTTCATATTCTATATGGCTACCAACCTGAGAAACTCACCTGCCAACTACCAAAATCAAGCAAGAACTCCAATTATCTGAGAAGGCTAATACTCTGCCTTTTTACAATTACATGTATGTTCGACATATACTTCCAACACGATGTAACAGATTAAAGGCAAAAGGAGCTGAGAGTCCAAATGTGTTTCATTAAGTCAGACAGATTTCCAGTATGTAACATTCTTCTAAATTGTTTTGAAAAATATCTTTTCATAAAATTATGTAATTTATGTTAGCGTGTAAAGGGTTTATTTTCTCAAATGAAAATTTTCTCATTTTCAATTTCTAATAAAGGTGAATATTGGTAGATAAAATCCACATAAACAAAAGCCCTCGAGTCCCCAATAATTTTTTAGTATAAAGGGGTTCTGAGACCTAAGAGTTTAATAAGTATGACCATAATATAATTTATATTTAAACTCAAAATGTTAGCTCTTATTTACTACTTCCAAATAAAAATGGGTTTCTGGTATCATAAGACATAAGTGATATTTCTTGAAAGCTAGACTTTCTAATATATACTTTGCTCTTATCTCTTAGGGTCTGTAGTTTTTGTATTAAAACCAATCCAACAACTTATCTTTTACTGGCATTCATTTAGGTATTCGTTCACCACGTACTGATAGTTATTGAGTCCTTTCTAGATGATGCTAGAAATATAGCAACTCTGCCCCCAAGGAGCTTACGTTCTGGTGGCATTCATCCACCTGTCTCCTTACGCATTCATTCAATAAAATTAAACATCTGTTATACGCCAAGCACTATACCTGGCCTTCTCAAAATCACAATATTGACATACTCAACTGCATTTTTTTTTTTTTTTGACCACAACATGCAGCATGCAGGATCTTAGTTCCCCAACCAGGGATCGAACCCATGCCCCCTGCAGTGGGAGCACAGAGTCTTAATCACTGGACCACCAAGGAAGTCCCTCAGTTGCATGTTTTATGAGGGCTATGAATTCTTTTCTAATGTTCAATTTTTGCACATTTCCAAATTTGGAGTTGAGAGATTTCTTCATCTTAAATCTGAAGGCTATTGTTATATTCGTTTTTCCTGTCCACAATTTCACGATAAAAATGTCGTAAGTGGAAGAGATCTGTTGACTATCAGAAGGACTACGGTACACTCAGACACCCCTCTGACACTTTCTCCTCTTTTCCATGGTAGAGGAGTGCCCCCCCCTCCCAGGAGCTCTGGGAAAGCCCGCCTCTAGTATTAGAAGGGGGAAGTAGAAACCACCCATCTGTGCTAAGGGAAGCAGAGGCTCCCGTTGGCAGATGATCCGAGACTGCATGAGTTTCCTCCTAAAGCTAATCAGGCAAGTGATGGCATAAACAAATACACTACTCTCAAAGTCAGTAAAGATTCCAGAGGAAACTGAAAGATAACTGTCCATCAGTCACACCAGCTGAACATAAATGACCACTTCAAAAAGTCAACATCCTAACAAGGTTTAATTCAATCACAACCTAAAAAAACCAACAGTACCACCACAAACCTAAGAACTGGCTAGAAAAACGGGTGTGGGAGACGAGGATGGTCATGCAAACAGCCAATCCGACGTGGGTACAATAATTCTGTGAATCTGAGTATTCTGCCGCTTTCAAAGCAAGACAAGGTATGAGAGTTCCTAACCAGGTCCAGCTGTAGAGAATAAAAGGCATTTAGTTTACAGAAAAGACAGAAAACAAATTAGAAAAATAAAAGGGGGTAATCTTACTCTGGGCCTTTGCAGGGGCATTACATAAAAGAGACCCGATCAGACTGCAGTATGCTTATTGCTTCTTTCAGTAAAGACCTGAGGACAAAGCACTAAGATACAAAGAACAGGTGTCACTTCTGTCAACCAACAGGAAATACAGTCGAAAGCAGCGACTGGAGTCAATTCAAACCCCAGTTCTGCCACTTACTATCTACTATTAATTTACATTTTCTAAACCTCAGTTTCCCCATCTGTAAAATGGGAGCACTAATACCAATCTCACAGGGGGTAATCACCTAAGTTACCTAGCACAGGGAAACACTAGTGATTACTAGGTGTGACTATTAAAGACTAAGCAGTGTGCTAAAAAAAAAAAACACACACACTTTTTTTAGACACAGGTCAGGGAAGATGTCCCGAAACAATGGCTCTTAGGAGCAGTTCAAATTCCCTGCTCCGAAGCTGAGAAGGAAATTTCCATTCATTGATACGATTCTTGTGCTTCATGAGTCCATGACATGTACCTATTGAATGGTCATCATGATGAAACACACTTAGTCAGTGGTTCCTAACCTTTCTGAGTCACAGCCCTCCCCTGAGAGTCTAAGATACAAAAGGAACCTCTCCCCCAGAAAATGCTGACAATTTTTTAAGTTCGGGAGGGATGAGCCCCCCCCCCCCCCCCCCCGCTTCAAAGTACATTCACAGGCCCTAGCTGGACATACAATGCAGACATTCTGAGGCTACTGATTTTGAAATGAAGCCCAAGGTCACCTGGGCCAGCCTCAGCAATCAGATGTACAGTCCAGCTGCTCTCCCCCAACATGCCTTGTCTCAGGGAAAGGTACCACCAGCATCCTCTGTGCAAACTCAGAACCTGGCAGGCGCCCTGGACACCCCCTGCCCCCTCCCCCCTCCCTGTCTAAACCTCCACTAAGTCTCGTCCATTTTTCAAGTGTGGCCTCTTATTTCCACCCCTACCGCCACCTCCTCTATCCACGTGACCATCATCCTTTGGCAAGAGTGCCTCAGGGGCCTTTGTAACTGGTCTCCCTCCAGTCTCACCTCCGCACAGCAGGCTGAGTAACTCCTAAAACTGACCTTAACACCACCTTCTCCACACACCCACTTCTCACTTCAATAGCTTTCCATAAAAACAAACAAAAAGAGGAAAAGCTTCTTCACAGAAAGGAAGCTACAGCACTCTGTGATTGATAACAAAGAGTTGTATGGCCTCAGAATGGCTAGGGGGAAAAAGTCATGTGGAAAAAACATAAATCATGGCAGGAAAGAGATGGATTAAGTACCGACAGTATCAACAGCCCCAATGTATGTTTTCAGTTACTTAGGAAACTTGTCCATGGGTATAACGTGACACACAACCAATGCTCAGTATGGCAGACAGTATCACCTCTCTACCCACCCCAATTTCCGAAATTAAAACTACAAGAAGTGTTCATATCCCTAACATCCAAAACTATCTACTTTTAAATATTTTATTTTAAAAAATGCCAAAATGGGCTTCCCTGGTGGCGCAGTGGCTGAGAGTCCGCCTGCCGATGCAGGGGACAGGGGTTCGTGCCCCGGTCCGGGAGGATCCCACATGCCGCGGAGCGGCTGGGTCCATGAGCCATGGCCGCTGAGCCTGCGCGTCCGGAGCCTGTGCTCCGCAACGGGAGAGGCCACAACAGTGAGAGGCCCGCGTACCGCAAAAAAAAAAAAAAACCCAAAATGTTAAGAATGTATGCAATGCAGAAATGGACAAATGCAAAACTAAATCAAACACCACAGATATATCATTAACATTAGGCAAAAAAAACATTCTAGGTATCTTCCTGTGTACGTGGACAGAGACAAATTTTATAAAATGAGGTATTTGATATGCTAATTCATTCTTATTAAACTTAAATTTGCTTGCCTATTAGCAAAACAAAATTATGATTTTGAATTGGTGAAGCCTATTAAAAAACGCAGTTTAAGGATGTGCTTTGGTTTGGGGCAGAACTGTTTGACTCTACTTTGAAAGATGTGGATGCCAGCATGCTAGTACGTGCTCTCATTTTTATCTGCACTTCCAGATTTCCACTTACTTACATCATTTTTATAGTATCTAGGTTTGTAACTTCCAGTCTGTCCTGCTCTCGTAACTCTTAATTGCTCGGAACTAGTCCTACCTACACGTAAGCGGGCTCAGATGCTCAACCACCTACCTCCCCTAGCACCTCCATCTCTGAATTTGTTTTCATTCAGCTTTTAATTGCATGGATTTCAGCACTTCCTGAAAAGTAGGACCACATCTGGGAATTCCCTGGTGGTCCCAGGGATTAGAACTCCGAGTTTCCACTGCAGGGGGCCGGGGTTCGATCCCTGGTGGGAGAACTAAGATGCTGAAAGCCATGTGGTGCAGCCAAAAGTAAAAAATCAAAGTAGCTGGGGCTTCCCTGGTGGTGCAGTGGTTAAGAATCCACCTGCCAATGCAAGGGACACGGGTTCAAGCCCTGGTCCGGGAAGATCCCACATTCCGCGGAGCAACTAAGCCCGGGTGCCACAGCTACCGAGCCTGTGATGCAACTAGAGAAAGCCCGCGCGCAGCAACGAAGACCCAACTCAGCCAAAAATTAATTTTTAAAATATATAAAAAAATAAAAGCAGGACCACGTCTGTTTTAGTCAGTGCTTCACGCATAGGATCCTGCATATAATGTGGTCCAGAAAACATTCGTTGGATGGAATTTATGACTGCAACAGTGACAATAGCTTACAGCCTATTAAACCACATATATTGTATCTGTGGCCCATATACGATAATCCAAGATCTTGAATTCCTTGTACCAGTTGTAAAAAAGTAATTCACTAGAAATCTACCACAGTTTTACAAGCTGCCTTCCTGTTTGAAACATTTAATAAACTGCAGTAACATGCAAGGTGGCTTTTTAAAGCTATATAAATGTCTAGGGCAACATGCAAAAAAAGGTGTTCATTCACACAAACTAATACTCAGAAGAGAACCAGGTCAAGTTCAATTTCAAATTCCAGGCTACTATCACACTGTGCTAGGATCATACTGGCACGGTCAAGTATCTAAGTTAATTATTTATGACCGATTACCCTTGTTAACTCATCTCACCAAAATAGTTCCTTCCGAGTACTTTTCAAAAATCCATAACTTTAAATCGTTTAGATTTTTATCCTTCAGTAAACTTCTCTCAAGAAGAGAGATTCAGAATTAAGCACTCACAACGCAAAGCACACCTCTCCACCTTGCAAGAATCACAAAGCACATATTACAAAATATGCCTCACTCAATTTTGCACCTCTAAAAGGATAATTCACATGAAACAGAAGTTCTTAAAAGTTGCTTAATACCCATCAGATTTGCATCTTCGAGAGTAAATGAAGAAAATGCGACGGATCCGATAAACTGAAACCGAATTTGAAGAGCTTAACATCTGTCTGCTGCCGGCGAGCAGCAGTAACGTGAAGAAACTGAGGCCTGCCAGATCCCAACACTTCTTTGTCAAAGAGCAGGAAGTGAGGAGCCTTCTGGACAGAGATCCAGGACCACTGGCAAAAAAAAATAAAATAAAATGCAGCAAGGTGCCATGAGGTTTGTAGTTTGTCTCTCTCCAAAAAAAAAGAAAAGAAAAAGAAAAAAAGAACTACAACCATCCATGCCAGTGCTTTTTCAGATCACGTATCCATCCTTCCTGCAGGCTGACTTCCCTGCCCTGCCCCCCTCCTCGGACTCTCACAGAACCGGCCTTGGGCTTCCCTGACTCTGGGTGCTGGACCTTGTAACAGGAACTGTCAAGCTCCTCCTGCACCCTCAGGACGAGGACGGGCTCCCATACCTTAATTGCCAGATAATTTTACCATAGTTATGGCTTCTGGCCTAACAGCACACAGTGGCTTTCTCAGCGATGAATACTAATGACTTCTAAATAAAGGATTTCTGAGGTACCCAAATTCAGATGGTCTATTCAAAGCAGGCAAAGCCTAACTGACATTTTCTCTTTGCCCTCCACTGAACATTTTAAATAGTCTGATGTTAATATTTATGCTCTCATTTTTCTCCCCCTGAAGGCAGTTTACGTGCTCCCATCCTAAAGAAACTAAGAAGCTGGTGATACTTAGGCCAAACTCATCTTTCGGACAAACTTTGTGCGGCAGAAGCGGCAAGTCTCTGCTGACCCATCTGCTCCAAGAGCTTCCGGAACGTTCACAACCTAACAACCTAAACCACCCTGGGGCCTCATTCTAACAAACTATCCGCCACTGCTGAGACCAGGACTCCCCCAGCCAAAGGCCAAATCCCCACCCAACTCCAGTTCCCTGAGGCCCCGGTGGTTGTTTTCCATTACTGAGATTATCTTTAAGCAAAAGTCCACGGCTTTTGCCTGATACAAACAAATTATGGCGCACAGCTTGTCTGTAAGGCTTAAATGTCCTTTTTCCATTCCCCCGAAGAGTTTAATGCAATTCAGAAACAAGAGCAAAGTATGTATGTTTAGCACATAACTAATCCACACCATTTGTACCCAAAAACAGTCCTTCCTGTTAAGCTTAGAATTAAAATGAAGTGCACATCAAATGTTAAGGCTTACACTTTTAGCTCATGCAATGAAGTTATCAAATTCAGACCTCTCGCTTTCACCTATTATACAATTTTATAAAAGCATTTGAAAAGCTAAGTATGCGTTCATAGAGTAATGGGCAGGTTTCAAGATGGACTCTTAATTTGGGGTTACTTTGTTGCTCTGGGGGGATTTTCTAAGTTTGAGGCCCTAAGGTAACATCAGGCTATTTCCATAAAGTATTTTTGTCCTTTCTGGTAGCCTTCAAAGGCAAGCTGCCACTCCTTACTCGGCAACCAGAAGTAATCAGATAGATAGGGTTTGGTGTTTTAAGGCAGCAAAAGGAAACAGCTTCTATTTAAAGGTCTTTGGGGGAAGAGAAAGGAGTCAAGGAAAACCAAGATTCGGGAGTACAGTTCTTTAAATGTACTCCAAGCAGCTGTTACATTTCTTTCTGAGCTCCCCTCAAGTAATAATGACAAAACAATATTAGGTTTTTGAACCAAGAGAAACTAAACTTCCTTTTACAGGATGTTTTTCCAATAACTCTAGGAAAGCACCTAAGAAAAAATTTAAGCATAAGCTAGACTTTAAGTTAGCTTCAAAGTGGTTTTCGCAAAGAAAAGAAATCCTTGAATTAATGAAAGGGATCTTAGTCCAAGTGGGAACTTAAGAAATTTGGGCTTTTCAAAAGAATCCATTTTCCTTTACAGCCACTGTTTTCAGAAGGCCCAATTTTAAAAGATGAATTAAATACCGGGGCAAATAAACAGCAGGACCACACTGCTACCTCACTGAGGCAGTGGTGTAGGAAAGTCAACACAGAGACTTTGTAACGCTCTGGAAGGTTAGGACTACCAATACAAGCGCTGCAGAGTCAGCTTCCAAAACTGCAGACAGCCCCCCTCTCAGCTGATACTATAACCGTTTGAATTCTGTACCTATTCCATTCCTTTTAGCAGAAGAGTTATCAGAACCAAAATGATCAGCTACCCGCCCCCGAACCTATCTACTTTCTTTCCAACGCACAGGCAGAAACTCTTCAATAAATGTCTAAGGAATACCAGCAAGATAGATTCAAGCCTGATCTAGCACTGCAGCAATTAACATTTCAGAAAATGAAGACTAAAACGTGGCTAGACAAGTGGGCTTAGGATGGTGGCCGCAAGTATGTCCTTTTCATTTCCTTCTATTACCTTTAGACCAGGAAACACACATTTCCAAATGCCGTGACACAACGGCCTGGTGCATTCTACTGCTATCTACAACTACTACTTCCCATAAATAGCTGTGTCCGAGAAACAGCTATATGAAACCTCTGCCAGGAAGAGCCGATTAAAATGACAAGAACAGGGCTTCCCTGGTAGCACAGCGGTTAAGAATCCACCTGCCAATGCAGGGGACACGGGTTTGAGCCCTGGTCCGGGAAGATCCCATATGCCGTGGAGCAACTAAGCCTGTGCACCACAACTACTGAGCCTGCGCTCTAGAGCCCGCGAGCCACAACTACTGAGCCCGCGTGCCACAACTACTGAAGCCCACGCGCCTAGAGCCCGTGCTCCACAACAAGAGAAGCCACCGCAATGAGAAGCCTGCGCACCGCAATGAAGAGTAGCCCCCGCTCGCCGCAACTAGAGAAAGCCCTCACGCGGCAACGAAGACCCAACACAGACAAATAAGTTATCTTTAAAAATTACAAGGACACCTTATTTGTTGGTTACAGTCCCTTCTCCTAAATGTGTTTCCCTTCTTCCCACTACAACATCCTCAGAACCCTGTCAAAGCCCAGACGCAGCTAAAAAGAAATTCCTGTTCATGTGTATTTTAGTCTAGAGGACCGCTGTGCACAACTCCAAACCCCATGTGGTTAAAACGAGTCGGGCGAGAAGTGGTAGATCCTTAGCGCACCAAGTTTGTTCACTGAACTGCTGCATCACGAGACTAATCCTGCAAGTCGGGAAACCGATACAAGGAAAATACACAGCCGGGCCGTTGCTCCCAGGGCCTCCGGCTTGTCCTCTCTGGAGGGTAACCTCCTAGTGACGCACCGTCAGGCGCTTATGCCGACGCGCAGAGCATGGTTCACAGCCAAAGCGGGGTTTTGCACAGTAAGTCAAGAAGTCTCCAGTTCAGAGGCAGGCAGAAATGAAGAGTGACCAGTTTGGTCAGCAACCAAAGAAAGCCAGTGTTTCTGGTGATTGCAACCAAGACCTGGCAGCCCAGGCGTGGTACCAAGTCCAAAACACTCCCTGAACAGGAGATGCAGCGTGAGGCCAGGTTAAAAACGGTACCCCCTGGGGCTTCCCTGGTGGTGCAGTGGCTGAGAGTCTGCCTGCCGATGCAGGGGACACAGGTTCATGCCCCGGTCCGGGAAGATCCCACGTGCCGAGGAGCAGCTGGGCCCGTGAGCTGTGGCCACTGAGCCTGCACATCCAGAGCCTGTGCTCCGCGACGGGAGAGGCCACAGCAGTGAGAGGCCCACGTACAGCTTAAAAAAAAAAAAAAAGAAAAAAAACCGTACCCCAGAGCATCTTCCAAGTGCCTTAGGGAGTCATTCTGGAGGAATTCAGAGTTAGAACTGCCTCCCCAAGAACAAATCACCTGTCACAGTTGGGACTTTAAGGGAAAAAAAGACTTCCAGGTTAGAAAAATACCAACAACAAGTATCTATGGTATTTACATATCGCAGCAGTTAGGAGTTTAAACCACCAGGTGTAAACCTTTGGTTCACCACGCACAGTTGCTCTTTGAGCTTGGACAAGCTACTTACCTCTTCAAGAGGTGGCCTCCTAGTTTGTAAAGTGGGCAAAAATCTTAAGACTGAGGTTTGAGGTTACAGGAGAGGGTGCTTGGTCTTCGGGGACAGCAGTGGTTTATATTCATTTCTCCACCCCTTACCTCACAGCCTTTCCAAGCCCTCAAATATCTTGGGGTCCCCTTATAGCCTCCTGTCCCCAGTCTGCTTCCCTTCCTCCCTGGATTTGTGAGTTTGACTCTGCAAAGGAAGTGAAAATGACGATCCATTCTAATTTAACAGATGCTTACAGACAATAAAGGAGGGACTTGCCTGGCGATCCAATGGTTAGGACTCGTGCTTCCACCACAGGGCGGCCCGGGTTCATTCCCTGGTCAGGGAACTAAGATCCCACAAGCCAAGCAGTGCAGCCACAAAAAAAAAAAAAAAAAAAGCAAAGGAAACCTACCCATCAGAATCAAGCTTAGGAAGAAGGGCAATAAATGCCCAGATCTCCGGCTCCATAGAAGGATCCAACTGGGATCCAAGGGACCTCGCACTTTCCTGGGATAAGGACATAGTAAGCATGGGTCAGAGCCTGAGGGACAGGGGCAGCAGAGAAAGACATCAGAGCTGAGCGGCCAGGCTCCAGCACATGGCCCAACAGGAATGGACTGCATGATGGCCCCAGTACAGATGCAGGCCTGTACACTGACTGCACCCTACACCGCAGGGGGAAGGGGATATTAACAGCTTTAGAAACCTGAACCTAAACACGAAGTCGAGGTTTTAGTTAAGAGCATCACCCTGCAGAGTTTCTGAAGTCAGCCTCCAGGAAGACGAAAGACAACCTCCTTCTACGTGTCCCCTCCATCAAGGGGCCATGCATCCTCTGGGGGATACTGACCACAGAAATGCCTGCAGTTGCCAGGCCCTAATCCCCTTCATTCCCTCCATTTCCAGAGTCCAGACTCCTTTCCTCTCAGCCCACAAACAAGTACAGGGCACTGGGGAGTAAGAAATGTTCCCTCTCCTCACAGACCTTAAAAACTAGTTCAGACAAGGTGAACCTAACTGACAAGAGAATATCATTATATAAAAGACAACTGATCACCTCTTTGTGCCCCAAATCATGTTGGCATAAATGCTCTATCCAGTCCCACTATTCAGCCTAGACCATCTCATCCTTGAACATTCATCAGAAAACAGCTCGACAATCCATCCTACAATAGGAGTAAAGACTGGGTGCTTTGAGGAATACAAAACTTTCAGCATTTGGGGAATCCATCTATATTTAAAAATCATTTGTCATAGTTTGTTAGATCCTCTATTAGGCAAACCTAGTACATTTAGTTATTTGTAATGCAGACCTCTTTTCTCCGCACTGGTTTCTCTTGGAGGGCTATTTCCATGCAGGGCACATGGGACAGAAGTACTGGTCGAGTAGGTCTGGAGGAGGAAAACGTAGTTTTTACTTTACCTAAACTAAGATAGAAGTCTCCTTAAAAGGACCAGACTCTTAAATCAGATCTTTTAAAAAATGCCAGGAACCTATTTTAGACCTCATAGAAAATGGAAGAGATCCAGCCTGGGTATCAGTGTTCGATGCTCATGTCGCCCCTTCCCCCAATTTCCCCACATGCCCCGCCAAACCCTACAGCAGAGGCTATGAAACTATTCAGATGCCCTGGGAACCACCAGAATCCTGATAGTCTACTCCAGGATGGATCAGACTTATACATCCTCCCGTAAATGGAGCAAAAGTTCTTGTTCTAGTAATACTCTGAGTAAAAGTTAACTGATTTGCTACATTGGATTCAAAACGAAAATACTGCTCAAATAAAAGGAAAAATCTATAAAAATAAGTGCTTTAACAAACCTGATTGTGTGTACCTCCTATTGCCTTTAAGATAGCTTCCATGAAGGACAGGCTATAAGCAACACATCTCCCACCTGATGTTCTATTCTAACAGTTTTATTTCTGTGAAGGAAATCTGACAATACAGATGTGGCAGAAACGCCCGAACATTCCCATTCTTCCCTGTGTGTGGCCATCTCCCCATCCCCACTGGAAGGTCACATGACTTGCTCTGGCCAATGAGCACTGGGCAAGAGTCCTTTCTGAGCTGACGCACTGAAAGGTCAGTCCCTGTGTGATGCTGTCTCTTCCTTGCAAAGGAGGTGGCCTTGGGTTCTAGATGGCAAGATCCTACAAGACTGGAGAGAAGCCCCTCCATCGAGGTGCAGTGAAGGAGATGCAAACCTCCATCAAGCCACAGGTATGGGGATGAACGTGTTGCTGTGGCAGAAAACCTCGCCTATCCTGACCGATACGATGATTGAGTATAGGATGTGGCACCACCCACGTGGGAGAGCAAAACAGATGTACGTGGGAGTCTTCAGGGGTGACAGAGGGGAGACGCAAAGGGGTCCAGCCAAAACCACCGAGACTCGGCTGTCAAGATACAGCTAAGAGTCACACACCCGAACTCTCTTCCCTGATGACCCACGTCCACGAAGCAGTGAGCTCCAACTGCGCACCATCCTAACCGCTCTATCAACCCAAAGCACTCGGTCACAACTTATCTTCAGGGCCGTCTGCATCCGCACAACCGGAGGCATGCCCCCTCGGTAGTTTACGGGGCTGCTGCTCCAGGGATACAACAGGGCAAGCAGTTACTAACGCAGATTTCTTAGGAAGAGAACAGCAGTCAACTGTCCAAGAGCAGAAAGACTGAAGCACAAGCAGGGTGTGCCTCCTTCATTCTGACCAGGAGCACACACCCCCCCAAGTCAGAAGCGCTTAATCCCCATTCGACTCTCACCCACACGCACAGATGAGCCCAAAATCATTTTTCCTGTTGTTTTAAAGTCCGTCTTAACGTATTTATGAAATTCCATAATCTAGTCAATGCCGGAGCACGAGATCCTCCAAATTCCCTTTTTCCTGCCATCACGTTAATACCCATTTAACCAAATACATGGAAATGGAGTTCAGTCTCTAACAGAATATTCTAGCTTAATAAAAATCTCTCAAACACCAAATGCTCGCTTGCCTACTGATCCGTTTTATCTCTTCGATAGGATGAGTAGATATTACAGCTGTATGACTAAAAAAACGCAAAACCTTCTACTGACAAACACAGACATCCTGAGTAAATAAAGGCAGCGGGGTGACAGCTGGGGTGCATGCCTCCCCAAGTCATGCACAAGCTGGTTATCTCTGAAAACAGCTCACCCTCCCAGATGTTCCCTTCTGCAGGAACACCCGTGAGTGAGGCGGAGAGAAGGGGTCTGATAAGACCCAGCTCAATGAAGACTGGGTGCTGCGCAAGTACAAAGTTAAGAGTTAAAAAACCCAATTTCACCGTCTTTCTGAAGACTGAAAGCAGGGTCACTGTTTTGTTTTTTTTTAAACCCTGATTGGTTGAAACATTTCTAGGGAGCCATAACCTCAAAGACAATGCACGGAAAGACCAAGGGGAAGCGTTTCACTGAACGACCCTCAGGAACTGTCCGGGGGTCACTGCTCAGATAGCTGTAGTCTCCCCCTCTCCTCTATTCTCTGCCCCAGGACAACAGAAGCTCCAAGCCCGGCAGCCCATCAACCCAGCCCCCGCCTGTAAGCCTCACCCTAACCCTCTAAGCTCCTGGTCCCGACCCTCCTCCCCTAGCAGGGCTGCTCCCATCTGCACAGCCCACCATGGGCAGAGGGCTCCCCTCTGCTGGCTGCTCACCCTCCTGCCCTTCATCCAAGTCCACCTGCGAGCAGGTGACGCGCATCCGCTCCCCACTCTGGCCGACGCTCAGTCCCAATCCCGGGAGCCAGCTGCCATCCTTTCCTCTCTCCCCTCTGAAAACCGTGAGGGGACTACACATTCCACAAGTTCAAAGCCACGTGCTATGCCCTGAAGCCTGGTCTCCCGGCCTGTCACACGACAGATGTCACCACTGCCCCTGTCGTCACCTGCTCACCCCCTACACCCAACCCATCACCTCCTGAACAGACCCTGGGTTTGCAGACATCTCTGCAGCCGCAGGAACCCGATCGCTCACCAGGGTGAGGCGGGGCCTCCCCACGGGCTGCCCCATCCAGGCTTGCCCACTTTGAATTGGTTCTCCAGCTAACAGCAGGCATGGTCCTTTCCCAGGCAATTCTGACCAGGCCACCTCCTTCCTGAGAGCCCTGTGATGGATTCCCACCATGGCTCTCAGGCTCAAGGACTGAAGTCTTTAACCTGGTCCGAGACCGAGACCGGCAAGGTGGCCCCACCTCCCTCTCCAGCGTTCTCACTCCGCGTTCAAACACTCCAGTAACCCAGAAGGGCTGCTTCTGGTTCCTAGAGCACACAGGGCTCCCTCCCCTTAGGGCCTCTGTAGCCGGCTGCTTCACCCAGAAGGCTTCCCCCTTTTTCTTCACCTAGACAGCTCTTCACACCCATTAGAGCTCAAATGTTTCCTCAGGGGAGATCTTCCTGACCCCCAGACTCAGTCCCCACCCTTTGTCATCCACTGCCAGAGTCCCATGGCCTTTCCGTAAGCATCTGCATGACTACTGGGCCCATTACTAGAGGGCTTAGAGCAGAGTCTCAGTCTGGCTTATTTATATCTCCAGCGTTAGAGACAGTTCCTGGCAGATGTATCCGTGGAGTAAACGGTCACCTCAATTTTTGTACCTCATTTTAAGAGAACTCTCCCCCAAACTTGTCATACTAATATTCAAATAACTATCTGATGACTTCAAATTTTAAAAACACGAAGTGAGAGAAGGCATAAGGATAGAGTGGAGAGGACCTAAAATAGAGATTAAGGCACATGGGTGGAGGACACACAAGTTTAGAGCTGATTTCAGGTATTATGGAAGTTAAGGAGATGACACTACTACAGGAGTATTTTCCAATAAACTGATTATCAAAAGTAAAACAAAGGTACCATCTGGTATCACTTTCAGTGGATCTCCCCTTCAAACTTTATCAAGAATCTACAAATACTGAAATTAGTGGCCCACCAAAATAGAAACCCAAAATTCGAGTCTGGTGAACAGACACAAGGACACACCGCCAATTCTAAGAGAAGCCGAGATTGTGCGGGGCAGACACCACCCGACTCTAGGGCAGTTCAACAGAATTGATCCAGCAGCTCAGAAGGATGGACAGACAGGCAGAACAGCCAACAGACCATGACAAATTGGTCTCCCAACCTCAGGTTAGGAGAAAAGGACGCTCCTAGAAAGTAAAATGACTGGATTACTATTTTAAATATAAATCTATTCCATGTATCTTTAAAACCTCAGTTGAATGTTTGCTAGGTTTGACTGCATTTGTTTCATAGCATCATATAACACCAGGATATAAGATAGAAAATTAAAGAGCATGTTCTTACAGATTTTTCTATGTTTTATTATGAAGGACTGGGTGGGAGGGTAGTGGGGAGGGAAAACAACATCTGGATCCAAGTTGTAAAAATAGGGGACTTGTTTTTTTTAAATATACAAATCCATGAAGAATGTAACTTTCAAAAACTTTCTGGATGAAATCTCAGAAAAATCCATGTGAAAGAATAAAGTGGGGACTTCCCTGGTGGCACAGTGGTTAAGAATCCGCCTGCCAATGCAGGGGACACGAGTTCGAGCCCTGGTCTGGGAGGATCCCACATGCTGCGGGGCAGCTAAGCCCGCATGCCACAACTACTGAGGCCCGCGTGCCAACAGCCTGTGCTCTGCAACAAGAGAAGCCACCGCAATGAGAAGCCCTTGTACAGCAACGACAACCCAATGCAGCCAAAAACAATTAAAAAAAAAAAAAGAAGTGAATCACTGATCAAGATCTATATTCAAATATAAACCGAACCCCAGTTACTTAGTTGTAAGATTCAGACAATATTTAACCTGCTAAAAACAACCTGCCCTCAGTGGTTATGAAGGTTAAATAGTAAAAGTTACGTATGAAGTACTTAGCACTGGGCCACACAAAGGCCATGTTCAATAATGTTAGGTACCATGACTCCTAGCAATAGCTCAGTGCCTGGTAGAGAAGACGCACTGACTACATGATTAGATGAGTAGGTGGATGGTAGCCAACCATAGATGTAGGTCTCAGAGCCTTCTCAGCCATAAAACCTAAAACTTCAAAGGTCAGCTTTATTTAAGGGGATGGGGGGACAGTAATGGAAACTTTAGAAGGTCAAATTTGCACAAATAGGATTTGTGCATGCAAAAGCACGCAGTCCTATAAACTCAACCGTAATCCTAGGGCTCTATCTAGCTCAAAGGATTGTAAGCAAGCTTTCCCCCAAAAAATCATAACCACCCACCCTTTAGGGCTTTTCTCCTCTCCCTCAACTGTGCTCTAACAGTGTTAGGAACACTGCATCCTGATTTGCGTCCACCGTGATCTCCTCTCCTATGCATGTCTGAATCCCGCTATCATCAAGCGTCACTGGGGTCAGGGTACCATTATTTCAGCCTTATGGTTCCTACGAGGTAAAACACAAAGTTCTACTCCCACTGTTTATTTCCTCTCCAGAACAGAAAGGGGCTCCAGAGCGATTATTTGGGTCACAGAGCTCTGTAAAAAGGCCACAAATACCAGATTTCAACTGTAAAAAGTTCACATAATTTAGACAGTAAAAAAAAAAAAACACCGGCTTGGACCCAACAGAAGTCAGAAAATTTTAACATTTTACATGCTGCCAATAAAGAAAAACATCAAGGGAGGATCGGGTTTTTCCATCCAAAACCAACTCAATTCCTGGCTGAAGGCCAATTCCCAGCAATCACGTGAAATTTTCAGCATTTCAATGATGATATTTTTAGAAAAAAACTCACTACTATAGATTATTTTTCTGAGATATTGTGCTTCAATGGAATAATTAAGAGAAGGGGGATATACAAACACCCAGAAGCAAGGTGAGGTAGTGCTTCCTATCTCTAGCATCAGAAGATCAACAGCTGACAGGATGCTTAGAAAGCAGGTGGCCCAGGAATGAGGTTTGGCCTCCCACGTCAACGCCCACCAACTGCTAGGTAACAGCTACTTGGAGCCCCGACTTGAGGATGAAGTTGAAAGAGGACCACGAAAGAGACCAATGGTACCTGCCACAGCAGCTGGCAAAAGAATGTTACATACTTGCTACCCCGAATAGAACCCAACTCCCCCACTGCAACGAGGGAAGAGGCCTAAACTGGATTTAAAAGCAAGATTACCTATCTTCCAGTCTAGTGCTCGTTTATCACTGGAAGGTCTCAACTTTTACACTTTAACTTACACATTTTGACTTTTTTTGAAGTACTCTTTAGTGCTCTATGTGTCTAAGTCATCCCTACCCAGTTATATTTTAAACTCCCTGATAAGACTCAGTCTGTTCACTTTTATGAAAGCCCTCCTCCATATCAACAGCTAGTACATGGTTCTGTCCACAGCAGATCCAGGGAGGTGACAATCTTCCCCAAAGAGGACGACACCGAATTCGCCTCACACGCTTATTCTCTTTGCGCCCACATGTCCCAGTGTAGAAAAATAACTATAAAACCCGATTTTGATCTTAGGTTGGATGTCAAGACCAGGAACAAGACGACCATATGGACAGTAACGTAGGTGAGGTTTAGACAAGCAAACGGCTATATAAGTTCAATCAGTAATTATTTCCACCACCCACAGAAAAGACACATCCACACACACACTTCCTGCTCACAGAAGTACTGGGTAACAGTAAAATTCACACAGAGGTGCAATGAACACTGCAC
Source organism: Phocoena phocoena (assembly GCF_963924675.1). Classification (NCBI taxonomy): domain Eukaryota; kingdom Metazoa; phylum Chordata; class Mammalia; order Artiodactyla; family Phocoenidae; genus Phocoena; species Phocoena phocoena. The sequence continues at coordinate 868,693 of NC_089237.1, forward strand.
ACTTCGAGAACCTCCGACAACCAAGTTTTCCCACAAGTAGCATGCAGCACATGTGCCCAGGTGGCTTACCATACTCCGTAAAACTTAACTAGTTCAACTGGTTTATATTCACTTCAGTTGTGGATACTTTGATAGGAAAACTCCATTCACATGGTCTTTCCGCGTTAATATACGTGTAACTAACATGCATGTGACCTTATAAAGGCATCTTAAACTATATAACCCAAATTAAATTCGAATCCAATCAAACCTCTGGATCCAGCTGCCAATTTGCAGGAAATACAGGGGAAAATGATGTACTATGAGCATCTAGTTACCAAGATTCTGACTGTGGGAAACTCTACAGGTCCAAAAACCCAGGGATGCCTCCAGGTAAGTTATAAGGAAATGGGGAAGTTATAGAGAGACTTAAGGACATTTCCAATTATTTTTAAACATGCAAGATTAAACTACAGTATCTGGGGATAACCCCATGATAGAACTAAACGAAACACACAGAAGTGATGGATCTAAAAGTCACGGAAGTAGTCACTTTGGGGGAAGAAACGAAGCAAATGCGGACGAGCCAGGCTCCCCTGCCTGAGCTGGGCAGCAGTTACAAGCGACGGTGGCTTTATGGTCATTCATTACACCACACATTTTCTGTGTGGTTTTATACATTTGCATTTTATTTTACAATGAAAGGTTTAAAAGGTACGATCCAATTTTCCTCCCTAAGGACGCGCTAAAGGTGAACTCTCCAATACCATATAGCCACCCACTGCATGTAGCTATTTAACTTTAAAAATAAATGCAACAAACAATTCAGTTCTACATTTCAAGGGCTTAATAGCCAGACGGCACCAGTGGCTACCCTTCAAGACAGGGCAGATTATGGAGCATTCCCGGCATCACACAAAATTCTATTGGACAACAACAGTCTAGAGAACAAGCTGGCTTTCCAGATCAAGCTCTTAACTTCTAGTTCGTCTCTCCAGAAAATACCCGGCAGATGCATGAGATCCATAACCTTCAGTGGCTTCCATTCCTATTATTCTGCTTGTAAATAAGACTCCTAGCAGTGACAAGCAATACAAACTCATTGACAACCACCCAGCAACCACAGTGACCACAGGCAGACCCCACCCAGACTGGCATTACTCCAGTGCAACAGTAATAAAAAACAGGAGTGGTCTCATTTTTTTGTTTTAACTCAAGGAAGGCATCTGCTTGCACCAATGCATGATTAGACATACCATACCGATACAACAAAACGTGATTAACCTCCAAGACTAAGAAATTAGATGCACTCTGGGATCCTATACAGGCCCCCACAACAGAAAGAGGACATTAGTGGAAAAACTGGTGCAAATTCAAATGAGATCTATAGTTTAGTTAATACTGTACCAATGTTAATTTCCTGTTCTTCCTAATTACACTACAGTTATGAGAGATGTTAATATTGGGGGAAGCTGGCTGCAACAGAAATTCACTGTATCATTTTTCAACTTTCCAGTGAAACAGAATTAGTTCAAAATGAAAGTGTGAAGGAAAGCTTTCTTCCAAAGAGTTAAGGAGCTGGATGAGAAACTCCACTTAGAGCCAAGGATGGTTCAATCACTTGAGGATGAAATGAGATTGGTATAAGTTTCAGTTCATAGAACTGAAAGTCCCCACTCACTGCCTCGCCCCAGAATCAAAGATTTTCCCAGGAAAGCTGACTTTGAAAAGGAAGGCTATTATTCAAAGCAAGTTATGACTTCCATACAGCAGCAGGTGCAAAGGAGCAAAAAAAAAAAGTGGCTTAGAAACTTCCCACTCCCTGCTGGTTACACAGGAGGCCCTGGTGTAAAATTTATCAAGCTATACACTTATGATCAATGCATGTTTCTTTATATATATTGTAATGTATCACAATTCAATTAAAAAGTTTTTAAAAAGAAAAAACTTCCTACTTTTTTTTTTTGCAGTACGCGGGCCTCTCACTGCTGTGGCCTCTCCCGTTGCGGAGCACAGGCTTCGGACGCGCAGGCTCAGCGGCCATGGCTCACGGGCCCAGCTGCTCTGCAGCACGTGGGATCCTCCCGGACCGGGGCACGAACCTGTGTCCCCTGCATCGGCAGGCGGACTCTCAACCACTGCGCCACCAGGGAAGCTCCAAAAACTTCCTACTCTTAACACAAGTCCTATCAAATCTTCAAAATTATTCATATATATCAAATCAGCAGTAATACTTTACCTTGAGTTTCCTAACTTTGAATCTGATTCAAAGTCTCTTGGAGCAATAAAGATGTCCAAGAGTATGGGAGGGAAACTCACCAAGGAAAAAAAATAGGAACCATCACTTCTGGCTCATTTTTAAAGCAACTTAGAAATCTAGGACAGGAAAGAAAATTCCCCAAGCAACACTTACAAGACTTATGTTGTGTTTGGATTTAAATAGAAAACACTGAAAAAGGTATGCATAAAGTGTCCGTGTTTAACTTCAGTTCCATCATTTTGTATATTTTCTATATTTATGTATTTCTAAGATCAGAACCTCAAGTCAACACTGAAACGAAGGTCTGACGTCTATATTTGGCTGTACCACTGGGCAGAAATAATTTCAATTCTAAGAACAGGTCACTGTACTACAGAAGGCAAAGCCACATAAACTTTACGGTTATATTTAGTCACCCTTCAAATCTTGCCTGGGGGCCTCCAAAAATATGTACAGTTGTAGATTAATACTAGTGGGCTTGTACATATGTACTTTAGGTAACATATAAAATGCAAAATGAGGTGCTGTAATATCTCGGTGTAAGATTAATAGTAGACTAAGTAGCTCAGGGATGTAGCTTGCTCCCAATCGTGAGGAGCTAAAATTAGACAAAAGTCAAATGTGTAACTTCAAGCAGAGCCATTTTCCTTGCCCGTGAATTCTCATCCAAATCCAAAGTCGTACACATCTTTAATATTTTAAGCAAGATGTTTGTTATTACCAGACTGGTAACCCACGTTATGAAAGATGAACATACAACCCTTACTCAGTAAACCTCCTAGGCTTTAGAGCAAGATGCACATTTGTCTCTAAACGGCACTACCATTTTTCAAAGGCAGTAAAAGGAATCCAGTGCCTGCTCTAAGTTTCCAGATTTCCCCAGGCTTCAATAGATTATGGGATGGGCACCTAGACTCACTGGCAGTAGAACTTAAGATGTAAGACTAGAGAGTACACTTAAGTACAAAGGTTTATGAGCTACCAGGAAGCGGCAGTGGGCACAGCATCACTTTACAGGAGTTGGGGCACGAAGATCAGTTTTGCGGTTGGGTTTACAGCACATCACGGAACCCTCGTGGCCGGGTCCAAGGCTGTGAACTCAGGGCCTCAGTTATACAGCCTCCACAATCCCTTCCTGCTTTAAATCCCAAGACCACGGCTCTTCTTGATCCTGTGACTACAGACTTCACCAAGGAGGCCAAGGTTAGTACTTAAATGGACATGAATTCAGATGACTAACCTACATTTAAATAGAAGCACGTTTTTAATTACCTACAGATATAGTAAATATAATGGTTAAGAGAGCTCTCCAGCTTCTTAGTGACTAAAATCTCGCCCACCTGACGTGACTATATTCTACTAGTTCGATTTTTTCTTTTTAATCCTAAGTCTCCACATAGTTTCAGGCTGCTCGGTCAATATATACAGATCAAATAAAATCTGACATAAAAGGGACACACAGGAAATGCAAACAAGAGCCAGAAGTCGACGATGTACTCTCAGAACTTTGGGATAAAACTTCATTAATTCGCCACCAACAGGCAAGTTAGCCAAGCACCTTGTTCACGAACGAGCCTATCAGAGTTAACGGCATGACTGCTGTACTCTCCCCAAGTTTATACTTTAATCATGAAAAGCATTAGTATCACACCTCTCACCGTCATATTAACTGAAGAATAAAAGCCCAGAGCCTCGCCCAATGAGTTATCATCTGATCTCCATTTATGTTAATTTTTCTACAGCAGTGCATCAGATTCTTTTCAGACCACCCACGGCACATCTCAAGCATAAACGGTTCCAGCTCCCACCCAACAGCTAATCTTTAATCAATTGCGATTTTGCAAGTTAATTTGCAACACATGATCAGACCCCGCTCAACCAGCAGGTGCTGTGGTGCTTGACGGTTCTGATTAAGAAAGGGAAAGACAACGCGTCTCAACCCTTAACCCAAACTTGATTTTGAACCTAAAGAATAAATAAGAATCAGTCCTGCATGTTTCTGAACTGTTAGAAACTGAAATTAAAACAGAATGATCAAGTTTTCCATGTTAATGAGTCACTCAGATTGAAGAAGCTAATGGAAAACTAAAGTGATAAAAATCACTTTAGTGATCAAACTCACCATGTGAAAACATCAGATATACTGAAGATTTCAAAATTAGGCCTATGACTAACAGGATCATTCTGTAATCCACCTATTAATGTTAACTTACAACTTTTCATGATTACAACTGCATTAAGCACCTTTTAGAAAAAAAAGAAAAGTACGATTTAAACTACTCCCTACACTGTAAAACAGTTAAGGATCAAGTTGCAATTTCCGAAGTTTTAAAAGTGAGCCATCTCCCATTTTCACATTTTAAGATAACTATGTACAGTTGTATGCATTAATTCAAAAGGGGGAAAATAATTTAAGCTCATTTACTGCCACTGAACTTCAAAACAAATCCAAATGGAAACTAACGCAAACCTTTACAAGCATGAGCGTAGCTTTCTTGAATCAATGAGTTCTATGCCAATTACAAACAGCACCACAAATCATACTTTATTAGACAATCTGACAGAAGGAAAAACAAGTGAAAACGTGAGTAAAAGGGACTGGCTACTTATCAGTATAGCTTCAGATACCAACAAGAAACTACTGCGATGCGACAGACACTCCACCACCCTGGTCTCAAAGCTGCAGGACAGCGGGCGAGTGCTTAGCCTCCGCCCCAGCGTCCATCCCTGGAGAGCGGGGACGGAACGCCAGCTCCCCAGGGAGGGGGTGGGCGGACATATGCCGAGCACATACCAGCGCAGCAGTCTTCTGTGAGTTCCGATTTTGCACAGCTGAAATCCAGATGAAAGCCCGTCTTATGTTCCCACCTGAGGTGCTCTGCAGCACCCCTTTACCTTCCAAGGATTCTGATTAGGGTTATAACACTTTCCCCACAGTTCAGCCCCGTGGAGAAGGAAGAAATAACTGAGAATGAACCAGAAATTCTGGAAGAATAAACCAGTGTGCAGTTTTTAAAGAACAATGTGCTTCCAGTTTTAAATACGTGATGTTATTTCTTTCTTATTGTTTCCCTTATTGATGTGTATGAGCCTACCGGAACTCGGTCTTCGTTATCACCTCCAGTCCTCATCTCCAGGCTGGCCACCAATAGTACCAGCTTCAGAACAAAGACCCTCGGAATAGTGTCAGAGCAGCACCCTTACTAAAACACATTTTCCAAAAAATTAATACTACATCTCTGACATGGTGTGTAATACTGTTCTCTCCTGTAACTGCAACATCTTTCTGAAAAGTGAGCATGACAGTTAAAAACTACAAGAGGGGGCTTCCCTGGTGGCGCAGTGGTTGAGAGTCCACCTGCCGATGCAGGGGACACAGGTTCGTGCCCCGGTCCGGGAGGATCCCACATGCCGCGGAGCAGCTGGGCCCGTGAGCCATGGCCGCTGAGCCTGCGCGTCCGGAGCCTGTGCTCCGCAACGGGACAGGCCACAACAGTGAGAAGCCCGCGTACCGCCAAAAAAAAAAAAACTACAAGAGAAAGTCACGGATTAGCAGAAAAGAGCCCACCTGTGGGGACAGGCAGGGGGTAGACCCTCGGGCATTTCTCCATCTGCCCTATCGGGGGGTCAGGGCTGGCAACACCGCCAGCACCACAGCCTCCCTGGACCCCCAAGTCACTTTCAGGTTCTTTTGCTCCATTATTTCCTCACATTAGAGCATTTCCCCCCAGCTCCCCAAATGAAGGAAATCCCACGCATCCTACAAAGCCCAAATCGAAAGCCACCTCTTAAGGAGCCAAAAAAACATCTTCATCCTCATGTCGGTCGACTCCTACTTGGTTCAGACTTATGACGGTGAGCTGTCTCCATCTACGCCGCCAGGCTGTCCGCCCTGCGGCGTCCAGCAGAACCTCCCACTACAGGCCGCAAGCACAGAGGCGTCACCGGGTTGAACTTCATCCCTGCGTACCTCCACCATCCAGTGAGGTGGCTGAAGTCTGACAAAGCAGGAGGAACCACGCGGCGGGGCACCTGGGGTAACAGCACAGTCTGGACCCACACTGCCGGGCGCGAGCAGCGAGCTGCCAAACTTCTGGGCCTCAGTTTCCCTAGCTGTAAAACGGGGATGGCACTGCGGACCTTTTCAGAAGTGTCATGAGGATCAAATGAGGACCGAAAAGTGCTCAGATCAGGATTTAAGAGTAAGCACGACATCGGCGCTTGTTATTGTGTTTCAGATACAGGAAAACCTCCCCATCGTAGACTACAGCGCATGAGGTACGAGACTCATCACTCCAAGCGTCATGGTTTCACCAACAGGATCACTGGCACTTAGGAGTTGGATCATCTCTAACAGAATTTTGCTCAGAATTCAGCTGTTGATTGGATCATGCTCTTATCCCATTTCTCATACAAGTCTGTCCAAGTTGGGTCTAAGTTTGTTTATAGTACACACCGTCAGGTCCCGGGCTTCCACTCTTATTTCTTACCTATTGAAGTCACCCCAGTTAATAAATGATCTTGTATTTCCCAAAATGCCCAAACTAGAGGTGTATAGATATTAGGGGGAAAACAGCAAACGAAGGCAAAGATCAACTACCCTCATGCTAATCTTACTTGGTGAACTTGCTCTTAAATAATTCTTATCTTGCGCTGACAATTAATCAAATCATTCCCCTCTAATTCTATTTCCAGAAGCCATTTTCCCCTTTGTATAATTTAAGAGGGTTTCTTTTAATGTAGCTGTAGTAATTTCAACTAGATTTGACAGCTAAAACCATGCCAATCCTGAAATGTTCACGTCTCAGGTTAAAGTCTAACATGAGTTTTCAGTCTGAGGGGAGAGACCTGAAATAAAGGGTTTGTCGTGGAAATTCTGACAGACACGTGAGGACAGCAAGGCCTTCATTCTATGTCACCAAGACATGTTTCAGTGTTTCCCTCAATGGCAGCATTCTTTCCCCCCTTAATATAAATTCAGGCTCTGTAAGTACCAAAAAAGTTTCCATTTGGCTCTCAAAAGTGCTTTCTGCAGAACAACGATTAGAATCTGAACCCGAGCTCCACCCCGCAAGCTCCACCCCACCAGCCTGGCAGATTCTCCGGCACTCGTTTCTTTAAAAACGACCATATCCTGTGCTCAATGGGGCGCTTTTGCAAAGAAGTATACAAAAATGAGAAAGCTCCTGGATTGTCTGGCATGAGGCAGCATTTAACACGACTTTCTTTCAATTGACTGAAGCCTGTCACGGGATTGCAACTGGGTGACAACCGTTCCGCCCCTGCGCCCCCACTCCTCACATGAAGATGCAGAAACCTTTCAGGAACAAGAAGTATTAAAAACACCAGAATCAAGTCGAGCTACTGCTCTGTCTGGAGCATCACAATCTGGTTTCGGCCATTAGCAATCTCCAAGCAAAGGACCGTTTAAATGACTGTACCAAACACATCCTGGCGCTGGTTTTAACTTTTCACCCCTGTACCCCAGCTAAGGCATCGCCCCTCCTGCTGGGGCCCATACCATGCTCTGGTTTTATCCGTGGCAGAAAGATTCATTTCTGATGTCCAGATACTTCTCTAGAGTTAGAAGGCAGGCACACCAAGGGGTTTATTCCTATCGTAGTAATTCATTAAGCTTAACATGACATAGAACTTATTACACATACGAATTAAAATTTTCTGCTCTATATTTTGACTAAGTATGCTTAGCTTCAGAAATCACTTTTTCTTATGCCATCTCAAGATCTACCCCTCGTTGACATAACTTTGGATTATAAACTAGACTTCCAAGTAGGCAGGGGCTTCCCTGGTGGTGCAGTGGTTAAGAATCCGCCTGCCAATGCAGGGGACATGCGTTCGTGCCCTGGGCCAGGAAGATCCCAACGTGCCACGGAGCAACTGAGTCCGTGCACCACAACCACTGAGCCTGCGCTCTAGAACCGACGAACCACAACTACTGAAGCCCGTGCGCCTAGAGCCTGTGCTCCACGAGGAGTCACCGCTGTGAGAAGCCCGCGCACCGCAATGAAGAGCAGCCCCCGCTCGCTGCAACTAGAGAAAGCCCACGCGCAGCAACGAAGACCCAACACGGCCAAAAATAAATAAATTTATATAAAAAAACAGTAGGCAGGCAGAAGTGACTGTGATCCTTCCAGCTAGGAACATTCATACCATACCTCTAATATTTATACAATCTCACACCCAGCAAATATTTACGTAGTGTCAACCGAGCACCAGGCACTGCATTAAACATGGAAGACAGAGAAATAAGCCTCAGTCCTTGCTCCCGAGGCTGGTAGAGGAAACAGACAGGAAATACTGTGGGGGGAGGGTCCTATGAGAGGGAGAGCACCCAGAATGGCAGGGAGGACGGAAAAGGTCCAGGCTAAACTTCAGGCTAAGACTCCAAGTGTACTCTCTGGGCAAAAACAGGTTGGAGAAAGCATGGAGAGAACACACTTTCTGGAAAAGTACAGCTTCCTTCAAGTGACAGGAGGATGGGAGGAAGGAGAGCAGCCTTAAGATGAGTCAGAAAAAGCAAGGCAGCGGGACTGAAGAGACTCAATGTCCTGGCAGGGAGCCGGGCTCCATCCGTACAGGGAAGCTCTGCAGACAGTTAATGGCACTTTGAAAACCACCGTGAAGGAAAAAACCAGCATGTTAAGGGTTAATGTGACTAAAAACTTAAATGTGAGTGTCCTCCAGGAGAGTGAAACACTCAGGACACTAAGACACATGGTAGAAGTAAAGGAAATTTGCATGTCAGATTCATCTGCAAAAATAAATACTTGAGATTTCTACCAGCATCAACTTCGGAGGGGGGGGGGCATGTGTGTGAATAGAAGCACTTTCACTTAATGTACCGAGTGAAAGAAGAGCAATTCAGAAAGCCATTAATCAGAAATCATTTTGTAACCGTTGGCACCAAATGGGAATCCCCTATACTAAGATTTCTTCACGTGTCTCTACTTCTGAGAGGAAAAGAAAGTTCTAGCTGCCCATCTCAATCACTTTCCTGCATTTTAGGGATTACAGACAAGCTCATCTTCGAAGTTGAAATAACCCTTTAGTCTGACCTCAGTGCAAAACCTCCAGCGTTCCGAATCATACTCACTCTTACTTGGACCTGCCTTTTTGGAACTTACAGGTAACCAGACACTCATCTATAGTTCACATGGCTTCTCATCTGCGGGGAGGGTAACCAAGTGAGAAGCAGGGTCGTGAAATGCTGACCTGTTCTGAAGATGGAAGATCCTGGCATCAACTTCGGAAATCAGTGGGCCGCCCCAGAGTCCAGGGGCGGCCGATCCAGTACACGGGAAGGACAGGTACTCTGTCAAAGGTGGCCAGCTTCACCACGCAGCCCCACCCGGGTCCCAGCCCCCAACCCTCTCCTGGCACCTGCCGGCCACACTGCTTGGCTCTCAGAACCCTGAGCTCGTGATGATGCCTTTCAGAAAAGGCATCCCTTTCTGAAAAGCTGCCAACTCAACCCCCTGGTAAAGATCACCCTCCCTTAGATGGGCCCGGTTTTCTGGGATTCCTCAGCTCCTACAGCCAAAGGGGGGAAACCATTCTTTTTTCTTCAAACATCAACTTTCATTCTCAGAGAAGGAGTATCAAGCACCGTCCTACTTGGGTAAGCCGAAATATCGACCCCGAAACAGGCCTTCAAGATGGAATGTCATCAGGAAAGGGGTGGAGAAAGCCGATTTCTTCACCCTCAACGATGGAAAAATACAGAGCTTCAGTTAGCCTCACAAGTTACGTACAGTATTTGACGTGTACTCAGCAGGGAAATGGCTCAAGATCCAAACCTGGCTCAGCAGCGCCGTGCGAGCACATGAACGTGAATGAATTCCCTGCGGACGGCTTGCACGTGCCAGGCGGACCACCCAGGACGAAGAGCCACAACAGCAGACCCCGGTCATCCGGGGGAATTCATACTGATGCTGTCTCCAGCGTGTATTCAGAGAGCCTGGGTGACAGTGCATTTTAACTTGTGACATTCACCATGAACGAACAGAAAAAGGGAAAACAGAAGCAGGTTAGCCAGATGTAACAGACTATTTGGCCCGTCAAGTAAGCAGGTCACTTTTTGAGAGGCTATTTCTAACGCTGTAAGTAGAGAAGGGCATGGGTCTTGCTAACTGAGGAGGAAAGAAACGACTTGGCTCACTCCCTTTCCCAGTAGCCAAAGTAGGAGATACGGCTGTTTGGGGCGCCACGGCCCCCGAGGAAGAGCACCTGAGGCAGCCGGCACTCTCGGACAGCTGCTGGGAGCAGCCTGAGCAGGACAGAGACCCCAACTGGACCCAGGCCTTCCGGGCTTGAATCTCAACTTCCTCAATGCCCAGAGCCAGACAAGCTTGCTTCTCTTCTTCCTTCAGAAGCAGGCAAGGCCAAGCTCTCCAGCAGCCTCACGGAGATGAAGTGAGCACAGAACAGATCAAGCCAACCCAAAGAATAAGCCAAACAAAAATAAAGCAAATTCGAGTCCTATCATTTCGGCTTGTCTTCATCTCTAAGAACCTGAAGAAGGTTCCACGGCTTCAAGATCTACCCTGTCCTCCGCCCACGAGGCCCTCGGTTCCAACCACGTCAGGCAGCAAATTCTCACCGCAGGATCAGCTTGTGTTACTTGCCCTGGTAACACATTTTCAGGGTTGCATCCCTGTACCACGTGTGCCGTAAGGACGGAATAGAGTCCATCAGGTAAAAGTAGGAATGACCCAACAGATCTCTTCAGAGAAGCTTCCTGCGTCCATTTATGTTATATCTTGGGGGAAGGGAAGAAGTGGGAAATCACCTTACATGTTTTTTTTGGAAACACCCTTATAAAATATGCTTTCTAGATGGTACAGATTACAAACCCAGTTTTAAGGACTAAAACTTGCTTGTATCTTTAGTCTTCCAATTCTGACTTAACACTAAATGACGGTGAATATTTTAGGCTTAAAGCTAAACGAGTCCATGTATGTGTGACTCGTTTGGAGCATCTGCCCCCTTTGAGCTGAAGTAAACTCAGCTGCAGGTGTTTTATCTTCTGACCAGAGCAACACGCTACACACTTAGAGCTGGAACACTACACCCCCTCCATCAGGTGACAAGTACGCATACTAAAGGCAGCCTCAGCCTCCAGCTGTCATCCCTAGAGGGTGGGCTGCAAAGGGCACACGTGAGGACGAGTCATTCTGCTAAGAACGAGCCTATCAAACCAAACCAACAGGAAAAGTTGAGTTAGAGATCAGGAGAAAACTTAACATCTGACCATTTAAGAATATACTGAAGACTGAGACAAGTACCAAAATAGGAAACACTGAGTAACCATTATGTGATTAAGAGCACTGCCCTGAGCTAACATTATCTAAGTTACAAACAACAAGATAATGGGTTAGCACAGGCCTGCTCGGAAGTCAAAAACTACAGATGACACATAACTACACAACAAGCAGCTCCCCACAAACAGACTTAGAACTTGAAATGGTTTCTGTGAATTAGAAATCTGTAAATACAGTAGGGGAACTCATTCAAGGGATCAGGTTTAATTCTTCAAAGCAAACAATACTGCATAGAGCACACGTTCACTGCTATAGTTCGGTTTGTAAATCCTGAATTTCAAATATAAGGAAATTCACAGGACAGATACAAGGGGCTAAAACATGTTGGAAGTACTCAAACTTACACGGGAGATGGAATTTGAAAGAGGCCCTTTTCACCTACCAGAGCAAAAATATAGGTAAGAATGAAGAGAAAGGGGTACTCTCATACTGATACTGAAATACACATTAGAACCTTTCTGGAGAGCAATTTAAGCTGTGCTCATTGCAGTTTAAAATGTATCCACACACACTTCTACGTATCTATTGCAGAAACACCTAGAGTCCAAGGATATTGACAGCTGTATTTATACTACAACAGTACAGAGAACTTAGAAACATTTAAAATGTCTCAGACAGGTGAATCAATTTGCTATTTCCACACATGCAAATAAGGAAGAACTGATGTTTTGATATGGAAGGATACCTACCACCTACTGCTAAAAAAAAGCTGCAGAATGACTGAAAATTTTGATTTTTAAAAAGTATGTGTAAATAAGTGAATGAATGGAGGTCTTAAATAGAAGTTATCCCTGAGGGCGGGAAAGGAAACAAGACTTCATTTTTATATACAGTGTTTGTGCAATTTATGAGTAGCATTTCTGTAATTAAGGTAAATGGGAGTGATTGGATGCGAGATTATTAACCTGCTAATCCACTGGAAGTTCAAAAGATGCTTAAAAAACCATTCAGGTCCTGCTGTAGCCTAGTACAGCCAACAAAACCTGCAGGTCTCAAAGGGACAAACCTTACCCTGGGGTTCTTTGTATTTAAAAAGCTCAGTTTCTACATAACATACCCCCTTTATCTTGTGCATTATCTAGAACATTCAGTAAATATTTTTCTTATGAGTTTCCCTAGGCCTCCATTCAAACACATTACCAAAAATGACAGGAGATATAGGTATCACATTAGCCCAGAATCACAAGGTTAAATCTTTAAATTTCCTAAAATCCTGTTCAAAGACTTCAAACGTTGCCTATAAAGTTCAGGTCCACAACTCTGAGAAGTGGAAAGAGTCACATCTTCCTTTCATTTCTTAGACTGGCACCACGCCTTTCATTCTTCTGCAAAGGACTCAACTTGATTTCTCAATGTGACTCTCCAAATAAACGTATTCAATAGGGGTGTTAATCACAACGTAAAGGAAAGTAAAGTACTGATTATACATAAAATACCCGCATCCAAAAATCTTTAGAAAATGCACATAAGAAACAAGTTCACAAGCGTGCAGGTTTTAAATGGTAACCAACTTACGAGCACAATTTTAAAGTTACAGGAAGTACACCCTGTGTGTCTCTAACGCACTTAACATTAAACACTTAGTATAATATTTTCCAGGCTAGAATGCACTTTCCACTTGCCCTAATAAACCGAAGCCCAGATGGGAAATGTAACCAGAACTAAGTAAACATAATATAGACAGGAGAGCCAGAAGGTGGGCTAATGAACTGGGATGACTTCACAAGCAATAAGGCATTCTAAAAAAATGTTTCAACGAAGAGCATGAAAAGCTAGGTATTTGGAGGGCGTAAAATGCCAACTACAGATCAGAGGAGGAAAGGGATTGCTTTGTGGATGCAATGGAGAGCGTAAGATGAGATAACGTGCCTCACGCTGCAGCCGCCTTAAAACGTGCAAACTTTGCTCTGGGTGACAATCGACCATCAAAAACCAGAAACAACTCACTATCGTGCTGCATGGCCCAAGATTAGGGGCCCAACCCAATGCCTAGGTAAAAAATGGACAAAACCAGGAAGAGCCACACACACCGTGATTTCGTTTTTTTCTGAACACCCACACAAAGACAGCAGTTTCTGACAAGAATGTTCTTGGCAAAAAAAATAAGTTACAGGAAGGTTTTTCCCTTGAAGAAAAAGGCAGCTCTATATGCAGATTACGAGGCAAAATACCAAACAATTTTCTTAAGGCCCAAATTTACAGCCCTCATATTTTGAGAACATCTAAACAACGTTTTTTTTGGGGGGGGGGGGGGAGATCAAAGAAAAGATGACTGGAAACACTGTTCCTGTCTGGAATGCTTATTTCATGCTGTACCTGAAAATAAAATCCAACGTGGGCAGCTTACCTTGGCACTGGAAGCCTTGTTTCCCAAACCCCCTGAAAAACAAACAAGAAGATTTCTTAACATATTTTGTGTTGGGTACCATATCTTAAGCCAGTTATGTAACAAAGCTTTCTAGTTAAAGGTTTGTACATGAAACCCAATGATGTGACAGGAAAACATGCCTTAATAGCTCAGAGCACAGGGTCAATGCAACTCTGAGAAGATCTGACCTCCAAAGGCTCCCTAAGCTGTCTCAATGTATGCAAGTTTTTTTTTTTTTTTACACTTATCAATACTTAAATTTCAACACAAGAACATGACTATAAAGTTGTTGGCTACAATATTCAGGGAACAAACAGGACCTGACCTTATGGTTAAAAGAAAAAAGCTGAATTTGGTCCCTAAAGACCAACTGAAAATTGTTTCTCCCTAAAGACAACTAAAAAGCAGCTTCATCATTTGTTGTGAATTTAAGTATTTGTCTAGATATTGCCAAGCAGCGCCACTCTTAACATTAAACTTTGGCTTAAAGGAGTCACATTTTACAAACTATCACCCCTGTTTTTCGCATGTGAGATTATGATCTAATTCTACCTAGAACCAGAGAGCATTCAAAGCACATTCAGGAACTATTTCGTTCTTGTAAATTACTTCAGAGAATTTACTTTCTAAGCAGAAAACCCTGACCGGGACGTTAATCGCAAACACCATTCCAACTAGGATGAACGACGTTAAAATTCTCAGAAGGTTATGAGTCAATCTCTCGCTTCACATAGCATTTTAAGTTTACAAAGAACTTCACAGATCTTTATAATTAACTCAGTCATCCCCACCCAGAAAATAATTAAACGCACTTAGTTTTAAAATATCAGTGCTTTAATATTTAAATGACTTGCAAATCAAGGACCCAGAAAAGAAAACTGAAAAATTAAAACCACTGCTAGACAAAGCTGGGGAATATTTTCCTGGAACTTCCAAGGGGTTGCTTTACAGCTAAGCAGAGAACTGTTTCAGGGATTACTCCGGGAGAAAGAGGCCAGGGAGATCTTTATTTTCCACTCACATTACACCTGGTGACCTGACATGCCACGTCAGTTCACCAGGGGCTAACAACTGATAGTGGAAAGTCTTCAGCGAGCCTGGATATACATGTTGCAAGTCCCTTTTCTACCTTACCTACTTCCTGCAAAAGTGATCAGTAGCCTAGCTGTTCCCTTTTAATGGAAGGTCACAGCTGATACACGAGGCTGAAGACCTCCCCTTAACTAAATGCAATCTCCTCTCTGCCCTAATACTCCAAGAACTTAAATAGTCTTATCTACAACTACCTATGTGCTCCTTGGAGCACAACTGCTTCATACGCTGACTACACACTGGAAACCATTCATGGAGGTGGCTGTGCTTTTCGTAAGTGGACTGCTGAGCTGATTTCTAAAAGACAATTAAGCACCTTATTAGCACCACGTTGGTGGGGCTCTCTTGGCGATGACTTTCCCGGGTGTGATGAATTCAGATAACGCCACACAAAGTTAAACACCTATCGATTAGCACCATGTTTGTGGGCCTTGCCCTTAGAGATGATTTTCCCCAGATGTGATGCATCCAGGTAGCGTTCTCCAGAGGGCCCCAACAAGATCCATAGGCCAGCTGGCTGGTGGCAGGGCGCACTCTGTGCTATCAACCTGGTGCCATTCCCCAGCCTGGCGGGGCGGCGGGGGGGCAGGAGTTAAGGAACCCTAGACATGTCTGACTTGGGGCGGGTGTCTTACATCCAAGAACAAGAAATAGAAGAGGCAGAGTGGCTAGCAACCTAATTGAAAAGAACCTACTGCTCCTCCAACTGGAGCATTTGGACTGCCTTTAGTTTCAGCTTTCTTAAAAAAAAAAAAGAATTGAGGAATCACTGACCTTTTGAAAAAGTCAGTTAATAAAAGGCACAGCTCTCTGACGGGAAGAAAGCACATACACGATTTCCTCTAGTTTCACAGGGTTCAGAGAACCCCCGTCTAAAGCCCACCACTTACCCATTCCCCGTAAACCCCCGGGGACCCCCGAGTTAATTTCTGCGTTCATTGAAAGTTACCAGAACTCTGACACCTTCAGCCCTGCCAACGTTTTTCTTACGGGCTCTGTCCTCACGCGCTGGGTTTTACCAGCCTGACCCCGTGCTGACGCGGGTTATTTTAAAGGACTCCATCTCCCCTTCTGCCCTTTACTCGCTCCCTTTAGCTCCCACTCCCCTGTACGCTCTCAACAGTTGGTCGCCTGTCCGCTCTCCCCGGGTTCACGCAGGGAAACCGGAGGCACTCCGCGGCCAACAGGTACGAGTTGCAGCGGGCAGGACCCAAGGCTGCAACGGAGCCGGAGCCCGAGCCCGAGAAAAAAGGCCGCATCCACACTCGCGAGGCGCCCGGCCCCGCTCGCCCCCAACCCGGGCCGCGCCGCGCAGCCGCCGCCTGCCACCTCCCAGACTCTTCCCCGGGGACCCGCCCTCCGACTCTCCGCGGCGCTCGGCCCTGACCCGCGGAGACTCCCGGTCTGTTCTTGGGACGCCGGGGAAGGGTGGGGGGCCTCCCTGTCGCCCCCTGCCGCGGCGGGGGGCGGCCGGCCGGCAACTCCCGGGAGTCCCGCCCGCGTGCGTCCTGCCTGGAGCGCGCGTAGCGTCCCAGGCGAGTTGGGACTCCCAGCGGCTCCCCAAGTTCCCCGGGAGAGGCGGCCCAGACCGGGGAGGACCGGCCCCGCCGCGCGCACCCACCAGATAAAGTCGGTGCAGTGGCTGCAGAAGGTGGGCTGCTTGAAGAAGCGGGCGATGAAGCGGTGGTCCTTCACCTCGTGCACGTTCTTCTGTCTTAGCGCCCCTTTGCGGGCGAAGCGGTTGGCCACGTCCTGAGGCGCCGCCGAGTCGTTGGCCGGGAAGACGTCAGCCATGGTCCCCCCACCGCCTGCTACCTCCGCCGGGAGCGGGGGGCGCGGGCGGCGGCCGAGGCGCGGCAGGAGTCGGGCCGGAGCGGAGCCGCGCCGGAGCGGAGCCGCGGGCGCGCTGCTGGCCCCTCGCGCACTGACAGCGGCGCCAGCGCTCGCGCTTCCGACTCGGGCGGCGGAGGCGGCCCGCCCACCGCGCATGCTCTGAGCGCGGCCCGGGCGGGGGCGGGGGCGCGCCGGCGCTGGAGGAGTCGACGCCCCCGCGTTTTCCGCGCCGCCGGGGAAACAGAGGGGGCGCCCGGGCCTGGGAGCTAAAGGACGCCGCGGAAGCGGGCCCGTTCTCCGCCACCACGGCCTCCTTCTTCTCCCAGCCTTCTTCCCTCAGGGCCGCCCGCTCCGCTCCTCTCCGTCCACCGCACACGCCGTCCAGCTTGTTGTCGTCGTCGTCGTCGTCTTCCTCCTCGCAGACTCCGCTCGCCGCGCTCAGACGCTCACTCACCTCTCCGGCTTCCAGGACCCACCGTGTTTCCGGCCCAAGAGCCCAGCTTTTATAAGCTTGCATCAATTTGAGGTTTCACCTGGCTCCAATATCCAACCCGCCCCCCCCCCCGCCCCTCCCGGGCCACCACGCTGTTTATTATACACGGCAGGAGAAAAGGAGCTACTTTCAATCAGGGAACACGGGCCCTTTCACATGCCTCCGATTGAATTGTGCTTCACCTGCGTCTTGTAGAGACGTCTAATTTGGATGTTAGGACGGTTAAAGGACTCGTCCTGGTTGTTATCCCGTTACTCACTGACTACCACAGTTAAATCGTGGATGATCAGGCTTTCTTGATTTTACAAGTCCAGAACCTTAATTTAGAAATCGTTTTGCATCCTAGGCTAACAACTGCCTTACTGGCAGGTGCAGAGCGCAGCCAGTACGTTTGTAAATTACCAAGTAAAACTGCTTGTGAAAGGGTGGCTGGCATGGGTCTTCGAGGACGCACGTGGGGTTGTACCAACTAATCACTTGCTGAATATTCATTAGTTCTGCCTGGAGGATGCTAAAATACATGAAGGAAACAACGTTTCATTATGGTTTAATTTCATCGTCAGATTCACTAAATTCACAAAACAACTTCATCTACTGAAGACAGCGAGAAAGGGAACATGTTTAATCCTTCGAGAGGTTTAAAAAAGCAAGAAAGCTTTCCTAAGATCTATACTATCTTAGAGCATATCACATAGACCAAATAGGGCTACCATTTTTTAAGATTGCCCAGTTGAACGCATGATGACAGGAATGTCTTTTATGTTTTGACACGTGTTAGTTATTGACCCGCCCTTAATGGGGCATGCACTTTGCTGGCTCACTTGCAATCTCTCCCGCCAATGTACTTGGAGCTTAAAGAGATTGCACCTGCTTGCTATTCTGGTCAGAAATTTTGCCAGTAGTGGTGGCCCCCTCCAGTCCAAGGGGGCAAAAAAAAAGGAATGAAAAGCAGGGGATGTCAGGAATATTGAGCAAATTCTCTGCAAAACACCATAAGCGTCTCACACCATGGTTGTTGATGGCTTAATACTTGTAAATCACATGGAACACGGTAGAAAGAAACATTCTTGCCTCACAGCCATCTCTGCATCTAAGACCAAGGTCCTCACACCTTTTATGAAGACAAGCTTCCTTCTGTTTCCCTGAAACCTTGATATAAAGACAGAAGAAAAATATGGGAGAGCTGGAGGGTGGAGTTGCAGATGGGGTGATCTCTGAGCACAGTGACAGGCAAGATGAGCTAAGAATCAAGTGGACCTTGGCAGCAGCCTGGCCGTCACCTGTGTGCGAGTGGAGCCACTGATCTCAGCAGTGGGGAGACCAGAGAGAGACAATATCTCTTTTCTTTCTGGTTGTGGCTTTGCTCTCTTGCCTCAGTGCTTACTGTCGTTCCTTACGGGCAAGGCGAGAACTCACTGGAAGTTTGTTGTTTGATGGCTGGGCTGAGCGTGAGTGCTCTATTGCCTACAGATGGGCTCACTTGTGGCGCAGGGCGTGGGGTTACACCTGGGGCGGGGAATCCTCGGGCAGTGGAACACCACCCCCGGCAAGGACAGATGAAAGTGTGGGCCACAAGTGGCCCTGAAACCGAGCCAGACCCTGGGCACTCCTGGGCACAAAAGCCTTTCTGTGTCCCCCACTTCTCAATTACAGGAAATAGGCTTCATTCAGCCTCCAGGACCTTCCCTGAGTTCCAACGGGCAGGTTCAAACAGTTACTAATCAGGGAAGGGAGGGGATGCAGAGACCAGGGAGGAGCGGTCAGGAAACAATAGTGCAGCCTTGGCGCAGGGTGTTGGTCCCCCCCTCAAAGGATACACACATAATATCTCTGAGCTGTTTTGCAGATACTGAAACCCCCTCCAGGTGGGAGAAGTTAACTGCATGCCGCCCACAAGCACGGAGACCCCAACCCCGGTGGACCCAGAAGGCTGGTGATGCTGACTCCTGGTTACCTCCCCACCAACCAATCAGAAGAAGGTCCACGCACGAGCTGACCACGGCTCTTTGAACCATTACTAGAAAACTCCTCACTACCCCCTCCAGGTTGGGATACACAGTTTTGAGGGCATGAGCCCGCTGTGCCCCCCTTTGCCTGGGAAAATACAACTATCCTTTTCTGCTTCACCCAAAACCCTGTCTCCGAGATTTAATTTGGCGTCCGAGTACAGAGGCCAGATTCAGCTTCAGCCCCGGCAGCCCACCTGAGAAGGATCTCCATGGTGACACTAAAATGGAGGGGATTCCAGAAAGGGGAACCCCTGGGGAGGTGGAGTGGTCAGTGAGACATGGACGTTAGCAACGATTTTAGAGTCTGCTGTTTCCTGGGGAAAGTGCAGGAGAGCAGATGTGGTAGACTGAACACACCGTTTGTGAGAGCCCTCCTCTGTGACCCCTGACCTTGAGGAGGAAGCCCAACACCCTTTGCAGAGGTGCTGCCTGGACCAGACTTTAGGAAAACCTCAAAGCAAAATACCATCGATCCCTAATTAGATACACTGTATTATAAGAGGCCCATAATTCCCTGGTAAGGGAAAGCAGGATGTAAAACGATATTCAGAGACGCCATTTTTAAAATGTATGTACACCCACACCTATATGATATAAATATGCTTGTGCAGTTACACACAGGTGTATACAAAGATATACATGGCAAAACGTTCATTTAAGTGACTGTCTCTGGATGGTGGGAATATAAACGCTTTTCTGTGCAGGAAGAGAAGCCTTTGGCCTAGGGTTTACATTTCGAAAGGGCATTGGAAACCGTAATTTTTAATGTTGTCACCAAAAGGAGGTATTTGTTATTTTTAACACAAAAGGTTTTATTGCCAGAAATTCACTGTTGTTGCATGGAGTAGAGATGGTACTAATTTGCATGTGAAATGCTCGGGAAGTGTTTTCAGCCGCTGACCCTCACCTCCTCCTTAGCCCCAATCCACAACTAGAATTTAAATTCCTGAGTTAAATTCCTGAGGAAGCTTCTAGGGCTCCAAGGGTTCTGCTTCCGCCACAAAGTGTTTTTCCTCCACTTTCTCCCAGGTTTTCTCTAGTAGCCATGGCGCAAACCAGATGGAGGATCCAGAAAACCTGGGTTCGAGTCCGAGCTTCGGCACTAACTGATTTGTGTAATTTGGATAAATTAACTTCTCAATTCTCTCTCTCTCCATCTAAAAATGGAGATATTGATAACAGCCCTAGGATCTTCTTAAGCATTTAACCCGATGATACATATATATAAATGTATATAAATATAAATAAAACCAGCTGGTGGGTAGTAAATCCTAAAGTCTCCTACAAATGCAAGGTAGGATGGTGGGTCTCAGCTTTACCAAGCATGCATTTCGGAGAAAGTGAATGGTGAGACCCCCCCCTCCCACCTTTGGGGCCCATTATTCCTCCAGAAGTGACAGATGCCGTTCCCTCCACTCCCAGTGGCTGTGACTTAGGAAGCAAAAGATGACCCATGGAAGGAGTACCAAAAATGTAAGCTGGCGTTCATGTTTTAAACCCACTGCATTTCCCACCACCTTCACCCTTAAAGTGCTTTTTAGGAAAGGCCTGGATTCTTTGAAAAAACTAGTTGCAAGAGGACCCAAGCAACTCTCATAGTCTTCCATTCACCTAGAATTTAACGGGAATGGGAGCAGGTACTTAGTTGCTTCCCTGAACCTGCCTGGGGGACGTATCAGCCCATGGAAGTGACAAAACCACGAATCCCATGTACCTGTCCCCCAGTTCCAACAATTATCAATTCATGATGAATCCTGGTTCATCTGTCCCCTGCCTTATCTCTCGATCTCTAGATAATATCAATAAAAGCTTAAAAGAAGGCAAAACATGCCCAAGTATCAACTCCAGGAGGAGACTTGGGGGGGAAGTTCTGTTCAGTATTTGTTGGTTTCACAGATATTCACATATCAAAACTCACCCAACTGTAGACTTCAAATATGCATGCAGGGCCTTCCCTGGCGGTCCAGTGGTTAGGACTCCTCACTTCCACCGCAGGGGGCACAGGTTCCATCCCTGGTCGGGGAACTAAGATCCCGCAAGCCGTGTGGCACTCGGTCAAAAACTAAAATAAATCAATATGCGTACAGTTAACTTAAATCAATCCTGTACTCAACAAAACTGTAAACATGTTTAAAGCTAAATAGCCAAGTCCACTAGTCCAAATAAACAGGTGAACTGGAAGACGAGGGGAAGAACCCGTGGGCCCTCCCACAGGGCTTGCAGCTGCCTTTCGCCGGAGGCTAAGGCAAGCCTGCTCTGTCCAGTAGGTGTGAGGGTCAAGTTTAGTTCCAGCCCCAAAGCACTCAGGGGCTCCATGTGTGTGGTGGGTGCTTCCAACCAGACTGTTCAAGCCCTCTTTTTTCTGCTTCCCCCCCGCCCGCCACATTCACTCGGAACCCTGCACGTTCCGAGTAGGCTCTCAGAAACCACCCGTCCCCAAAGGTATCCCCTCCTCTGCCCCCAGCTACAGGGACTTTTACTCCTCCTCTCCTGTACTATTGTTTTTGTACTCTTTATTATATATCACTTTCAACAAAACCTCCCTCTATCTTTCCCTTCAGGGTAAGACCTTCCATCCTCCTTCTATGATTTTGCATCAGAGAAAGTCTAGGAACCGCCTGTTTTAAAAACGGTATTTGGGGTAGAAACGAGCAGCAGGGTGGCTGAGCAGAGGGAGAGTGCTGACGATTACTAGGCTCAATGCCTTTGTTTAACAATGAATGCTGGGTCCTGGGATGTTAATATCTTGCGTTTACTCTCTCTCTCTCTCTCTCTCTATATATATATATATATACACACATAGTATGCTATATATATATACATATATCTGCCTTTGTGTAATTTACATTCTCTTTGGTGATTTGAGTGGGAGAGGGAAATTTGTGGACACTTCTACCCAGGAAAATTGAACTCATCCACACTCTCACTTCAATTTTTTTTTTTTTTTTTTTTTTTTTTTTTGCGGTACGTGGGCCTCTCACTGTTGTGGCCTCTCCCGTTGCGGAGCACAGGCTCTGGACGCGCAGGCTCAGCGGCCATGGCTCACGGGCCCAGCCGCTCCGCGGCATGTGGGATCTTCTCGGACCGGGGCACGAACCCGTATTCCCTGCATCGGCAGGCAGACTCCCAACCCCTGCGCCACCAGGGAGGCCCTCACTTCTATTTTGATGATAGCTCTCATTTAACGCACAGGCATGACCACCTTCAAAACTTTGATCTTGTTTCAGTCTGGATGTTTCCTGCTGTACGCAGGCATGGAGTAAAAATAGCACATCTCCCACCAGTCGACATAGGGCAAAGATTCCAGGAAAACCTGGAGAAGCTGCTCAGAAGGTATGTCCCACGACGTTTATCTAGGTAAATCAGTAAGTGACGTGGCATCCCAACATCCCCTTGGGAGGAGCTGTTTCCCAAGAGTCAGTGCAGCGATGACAGCCTGGTTCTTCTGAATGCACACTTAATTTTTCTGGCAAACTCTACAATCTGCAATTGTTTCTGTAGTTGGCGTGGCCTTAGAACTAGAATGGTGATACCTCCCAAAGCCTTGGAATCCTTTCAAATGTCATTCAAGTTTCTATACAAGATATAACTCTAACAAGAAAGAATAGAAAAAGCATTCAGAAACACTATTTAATAAATATGCCTTGAGCACTTATGCTCAAGCACTGTTATAGAATATTGGGGATAAACAGTGAACAGAACAACAGTTTCAGTGGAGAGGTGGGAGTGTGTCAAAGCTTGCTTGGAGGGCCTTTAAAGAGGGGAGGGGACTTCCCTGGCGGTCCAGTGGTTAAGACTCTGTGCTTAATTGGTTAAGAGTGCAGGGGGCGTGGGTTCGATCCCTGGTGGGGGAACTAACATCCCGCCAAAAAAAAAAAAAGTCGGGGTGGGGGGGAAGAAACTGAAGTCAGAGATTAAGGGGTACTGTTGCAAGCAAATGTTTTTAAAGAATGGAGGGTGGTCACTGAAATCTAAATACATTTTTTATAGGAAGTAACCTCATGTTTTTATGATCATGGGAATGACCCTGGAGAGGGAATAGTAAACAGGTATGTCAAATAATTATGTTGACTAAATACGGTTGATAGGTATTGGGGAAAAAAACTTTTCCTCTTCCCTCTTAGGTTGAGTGATGGGGGCATGTGAATTAAACTGACAAAAGAAATTAAGAGGAGAAAAGGCCAATTTTTTCCCCACGTACACAGAAGCAAAGAGAAAAATGTTACTTAAAGGGGTGGTTAGAATTTGAGGCTCATATTCCGTCTTAATAGGAGAAGAGAAGGGAACCAAAGGGCACTTATATAAAGTCAGAGATAAATGGGCCCTTAGGAAAATAGATGGGAAATACGGTATTTTTGTGACAAGGTCTGTTTAGGTGATCTCTTACCCCACTGATTCCATCTCCAGTGATAAAAGTTGTGAAACTCCCAGGGAGGGGATTTATGATAGCTGAGTCCGTTTGCAAGGATCTGCTTTTAGGTAGATAAGGAAGTTCAGAGAAAAAGCCTCTTCCTGCATCTGTGATTCTCAGATGACTTCAGCTCAAAGTAATTTTAATGCCACAGTGGTGTGTTCTATATTTTGGAGTCTGTGGCAGCGTGTCTATTAAAAACAGCCCAACTCCACAGGCATTCAGAAGAAAAGTCATTCTTGGTGTCACAGTTCCAGATTTCTTCTCTTTTGGAACGTCCGGCGATGACCTTGGCTAAGCGAAATGGTCACCTCAAATTGTAGGTCAGTTTCAATGTCTTCTCTTCAGTGGGTAAATGTCCTTCACTTCAGAGAGATGTAGAATTAGCTCTATCAATGATAAATTAAACCTGCAGTATTTGTATTTTTGAGTTAAGTTTAGAAACTGTGTATACTCGTTTTCAAGAAAATTTGGCATATTAGAGGATTTAACAGATTCTAATTGAAAATGTGTAACTGAGTAAGGGATGTGGGCTGTGATTTTAAGTTGAAATCTCACAGGCTTTGTAAGCAGCATGAAGACACGAGAATTTCAAGATTCACCAGGTCTTTTCCTTTCCAGTTTTATTGAGATATAATTGGCACACAGCCCTGTATGAGTGTACGGTGGACAGCATCATGACTTTACTCACACACTTGATGAAACGATGACCCCGGTAAGTTCAGGGAACATCCATCATCTCATTTAGCACCATTTTTATAATTTGAATTCCCTAGATTTATAAGACTTACTTAAGTTTTAAGCCTTAATAAGGGGTCCTTTTTTTTGCCAGAGAATTGACTGTTTATTATTGTTTATTATCCTCTTCCTCAAAGCATCTCTAAAGTGATTTGTAGGGACTTCCCTGGTGGCACAGTGGAAAAAACTCCATACTCCCCGTGCAGGGGGCCTGGCTTTGATCCCTGGTCAGGGAACTAGAGCCCACATGCCTGCCCCAACTAAGGAGTTTGCATGCCCCAACAAAGGAGCCCGCATGCTGCAACTAAGAAGCCCACATGCTGCAGCTTAGGAGCCCTAGAGCTGCAACTAAGGAGTCCACGAGCCACAATTAAGGAGCCCACCTGCTGCAACTAAGACCGGCGCAACCAAATAAATAAATAAATATTTTTTTAAAGAAGTGATTAGTAATAAAAGAGTACCATTTGTAAACTTAAAAGTTTAAGGAAGAACTATATTTTTAAATCTAACTTCAGTTAATTAAATATGAATGTTAAAAATATATCCTTCTGAATGTTTTTCTGGACAAAAGAATGATAAAAGTGACCCTCAGTGTCATAAAAACTCACATTAACAGCTTTCTGTGTTAATTTTATCTTTGCTGTACAATTTTATCTTATACCCACATTTATATAGGGATTTTTTCCTGTCCTTTTAACAAAGGTCTCAGAACCGGCAGGAATCCCACGTTTCGTCGTTGGGGTGCTGTGCGCACATACACTTCTAAGAGTGCTTGAGTTGCTTTCTTAAAAGTATCAAACACATATTCAGAATGAATTGAACTAAAGTTGTCAAATCTTGATTTATTACCTTTGAAATTGGGTGCTTCTCTTATGGTCTGGGTGTCAGTGACTGAAAAAGGGTTTGAGCTAAATATATATATATTTAATATCAATATACATTATTTAAATATATTAACTATATCAATATATTATTGATATAAATAATATAATATATTTAATATAAATATATTATCTAAATATCTATTAAATGTATTGTTAATATAAATATATTAATATAAATACATATATTTAGCTCAAACCATTCATATAGAGAGAGAGAGAGAGAGAAATGAAGGTTCAATATTGATAAAACTGGCTTACCAATTGCTCCATAGCCTTAGAAAAAAATTTTTTAGTGGAATTTCAAAGGCGTGAATGCAGAAAGCACACTGTTTGACGAGAGCTGGTCTGTCCCGGAGACAGCTCCAGAGGAGGTCTGCTGAGGTAAAGTCAGATAACGGTATTTCCTGGCTCTTTCGGACCAACGAAATATAATTTTGAAATTTATAAACATTGTCTCTAATAAATACCTCTCGTTGACAGTAAGATAATTTAGCTCTCTATAGCTGACCTAAAATGATTTAATAACTTATAAAGTTTAATGAGAGAAACGACAATAAAAAAGCATTTAACATTTACCAACATTCCTGACTATGTCCCAGGAATTATTTTAAGCTCTTTACAGGCAACTGTCAACTCCTTCAATCCCCACATCCTTTGAGGGGTATTATCCCCATTCAACCTATGAGGGACAAGGGGTGCTGAGCTGAGAGGAGGTGAAGTTATGTACCTACTATTGCTCAGGTAGCAACCAGCAGAGTTGAGATGTGAACCCTGGCTGCCCGACCTGCAGCCCATGCCCTACACCCACCCACTAAATGGCTTGCGGTCCACGGCCAGCGCCATCATCATTTTTCATGTCAACTCTTACGGCTATGCAAGAGGAATTCTCCCAGGTTGGTCCTCTCAACTGTAGAGTGAGATTTTTTATTTTATTTTTTCTAGTTTGGGAGATCTTCTGGGTGAGGAACCGACGAACGCTGCTGCTGACAATGTAAATATTGAAAGAGTCAGAGAGAAGCCAGTCTTCCACCTAGTGGTGCAGGAATGGCTTTCGGTGACTAAACGTGGAGCTTCCTCATGCAGCTCAGAGAAGGAATAAACAAGCAAAACAAATGTTTCAAGGCAGCTGAGTCACCATCTATTTGCTACATTTTTTTTTCTTTCGATAGAGTGTATAATTTAGCTCAGAGCACTTGGACTACAGGAAGATGGTGTAAAGGAACACAAACTCCCATGCTTGATACTTTGTAATTCCACAGTGATATCAGTTTTAACCGAGGAGCATCATTTCTTCTGTGCAAGTTAAGAACGGAGACATGCATAAGCTTCTGTGGCTGGGAACTATCCCGTGTTCCGTCATTTTCTGTGCTCTCTAACATGGACCCGGGAGGGCGCTTCTCTTATTTGCAGTAGTTTAACTTATGGACAGAACATGGTAAAGAAAGGTGATGTTGTGGACTCTGACGAAGTTAGCAACAAACGGCAAGTTTGTTTTATGGTTTTTAATTGCTTTTCCTCTGCCATTTCTTAAACGCAGACTAGCAAATTCAGTAGAACAGATAAGTCTTAAACTCAACAGTTAGAATCTCAAGTACTATTCGTGAGACTGTAGAAAGACTTGAGCCAGATACACCTAGTTTTCTACCATAGATGCAACATGTTGCAAATGAAGTCTGCTGTTACTCCTTCTAAGGAGTTAGATGTCTGACCGTTAAGACAAAAATTCCTCTGCAACAGTTTCTGTCGGGCTTTGTCTGGATGAAGATAACCAGGCAGGCCTTGGGTAGGGACCACTGGGACGGCTGAGTTTGTCCCCACTTTCCTCTTCTCCAAATCAGTGGCCGGCTCTCCCCTTAGCTAGCAAGTGCTTCCTGTTGCCCTGATCCCTAACTTTTCCGTTTTGCTTCCATATACTCTGGGGATTCACCTTTTCATATTTAGGCTCACCAACCGCAAGCTTCGTAAAATCCTTTCTTGGAAACTTCCTGCTTTGTAGCCTAGCACCTAGCACATTGCAGCTTTGTTCATTCCGCAGCCAGTAAATACCCCTGGAGGTCCCACCATGCACAGGCACCGGGGATACAGTGGTTACGAAATAAAGTCCCTTCTCTTACGGGGCTTCCATTCGAGTGGGCTGGGCTGAACTCAACCATCAGAACCCAAAACGGAATCTGTTACCAGCCTTCCATACTTTGACCCAAACCTTTCATCTCTTGTTAACTTCCTCACTTGATCTTATTTGTGTTAAAAATATTTTTTTTGGTCCATCTGTGGATTGTCTTTCTGGCTTTTTAGAGAAACCTGCCTGAGCAGGAAAGGGGGAGAAGATTCGGGAGGACAGGAGGCCTGCTTGCCCCTGGCATCATTTCAGTTTTGACGAGGGCCATGGAAGTAAGTCCCACTTTTGGGGCCTGTGAAATGGGAGATTGTCGGGGTGGGGGGGTCAGTCAGCCTCTCTCCTCTTCCCCCCCCTTCCTTGTTCCTGCCTCTGCCGGGAGGCTGGTTCTCAGGGAGCACCGGTTTCTGAGGGATGCTGTCCAGCCTCTCCCTTTCTGTGCTCAAGGTTGCAGACTCTAGAACCTGCTCTGCCCATCCGCCATTCTGCTGCCTCCCTGCCCCCATGTCCCTGAGACCCCAAATATGCCCCAATAGCCCCCAGGGAAGGCACCTTTGTGCCACGTCATCTCAAGCATCGTGGCTGGAATCCACAGCTCAGGGTCCTGATTCTATTTGGACATCTGGCCAGGTCTTTGGAATCAGAGATGGAAGCCAAGGTTCCCGTCTTCAAGGAGCTCAGGGTCGACTTGTTTTTGTCCAATGACTCATGATCTTTCGAAGATGCTCTAACTTCACTTCTGACTGATTCCCCATAAATGGTCTTCCACACTTGAGTTTTAAGTTCTTATGATTCCCAATTCAACCAATTAATCATCTTGAAACAAATGCTAAGGTGAACTTGAAGAGCCATTACCTGAAGAAATTCTTCACGGAATTAAAAAAAGGATTTAGTAAAAACCATTCACAACATTTTTAATGTTTCTAATTTATCCTTTTATGAAATTGAATTTTCAGATATAGGGACTCTTTAAAAAGTATACCTAGGGAATTCCCTGATGGTGCAGTGGTTAGGACTCACACCTTCATTGCCAGTCCCTGGGTTTGATCCCTGGTTGGATCCCACAAGCTGCATGGTGCGGCCAAAAACAATAAAACCAAATACAAATAAAAAGCATAACTATATCCATTTCTACCTACTCCAGTATCCAGAAAACATTGGATTATTGGGCTAAACTATCAAACACCAACCACTTTTTTTTTAAAGAGCCCTTTGGTGATAGAAAATAGCTTAACAATCACGAGTTTGCCTCGTGTCACTTCATATGAGAAATAAGTAAATATATGTACAGTTGACCCTTGAACGATACAGGCTTGGGCTGCACAGGTCCACTTACACAGATTTTTTAAATGATATGATTTATTTGTTTATTTTTGGCCGTGTTGGGTCTTCGTTGCTGCGCACGGGCTTTCTCTAGTTGCAGCGAGCGGGGGCTACTCTTCGTTGCGGTGCGCGGGCTTCTCATTGTGGTGGCTTCTCTTGTTGTGGAGCACGGGCTCTAGGCAAGCAGGCTTCAGTGGTTGTGGCACACGGGCTCAGTAGTTGTGGCACACGGGCTCAGTAGTTGTGGCACACGGGCTCAGTGGTTGTGGCACACGGGCTCAGTAGTTGTGGCTCACGGGCTCTGGAGCACAGGCAAAGTAGTTGTGGCTCAGGAGTTTAGTTGCTCCGTGGTATGTGGGGTCTTCTCAGACCAGGGCTCAAACCCGTGTCCCCTGCATTGGCAGGTGGATTCTTAACCACTGAGCCACCAAGGAAGCCCTTACACATAGATTTTTAAAAATCTTTTTACTGAAGAATAGTTGATTTACAATGCTGTATTAGTTTCAGGTGTACAGCAAAGTGATTCATATATATATGTATTATACATATATATGTGTGTGTATATATAGATATTCTTTCTCAGATTCTTTTCCAATAAATATAGTACCTATATATCCACTTTACAGATCTTTAAATGAACTAAGTGTGAGGAAAAGTCTGTGTTCGATTAGGGATCCCAGGACGTGTAATCAAAAGAACTAGGGTTTGAGGCCTGACTCCGTCCAAAGCGTTCCAGCTTCCCGCCCCTGGTGAGTCATCGACCCCTTCCCGTGCTCTTGCAGCAGAGATAGTGGTCTGCAGACTTTTGACTGTGTGGGAGGTAGGTTCCGCACCGCCCACGTTGTTCAAGGGTCAACTGTATTTTCAGGAAGGGCGTGCGGAAGATGGAGAGAGCATCTCTTGTTATTCTCTCTTCTCGCTGCAGCCAGATTGCCTGGAGGGACATGCAAAACGGATTCATAGTTATTGGGACAGATTCCACGTGGGCTCCAGCTGCAGCCTCCGAGGTGCTGGGATGCTTACCCATCCACGCGGAACCAGGCAGGGGCTCCGAATGAACCAGTCTCTGAGCTGGAAAATCTCCACTGACAGGTGGGGATGCTGGGGCCAGAGGTTCGCAAACAACACAAAGTAGAGTCGGTATGATTTCTCCTGGGACACCCAGCTAATTACAACCAAAATTGTTTCCCCTCAAATTTACAGGAGCAATGCCTCACCTTTCCCCTTCACGCTTGCCGGGTGCCTGTGACATCTAGAACCAAACAGAGCAACTCAGAAGTTAGGACCCACCCCCGAAACCCTGCCATCCGCATTTCCACTTGGTGCTCTTGCTGACAGAGGTGCTTGGGCGTTTACAGTAGGTACATCAGCTTGAGGGAAAGAGCAACGATACGTTTCCGGTGAATCTGGGCCAAGGGGGTGAGTTTTTCAAAAACACTGTCTGCTCTTGCCCCCTCTTTTGCAGGGGCTGATTTTTGCTTTTATTGAACTAGTTTCTGTTTTTTAAAAGAAGGCTCGGTTAGATACGTGGTCAAAGACAAATAGTAGAGAAGTGTTTTCTCCCCGCTGCCCCCTCCCTTCCTGTTCCCCACGGGTAACCTCTGAATGTACTTGCCTTTTAAAGAAAAATATTCGTGTTGCACGACCCAGTGTCTGGATCCAGGTTCTTAAAAAGTGAAAGACAGATGCTTCCGAGGAGCTGCCACCACTGCTATAGCCCACGCCCGTCTCTCTTTGAAAATATCAGCCATTGGTTCCACCAGACATTTGGAATGAAAAGATTAACCAGTATCACAGCTCAGGATACCTTCTTCTAACTACATCAGATCATGTCTTTTCACAGTCACTCAGCCTCGGGGGAGATCAATATGTGTTTGTTGATCAAATAGGTTATTCTTGGTTCACTAAAGAGCCATTTAATGAGAAAGTAAAGAAGCATATAGCCATCACTCTTGGCTTCTTTTACCACATAAAATATGTTCTGGGGTAGGTTTCCACAAATGAAAGAATCTCACTGCATGATCCGAAATGTAACTGGTCCAGAGAGAGGGAGAGAGAGGAAGAGAGAGACAGAGCTGAGGCTTGTTCTTGGAAAGGCCGCCAGTGGATTCATTCCAGAATTTATTACTGTTTCATTACTGCTAATAATCCAAGTAAGGGCCAAAACCCTCTTTTACTTCTTATGAAAAAGATTGGAGCAATAGCAGAAAATGCGCGTGTCTATTAGAAACTCCACCATGTCGAGTTGCTATGAAAGTTGCTACTCTTTTATGGGTTGTCTGAGAGATTCTATATAAGGAGCACATGGCTGCTGGACCCCATCACTCTGCCTGCGGGCTGAGCGCCCCGGCTGGTGGGGGGGCTGGCTGAGCTCCCAGAAAACCGAGACAGACAGCAAAGCCGTGGGTTCCTCAAGCTCTTCCTTGTGAGGATTTCTACTAGTAGATCAGTGGTGCTTGACAGAAAGACAGATCTGGACTTTATAAAAAGCAAGCAGGAATTCCATGTCTCTTTTGTGACCTTGGACTCAAGTGAGTAATTGACGTTTCTTTAACCCTTGATAGCACTTCACAAACCCTCCAGAAAACAACAGAGAGAAAAAGTGCTTTGGAATCCAACAGATCTAGTAATTCCCAGGGGCAGTTCACTTAGCTGTGTGACCTTGACCGATTATTTAAACTCTGTGAGCCTCAATTTCCTCTTCTGTAAAATGAGGGTAATAATGTAAATCACTACAAAGGCTGCTGGGAGAACTGAGATAATGTAGTTGAGACCCCAAGTCCAGTACCTGGCACATAAGTAGGTGGTCAAGAAATATAAGCTCCCTACTTAAGACATATATATTGGGAATGGGAGAAAGAAAGGATCATAAAGGAAGAATAAAAAGACAGGAAGGAGAAAGCAAGGACCGTCAGGAGAAAGAGTAAGAACTTGACAGCTTTGTGTCAAGGAGAAAATCCTCCGCGCTCAGCCTCAGCTGGTACGTATTTCTCGGACCTGCTCATCCCTCCTGAGGTTCAGCCTTTGGCCCTTCCATTCCTCGTTAGCACTTTCCCCAGGAAGAAGAAGAGAGAGAGACCCAGGCTCAGGTCCGTCAATTTTACAGTTATTAAGTCTTGTCAAGACTGAGCCGGGAGAAGAAAAGACACAGTGAAAATGAAGGCTGGAGCTGTGTGTGTATCTCCTCTCTCTCTCTTTCTCATTGCTCTTTACTCAGAGGGCTCTGTGGGGAAGTCTGGGTCCTACATCTCCACCTCCCCACCGTCCACTCATTGTTTAACCCTTGTCACCTGTCTTCAATCACGCTCCGCTCCCAATCCAGTGCACTGCTGAGCTTTTGCCCCTGCAGAGCTCACTAGTAACCTCCTGGTTGCAAAAATCATACAGCGTTTTCTTAGTCCGTGAGTGGTACCGGCACGGCTGTTCCTGCAACTAACTGCGCTCCTAAGTTTCTGGGGACACCGTAGTCCACCCAACCCCATTTGCCTCTTCTTCTTCCTTGCCATCGTACTCTGGAGGCGATGCACCCAGCTGAGAGCACATCCCAGACTCCTCAGCAGCTAAAAGCATCCAGTGAGACGTAAGCAGGACGATGCACAGGGGTGGGCAGCCCGGAAGGTCCTCAGCCAAGTCTTCTGGCAGCTTGAACGCTGACCGTAGCCTCCTTTTCCACCCAAACGTGGGGGACCTGAGATCGTTAAGGAAACATTTTCCTAGGACTTACATGAATTCAGCCCTGACGAAATTCTCCCTCGTCCCTAGCCCAGGTGTGGGGTGAGTATCCCGAGTGTGTGGGTGAGGGTGTAGCTCCACTCTGGAGGCACCTGACGAGGAAGTGGAAAATCCATTTGGGAGAAGAGGGTTTCTGGGTGAAGCCTTGGGAATGACTCTTGGTGTCCTTCCTGGTGGCGGGTGACACATCCAGACCTGCCAGGAGCAGGGCGGGGGAGCCAGCCGTGGGAGAACCCCACCCTCAAGCAGCAGAGGTCCGGCTGGAAGGGGGGGACCTCTCAGCTGAGACAGGGTGGACACGCCCAGGCTCCTGCCCTTACCTGGAGAGTCTGAGGAAGGCTGGGAGGGTGGGGAGGCCAGCCAGCCAGCCTGAAATCTCCGCCAGGGCCAGGATGCTGGCTCCATCAGCAGGGCTGGACGGGGTGGGAGGGGGCGTGGCGATGAGCGTGCTGTGTGTACAGGAGCCAAGTAGGAAAGACGTGCAAAGGTCA
Organism: Phocoena phocoena; assembly: GCF_963924675.1. NCBI lineage: Eukaryota > Metazoa > Chordata > Mammalia > Artiodactyla > Phocoenidae > Phocoena > Phocoena phocoena. The sequence goes on from NC_089237.1 coordinate 901,763, forward strand.
CCGGGGAGCTCTCATCATCAGAGCAGGCCACCCGGGCTTCCATGAGTCACTGTGGCATTGTGCGCAGCCCTCACTGGCTGGTTTTCTCAGTGACACAGCTTCCTGGTGTTGTGGTCACTCCACTGGCTGACCTGGAAGTTGGCACCAGCTGTTTACTCATCCACAGGAAAGACTGTCTCAACACCTCTACCAGATAATCCGCAGCAGGGCAGGGGCGTATATGTAGGAGCCGGTGAATTCCTGTGAACTGGGGCAAATTCTGTTTCTCTTCTGAGCCTCAGTTTCCTCAGCTCTAAAGTGGGAATAATAAAGCAGCTTTGTTGTAACGACCAACTGAGGTCATGTATGTAAAGTAGCAGATCTCAAACTTCATCCCTCTGAAGGGCGTTCATCTTGTTAAATTTTTATTAAATTAAAAAATGTTTTAAATTAAAAATAATCTTTTAATATTGTTAAAATACAGGTGACAGGGCCCTACCTCCAGAGTTTCTCCCTGAATCGGGCCAGGTGGGGCCTGAGAATTTGCATTTTGAACAAATTCCCGGGTGATGCTTCTACTGCTGTTTGGGGGTCGCACTTCGAGGACCCCCCCCCCCCCGCTGGAAAACTTGCGGGCTTTTCTGGTGGTTTTAAATGCGGTTTTCACGAGTGGGAGTGGGAGTCATGCAGGGGGAGTCTGTAACACGAGGCTTAGTCTGATGAGTCAGGTTCTGGTGCACACACTGTTCATAACTGCTCCATCCTTCTGATACCATCCTTCTGATATCATCCTAACGTTTGTGCAAAACTTTCACGAGTATACTTTTACTAGATCTTCACCAAAACCTCGTTTTGCAGATGAAGACACTGAGGTTGAGAGAGCTTCAGTAACTCGGTCAGACTCACGCAGCTGGCCGGTGGCAGAGCCTGGACTCAAACGCGTGTCTCCTGAGCCCAAAGCTGGGGTTCTTTCCACCAGATGCGGCTGACCTCATTTTTTGTTGTTATTATAACCTAATAGGAAGGCAGGTTTTCCCCTGTTGCCATGCATCTCTAATGAGGTGACTGACTCACTGCCAAGCCCCTGAGTTGAAAGGCTTTGTCACTTCCAGCCCGCGGAGCAACTGCAGGTGTGGCTGGGTTTTAGTGTTTGTCCCCGAGGCACGCTTGGTTTTAACCAAGGAATAAGCTAAAGCAGCTCCTTACATGAGAAAGGCTGTCCTGCGTGGACCTTCCTCTCTAACAAGGATGCCCCCTGTCCTGTAGGACCATGTTGGAGCTGATGTGTCAAGGATGAAAACGTTTGGAACCACGGTCAATCAATAAAACTGCGGAAAAGCACATGGAAATTACATTCTATCCAGGGAAAAGGAGAGCCAGCCACTTCCCAGGGATGGGAAGTCCATAGGGCTGGAAGACACGCAGCTGGCTTCATCTGCAGGAGGCTTGGAGCCAAAAAGAAACTGTCACTTCAGTGCAGTTAGGGAATCAGAGCTTGGCCAGGAGCAGCAGGGAGGAACCGCTGGGGGAGGGGAAGAGGCCAGCCTCTGGACCGGACAAACCCGTCTGCCTGACTGGGCCCCTCCACCTGCTGGGAGCCCCGGGCACATCCCCAGCCTCTCTGACTGCACTTGCCTCTGGGGGCTGTCGTGGAATTAAATAGGAAAGGGCACACAGAGCTGGTTACTGTTCCAGGCACCGACCGTGCTGGGATCACCTTGCAGTGGACGTTTGTGTTTGTCTTATTTCGGTGGCGCTGTTATTTTGGTTTTTTTCTGTCTTACATCAGAACATTGTCCTTATTTGGAAGTGATACCTCTCCATATAAAAAATATTGTGGTGGAGAGGGGTTATTCAAGGTGGTCGTGTTGCCACCCTCAGGGGCAGAGTGGGTGGTCTGCAAATGCCATGGCTGGGCTTCCTGCTGTCTCCCCTCCTGGGCCTCTGTCTTCCTAAAGAATCCGCGGGCTCCCTGGTATCCTTCCAGTACATTCCTGGGTGCTCGCATCCGCCAGAGTCACTTGTTGTTACTTGCAGCCTGACCGATACACATCTAGACTAGAATCAGCAGAGCAGCTGTTTCAGGGTACTCTGGACTATAGCCATGTACTAACACAAATCCTAGGGTCAGACTTCGTAGTATGGAGGTGACTGTTTTTAGGCAAGGTTCGACCTTTGTTAACAGCAAAATGAAAGAGGTCCAGTTGGTGATTCAGGAAAAGTGCTCTAAGCAATGCCTGTCGTTGGTGGAGGTGGGAGCGGGGGCGGGGGCCACCTCTTCTCCCTTTGCGTGTAGATAACGCAGTTACTCTGACCGCAGGGCTGCCTCACTGGCTGGCAAATCCGTCTGTTTCCCGAAGATGCTGAAAGTAATGAGAAGACAAGAGAGCCATCTTGGCCTCCTAAAATCAAGCCTGCACTTCACAGCAGGATCTGGGAGAGTTACTAGGAAAAACATAGGTCTTTAACTAGGGTTATTCTCACCACTCCTCACCTGCTCCCATCCCTGGGAAGGGCAGGACAGCATGACACGTCCAGAAGCTCCTTGCTGGGGCAGCTGGAGAAATAACCGAATGGGAGCAGCTGGGAGGGAGTATGGCAGGCAGAAATGACCAGAGGGGGGCGCTGTTCCCTCGGAGCACGCATTTGGGTGCCTGGCCTGCAGCACCTCTGGCCAGTGGGCGGTGCTCCCGCCACCCTGGCCCAGAGCAGTGATGCCTGGGAGTCAAGGACCATCTCTTGGCAGTGACCAGGGCCTATCAGCAGCATCTTGGAGCCCAAAGAACAATTTGAAAGATGGGGGCCATCCTGATCACAGGCTGCGGCCCCAGCCCCTGCCCGGTTGTCTAACGCCACAGAAGTTGGGGGGCTTTATAACCAAGAAGAGGAAGACTGGACCCTCCAGAATCTCTTGAGACTGAATTTTCTGCAGTCACTAGGTAGGGGCCCAAAGCAATTTAAACTTGATTTTGAGCCATAAAGTAACAGGACCTCCAGTGCAGAATCCATACTTGACACGTAACTTTTTCACTTCACTTTCCAGCCTTTGCCGTAGTCAGTCAATGTACAGCCAAGTCAGGTGTGCACGATGATTTTCATCGCAGAAGCCATCTCTGTACGCAGACTCTACAGCAGAGCTGTGTTACGTGTTTTTGAGCAAACGGAGCTCCATCTAAGCCCGATGCGGGTCTGTAGCCCTGGATTCCCTCTTCCACTCAATCTTTGCTGTCATCTCTTTCTGGCTGCTTGAGACCCCTTCCTTGATGCTTCAACCGACATCACTCCCAGGTGAGGGTGGTCCTCTCTTTTTGGCTCCCTGGGGGCCTTCTGGGAACTCAGGACTGTGTCCCAGCCCTCAGATCAAAACGTGATCTACTTGGGCATCCGAAGAAGCTACAGGTCCCCAGCCCAGCGATCCACACTCCTGTAGTGCCTCGCAATCACTTAGAGGAACATAAAAATCCATCCAGGTCCTGAACAGATGCCCTCCTGACTCAGAGGCTCAGGCAGAGGGCCAGGCATCTGTGTGTGTAACAATCTTCCCAGGAAGTTCTGAAGTACAGCCAGGTTCAGGGACCATTGTCTTGGCCAGAGATTTTCAAGCTGCCCACTTCCTAACCACAGAAGAGAACCAGCCAGGAGCCTCTGGGAAGAGTCTGGGTCCATAGTTCAACTGTCCACAAAGCTGAAATGCCTTTGAAGCCTGGTGTTTTGTCTTAAAACTCATTTGTATTCTGATTTCTTAAAGTTCACTTCTGCCCCCTGACCACTCAGGATTTTGGTTGGAAGCGGGGTGGGATTGGAATAGAAATTACTATTTTCAATTGCTACTCCTGAGATTATTCTATAATCATCTGAAAAGCTCTTTTTTTAAAAATTAAATATAGGTGATTTACAATATTGTGTTAGTTTCGGGTGTACAGCTTTAGATTCTTTTCCTTTATAGGTTATTACAGGATATTGAATATAGATCCCTATGCGATACAGTAAATCCTTGTTGTTTATCTTATGTATAGTAGGGTGTATCTATTAATCCCAAACTCCTGACTTATCCCTCCCCAACCCATTTCCCCTTCGGTAACCATAAGTTTGTTTTCTATGTCTGTGAGTCTGTTTCTGTTTTGTAAACAAGTTCATTTGTATTACTTTTTAGATTCCACATACATATGATATCATATAATACTTGTCTTTCTCTGCCTGACTTACTTCACTTAGTATGATAATCTCTAGGTCCATCCAAGTAGCTGCAAATGGCATTATTTCATTCTTTTGTATGGCTGAGTAATATCCCATTGTATACATGTACCACATCTTCTTTATCCATTCATCTGTCATTGGACATTTAGGCTGTTTTCATGTCTTGGCTATCGTAAATAGTGCTGCAGTGAACACTGGGGTGCGTGTATCTTTTTGAATTAGAATTTTCGTCTTGAAAAGGGTTTGTAGAAGGGATTCCTGGACCTCCCTGCAGAGATTCCGATTTGCTGAATCTGGAGAGGACTCAGGGGGTAGGTCTCGGAAGAGCCTTTGGAGACCTGGGATGTACACCAGGGTTAAGAACCACTGGACTGACTGAGGGCCCACCTCCCAACCCCAGCACTAGATCTTCTTGATTCTAGGGCTGGATCATCGTTCTCAGCCGGAGTGTTTAAATTCCAACTCATTTATGAAAGGGACCAGGTCTGCCCTGAAACAGGCTCTGAAGACTGTTAAAAGTCTCTGAGAAGCAGAGCTCAGTGGCGGGCAGTGGCATCTTGACAGTGACTCAAACACTGAGGACAAACATTAGAATGGTGAATGCTGCAACCCCTCAACCTCAGGAAGTATTGCCAGGCTTGGGAAGTGGTCATAATCCCGTTTCCGTGTCTACGGAAGTCATGGCACCCAGTTCAGCACCCCTTTGGACCCTACGGTGCACTGGCCCTAGCCCCATCGCCCCCTCCAGCATTGTCCAGCCCCTAACCTGTCCTCAGGGTGGGCGGGGGCACTGGAGAGAAGTGTGGGCAGAGACACAGCAGTGGGAAGCCAGCGCCAGGCTCCCTCTCTACAGTTAATAAACCCACGGGTCACCTGGGGATCTTGTTAAAATGCAGATTCTCAGCTGGTGTCGGGCGTGGCAGAGATTCTGCACCCTGACACCTCCCAGGTGACTACTGACACCCACCGCTGCTGCCACATCCATGCGCGGGGGGCCGCACTTTGAGTAGCAAGGGTTAAGGGGTTCAGAGGGAGGTTCTGGGGTCTGAATCCCAGCTCTAGGTCATAACAGCTGCAAGACACTTAACCTCTGAGAGCCTCAGTTTCTGCATCTGAGAAAGGGGGAAATAATCGTATATGTCATAGAATTGCGAGGGTTACACAAGGTGTGGAAAGCACAGTGCCTGGCACGTGGTGGGGACTGAGCACCCGTATTAAGAAGCAGATTGAAGAAGGGCAGTTGTGAGCGGAGCGAGCGCTGTGAGGAGGTGGAGAACCTTCTGGACTGGACTTGAGCTGCGCTCTGGGTGCCACTGTCTCTTCTGAGGTCTTTCCTCCCCACCCCACGCATTACCCCATTCCTCAGAGACTCCACCACTCGTGAGAGCTTGTGGAAACGGCTGCTGCTTTATCACAGGCACTTTCTACGAGGCTTGTCCGGATGGTACTGATTGAGACCCACATTGCTGGTGGAAGCCACTTATGGGGTTCCCTTGAATTCGGTGCCATTGCATCTGCCCAGCTGCCACGCCTCAATGCGCTTCAGATCAGCCATCCATAAACTGCTATCCTGTTGCTTTAGTCCAACTACAGAGAAGCCAGTAATGAGTCCAGACTGATGAGGGATTCAGGTAGAAATATTCTTTTCTTTCCCCTAGTGAGATTTCATTGACTCCCCAGGCAAGACCCACTGGAAGCTGTGAATTATCCTGATCTTGTTAGCAGCTCTGGCTTACCATTGGCTGGCCCCTGGCAGTGAATACCAAAGGATGCTCATGGGGTAGAACCCTCACCTATACACCACTTTGTCCAATTTCTCCTGGAAATTCAAGACTCTGATAGGTGGGCTGCTAGCTCATCTTTTTTTTTTCTTTTGTAACTATGAAAGCTTCGTGTAACTCAGTGAGCAAAAAATCCAGGCTAGGATTGTTGCAGCAAAAAACAAAAATCTTCCAACAAACAAAAGTCCAGGACCATATGGCTTCACAGGTGAATTCTATCAACATTTAGAGAAGAGCTAACACCTATCCTTCTCAAACTCTTCCCAAAAATTGCAGAGGAAGGAAAACTCCCTAACTGATTCTATGAGGCCACCATCACCCTGATACCAAAACCAGACAGAGATACTACAAAAAAAGAAAATTACAGACCAATATCACTGATGAATATAGAAGCAAAAATCTTCAACAAAATACTAGCAAACAGAATCCAACAATACATTAAAAGGATCATACACCATGATCAAGTGGGATTTATCCAGGGGATGTAAGGATTCTTCAGTATATGCAAATCAATCAATGTGATACATCATACTAACAAACTGAAGAATAAAAAACATATGATCATCTCAATAGATGCAGAAAAAGCTTCGGACAAAATTCAACACCCATTTATGATAAAAACTCTCCAGAAAGAGGGCATAGAGGGGTACCTACCTCAACATAATAAAGGCCATATACGACAAACCCACAGCAAACATCATTCTCAATGGTGAAAAACTGAAAGCATTTCCTCTAAGATCAGGAACGAGACAAGGATGTCCACTCTCACTGCTATCATTCAACATAGTTTTGGAAGTCCTAGCCCCGGCAATCAGAGAAGAAAAAGAAATAAAAGGAAGCCAAATTGGAAAAGAAGAAGTAAAACTGTCACTGTTTGCAGATGACTTGATATTATACATAGATAATCCTAAAGATGCCACCAGAAAACTACTAGAGCTAATCAATGAATGTGGTAAAGTTGCAGGATACAAAATTAATGCACAGAAATCTCTTGCATTCCTATACACTAACAATGAAAGATCAGAAAGAGAAATTAAGTAAACAATCCCATTCACCATTTCAACAAAAAGAGTAAAATATCTAGGAATAAACCTACCTAAGGAGGTAAAAAACCTGTACTCACAAAACTATAAGACACTGATGAAAGAAATCAAAGATGAGGGCTTCCCTGGTGGCGCAGTGGTTGAGAGTCCGCCTGCCAATGCGGAGGACACGGGTTCGTGCCCCGGCCCGGGAAGATCCCACATGCTGCGGAGCGGCTGGGCCCGTGAGCCATGGCCGCTGAGCCTGAGTGTACGGAGCCTGTGCTCTGCAAGGGGTGAGGCCACAGCAGTGAGAGGCTCGCGTACCGCAAAAAAAAAAAAAAAAAAGATGATGCACACAGCTGGAGAGATATATCATGTTCTTGGATTGGAAGAATGAATATTGTGAAAATGACTATATTACCCAAAGCAATCTACAGCTTTAATGTAATCTCTATAAAATTACCAATGGCATTTTTTTACAGAACTAGAACAAAATATCTTAAAATTTGTATGGAGACAAAAAAGACCCTGAATAGCCAAAGCAATCTTGAGGGAAAAAAATGGAGCCTGGCTTCAGACTATACTACAAAGCTACACTAATCAAGACAATATGATACTGGCACAAAAACAGAAATATAGGTCAATGGAACAGGATAGAAAACCTAGAGATAAACCCATGTACCTATGGTCACCTTATCTTTGATAAAGGAGGCAAGAATATACAATGGAGAAAAGGCAGCCTCTTCAGTAAGTGGTGCTGGGAGAACTGGACAGCTACGTGTAAAAGAATGAAATTAGAACACTCCCTAACACCATACACAAAAATAAACTCAAAATGGATTAAAGATCTAAATGTAAGGCCAGACAGTATAAAACTCTTAGAGGAAAACATAGGAAGAACACCCTTTGACATAAATCACAGCAAGATCTTTTTTGATCCACCTCCTAGAGTAATGGAAATAAAAACAAAAATAAACAAATGGGACCTAATGAAACTTAAAGCTTTTGCACAGCAAAGGAAACCATAAACAAGACGAAAAGACAACCCTCAGAATGGGAGAAAATATTTGCAGAAGAATCAACAGACAAAGGATTAATCTCCAAAATATATAAATAGCTCATGCAGCTCAATATTAAAAAAACAAACAACCCAATCCAAAAATGGGCAGAAGACCTAAACAGACATCTCTCCAAAGAAGACATACACATGGCCAAGAGGCACATGAAAAGCTGCTCAGCATCACTAATTATGAGAGAAATGCAAATCAAAACTACAATGAGGTATCACCTCACACCAGTTAGAATGGGCATCATTAGAAAATCTACAAATAACAAATGCTGCAGAGGGTGTGGAGAAAAGGCAACCTTCTTGCACTGTTGGTGGGAATGTAAATTGATACAGTCACTATGGAGAACAGGATGGAGGTTCCTTAAAAAACTAAAACTAGAATTATCATACAACCCAGCAATGCCACTACTGGGCATATACCCTGAGAAAACCATAATTCAAAAAGACACATGCACCCCAGTGTTCATTGCAGCACTATTTACAGTAGCCAGGACATGGAAGCAACCTAAATGCCCATCGACAGATGAACGGATACAGAAGATGTGGTACATATATACAACAGAATATTATTCAGCCATAAAAACGAACGAAATTGAGTCATTTGTAGAGATGTTGATGGACCGAGAGACTGTCATACAGAGTGAAGTAAGTCAGAAAGAGAAAACCAAATGTTGTATATTAACGCATATATGTGGAATCTAGAAGAATGGTACTGATGAACCTATTTGCAAAGCAGAAATAGAGACGCAGATGTCGAGAACAAACGTATGGACTCCAAGGGGGGAAAGAAGGGAGGGGGGCTGGGGGGGTGGGATGAATTGGGAGATTGGGGCTGACATATATACATGGCTATGTATGGAATAGATAACTAATAAGAACCTGCTTTCTAAGAAATAAATAAAATTCAAAAAAAATTGAAAATGATAGGATAAATATTCAATGTGTATCATTTATATCATAAATTATATGTATTATGTGTAATATAGATACACATGACTATGCATATAATTATGATATATAAACTCATGTATTTGGGTTTCCTAGCTAGAACTGAATGTGCTTCCATAGGATAATTATCATTTAAAAATTATCTGGATTGAATGTAGAGAGACACTGAAAATGAAAAGTTTTATGCTATAGTAGTAAATGCTAAAATTCATCCCCCCCTCAAAAAAAGAACCTGCTGTATAAAAAAGTAAAATAAAATAAAATTCAAAAAAAGGTCTTTGAAGTGTCTTCAGTCTCATGGGGCCTTTCTTCCTGTGTCAGAAGGATGAAGGGATGGGTCAGCTCCTCCAGGATTCTTACCTGTTATTTCAGAGACTTAAGAACTTACATCTGAGCTTTAGGTCTCCTCCATGTGATTGGATTCGCGGCAGGGCCTCGGTCTCTCTGGGTGGAAGTCTACAGCTGGGTGCAGCAAGGGGTCCTTTATTAATAAAAATGAGTCAACAGGAAAGGCAGGTGCAGGAGTCAAAGACCAGCTTGGTTTGTGGTAATGGTGGACTTGATGACGACAAGATTCCATTTGGAAGAATTGCACGGGTACCTGGTGCCTCAAGAGACAAAGCATTTCTCACTTGAGCTGTTTCTTATGCAGATTTGTCAGAAATGCACTTCGCACATCGCTGTGTGGAAAACCTAACCTTACTTTTTTAAAAAAATATTTATTTATTTATTTTTGGCCGCGTTGGGACTTTGTTGCCGCGCGCCGGTTTCCTCTAGTTGTGGCAAGTGGGGGCTACTCTTTGTTACGGTGCATGGGCCTCTCATTGCGGTAGCTTCTCATTGCGGAGCACAGGCTCTAGGCGCGTGGGCTCAGCTGTTGTGACTCGCGGGCCCTAGAGCGCAGGCTCAGTAGTCGTGGTGCACAGGCTTAGTGGCTCCGTGACATGTGGGATCTTCCCGGACCAGGGCTCGAACCCGTGTCCCCTGCATCGGCAGGCAGATTCTTAACCCTGCGCCACCAGGGAAGCCCCCCAACCTACTTTCAATGGCAAACCCACCATTAGGTTACTGATTATGATAGTGACAAGTTCAAGACGTTTGGAAGTGTTGACCCTTATACAGAAGAGCCCCAAACCTTCAACTTTTTATAACTAACTTGTATTGCTCTCTCCGATTATGAAGTGATAGAGTTAAAAAACATTTTTTAAAAGTTACTCACGTATATATAGTTTTACTGTCTCCTTCCAGACTATTCAGCTGTCCGTTTGTTTCTCTTGGTCCCTTTTAATCTGCTTGTAGCAACATCCCTCTGACCTGTTATCTTTGATCTAGAGTTAGGCTGAGAAACCAGACAACCAAGCTTATTACAGTCGCGTGTGAAGAGTGGCCTCAGGACAGATAAACGCTTAGCCGGTCAATGCTGCTCTTAGGATAGAAGTTTCTAGAGTGGCCTCAGGACAGATAAACGCTTAGCCGATCAATGCTGCTCTTAGGATAGAAGTTTCTAGAGTGGCCTCAGGACAGATAAACGCTTAGCCGATCAATGCTGCTCTTAGGATAGAAGTTTCTAGAGTGGCCTCAGGACAGATAAACGCTTAGCCGATCAATGCTGCTCTTAGGATAGAAGTTTCTAGTGGATAGTAGAAGAACCTTTAGGCTGTGGGATCAGATAGACCCTCGTATGAATTGCCTCTCTGACTCTTACTGGTATTGGGAGCTTCAACAAATGACCTTATCGTACTCAGCTTCAGTTTCCTCAACGTAAAATAAAAATAATAACACCTACCTTCCATGGCTGTCGTGAGGATTAAAAGAAATAAAACGCCACCTACCTGTCAGAGTGTTTGGCTCACGGCGGTGCCTTGGTGAACACTGGTTCCCCCCTTCCAGGCATCACTCCCAGGCATCACGATGCTGTGGAAGGAGAACGCCTCTAGGACCGAGGTTCTCAAACTTGAACTTGCACCAGAATGCCCTAGAGGGCTTGTGAAAATACCGGTTGCTGGGCCCCACCCCCAGAGTTTCTGATTCCATCAGAGAGGTTGGGGCTCAAGAACTTGCATTCTGAAGAAATTTCTAGTTATGCTGGCGATGCTGATGCTGCTAGTCTGGGGCGGGGAGGGCACATTGGGCACACGCTGAGAACCTAGAACTGGTCCAGGAGATCAGCAGACTTTGGTCCAAATTCTGTTTGGCCACTCGGTAGTTATGTGCATTTGAACAAGTCATTTTTCTTCTCTGGGCCATGACTTCCTAGCCCTTCATAGTTTGAGATAGATACCTAGCATGTAATAGGTCTTCATCAATCTTAACTTTTCCTTATTTGAGGCAGGATCCCTTCCTGTTCAGCTTAAGGACTTTAGTGTCCCAAGGAACAACCACAACTAGACAATTTTGTCCCTAAAATTATGTACATCTCATCTTAGACACTTTACAAATAAGACCTCTGTCATTCTCTCAGGAGGAGCAAAAATCTACTCCGTAATAAGTAGTAAATATGGGTCCTGTCTAGGTAGCTCAGGAGATCAGTTTTCCACTTGTTGACCTTTTAGGAGAATGGTGGATTGATTACAAAATATTTCCCCCTACAGACTAGAAAATGTTTTGCAGGTGGGTACATATACATCAATGAGTACTTTTTCTGTTGGATATATGTGTGAGGTAGGCTGTAGGTTGGGGACAGTTATCTAAACTCCCATCTTAAAGTGTGCTCATCAGTGGCCAAGCAGGTACAACTCTAACTGGATTTATTCTGTTCAAATGACACACTCTCCAGGGAAAAAAAATGTTTTTCTGCTGTGAAATTGGTTTGCTGGTGACCTGCCAAATGGAAGTCTTATCGTAGTAAATACATCAACTTTAATTATTCATTTCTATTTGCTTGAAGAAATATTCTCATGTGACATACATATGTTCGTACACTCCCTTGTTGCAGCAACATGAACTAAATAAGTCCCTTTCACACATCAATACAACTCCAAGAGCTATGATCGCTAACTTGTGTTCTCTGTACCATTCACACATTTTCCATTCGGCTGGAGAAAAGGTAGTGTCTGGGTAATGGGGAAGAATTATGGAGCAAAAGATGAGGATCTTTTCAGGGTGCTTTCAAGTAAAGGGAAAAAAAGCACAGGCTCCCATCTGCTATTACTGATGAAATGAAACGCCTCTAACGACAGATTCAATAATGTACAACTGGTTCTCCAAATTCATCTACCGAATCTACGGAACCAAAAGGAGACTTCAAGTCTTTGCAGCTGATCTGCAAGTCACCTGTGGCAGACACATCAGAGTCTGTTCCGCCATCTGGTGTTCATGCAAGGAAACGTTCAGCGAACCGAGTTAAACTGACAGCCTTTCATACATTATTGGCGGCTGTGAAATGGTTACGATCTCAGTGAAAGGCAATTCCAGCCCCTCTGCCAAGTTCTGGTAGGAGGCTGTTTGAGAACATCTACTAAAATTTAAAATGCACACACCCTAAGTCTGGTGATTCCACTTTTAGGAATTCATCTTATGAATATGTTTATACGTCTGCACAAGGAAATGGGTATAAAGGTGTCTCAGCAGCACGGAATGTAATGGCAGGAAACGGGAAACAAGCTAAATGTCCATCCCTAGGGTACTAGTTAAATAAATAATGATATACCCACACAATAGGTCTAGCATGTAGCTGTTTGAAAAATAAGGCTAACCCTCCTACACTGTTGGTGGAAATGGAAATTGGTTCAGCCACTCTGGAAAACAGTATGGAGGTTCCTTAGATAACTAAAAGTAGAGCTACCATGTGATCCAGCAATCTCACTCCTGGACATATATCTGGAGAAAAAACATAATTCGAAAATATACATGCACCCCTATGTTCACTGCAGCACTATTTACAATAGCCAAGACATGGAAACAACCTAAATGTCCATCCACAGATGAATGGATACAGGTGTGGCATATGCATACAATGGAATGTTAGCCATAAAAAAGAATGAAATGATGCCACTTGCAGCAACACGGATGGACCTAGAGGTTATAATACTAAGTGAAGTCAGTCAGACGGAGAAAGACAAATACCATATGATATCACTTATATGTGGAATCTAAAAAATATGACACAAATGAACTCATACAAAACAGAAAAAGACCCACAGACGTAGAAAACAAACTTATGGTTATCGAAGGGGAAAGAGGGGGATATAAGTTAGAAGTTTGCGATTAACATATACACATTACTATATATAAAATAGATAACCAACAAGGACCTACTGTATAGCTCAGGGAACTATACTCAATATTTTGTAATAACCTCTAAGGGCAGAGAATCTGGAAAAAATATATATATGTATAACTGAATTGCTTTTCCGTGCACCTGAAATTAGCACAAGATTGTAAGTCAACTATATCTCAATTTAAAAAAAACTTTGAATAAATAAAATAAAATGGAAAAAAATAAGGGAAATCTATATTAACAAGGCAAATTTATAAGCACTTGAAATTTCCAAAGAGATTTATTAGCAGAAGCGAACCTCAAGCTGGTGAGTGTCGCCGGGGAAATGGCTTTGAGCTGTCCTGTCACTTTACTCCTTTCTTCTCCCATCCCTCCACCCCCAGCCATGTATGGAGCATGGACTGTGTGTCAGGCACTGTCCTAGGTGCTGAGGGTGCGACAGGTAAAGACAGAGTCAGTCCTGGCACGGTCTGCACCCTAGGTGGGAAGAGAGACAATGATAAACAGATTATCAAAGGTAATTTCAAGTGCCCATTAAAGTGGCAGAGGAGGTAAAGCAGGGCCGTGTGGTGCCGAGTGAATGGGGGACAGAGTGGTCTTTTAGCCGGGCTTGTAGAAGGCACGAACCCCAGGTGATGAGAGGGAAGACAGCGCAGAAATTCAGGAGAAGGGTCTCCAAGCACGGAGAACAAGTGCAAAGACTCTGGCGAGTTTCAGAGAAAGAAAGAAGACTGTGTATATACTCCCAGCTTCATCCCTCCAGCCTACCTGTATCTCTTCGACTCCAGATTCTTCTACCCAACTTGGCTCTTGTAGGTACCCAAGTTTATCAGGTAAAAACCAACCTCGAAGTCAACCCTTTACGGGTCTCCCCATCTCAATAAATGGCATCTTTATTCTTCAATTGCTGAAGCCTAAAATTAGGGTCATTCTTGACTCTTTTTCTGGAATCTCACATCACATCCATCAGCAAACAACAATGGCTGTTTCTTTCTAATGGAACTGAATCTGATCACCGCATACCACTTCCGTTACTACCACCTTGGTGCAAAGATGCGTTATTGCAATCACCTCAGCAGTCGTTAGGGTGTTGGCTGAGGCGCGGTAACAAAAATATCATCCTGGCTAAGATGTTGAACTAAAGAGATGGCCCTTCCAATAAGATAGTAGTCTTTTTCTCTCCAGCCAAGAGGTAGAAGGCTCTATGTTGTGAGATCATCAGAGAACCAGATTCTTTCAATCGTGTGTCTCTGGTATTCCTTTAGGTATTGTTCTTTTCTTCACGGTTGAAGCAGGCTTACTACCACCCCTACTCCAGTCCACAGACAAGGAGGGGGAAAAGTGAGGGAGAGACTGAGTGTGTAGGGAAAGGGCCGCTTCCTTTGTACGGAAGCAGCCTTGAAGTTGACTGTATCCCTCCACTCACATCCCATTGGTCAGAACGTGGTCACATGGTCAAGCCTAGCTGTAAGGGAGTCTGAGAAACGTAGCATACAGGGGGACAGCCAAGGGCTCTGATTAAACTTGGGGGTGTTCTTAGATTAAAATGAATAGGGGAGAAACTCTAGCAGTCTCTGCATCCACAGAGATGCACCCCCAAAACCCTCCTTCAGGGAAGGACTTGTTGCCCACCTGAGGGGAGGGTGGCCAGCACAGGGTCTCTGCCGTCAGCTCCCCTGGGGCTGCCTCACTGCAGACTGCCTGACCTGAGGTCACACCCTGTCTGGGCAGCCTGCTTCCCGTGATGGGCAAGTAGGGGACACACAGGCCCAGCCGTTTTAGGGCCGGCGATGCCTGCTCCAGAGCCCTCGCTGGGTAGCCCAAGGCTTGCTGGGCTTGAATTTCAGTTCTCCTTCTTTCTCTGTGGAAGCATCTGGAATTTCTTCAAGCTGGAACGGCTCTTTGCCCTACTTAATCAACCTACAAGCTGAGATTTACAGAGATCTTGTGAAATTTATCCTGCGCTTTCTGGCCGATGTGTTGAGCTCTTTTTGAGATCAACTGTCCACATTCTCTCCTCTGTGCAAAAACTAACAATTTATGAAATTTTAAAAGTCTTCATCCAATTTGTTGAAAGTATTGAGTAGAATAGGACTGGGGACAAAATCCTATAGTTTTCTTCTGGAAAGTTTCTCTAACTTACCAGCTTTTCATAAAATGACCCGAGAGGATAGAAGACTGTATTGTTATGTGTGTAGTGCAAGGACCCTTGGCTCTAGGGTTCTGGTAGATAAATGAAAGATTTTGGAGCAGCGCAAATACAAGAAGGGGGGCATTCTATGCTGAAGAATCTCACATGAGCACACGTAGAAACAAAGGGAAATCACAAATAGTGTTGACAGGTTAATTAACCAGTTGGATTTATTTTTACCCAGGAGACCAGGGAAATCGTCCCTAAAGGTGCTTGATGTATTTGTATATATTCATATAATGAGATGCTTAAAGAATGTTTCTTAAAAATCCATGATCTTCTTAAGGGGTTCATCTAAATCAACATGATTGAGTGTCCACACTCACTTTAAGTTTGAAGATTTAAATTTAAAATAAACAGCAAGGGGCTTCACTGGTGGTGCAGTGGTTAAGAATCCACCTGCCAATGCAGGGGACATGGGTTCGAGCCCTGGTCTGGGAAGATCCCACATGCCGCGGAGCAACACAGCCCGTGCGCCACAACTACTGAGCCTGCGAGCCACAACTACTGAAGCCTGTGCACCTAGAGCCCGTGCTCTGCCACAAGAGAAGCCACCACAATGAGAAGCCCGCGCACCACAACGAAGAGTAGCCCCCGCTCGCCGCAACTAGAGAAAGCCTGCGCGCAGCAACAAAGACACGACACAGCCAAAAATAAAATAAATAAATTTAAAATAAATAAATAAAATAAAATAAACAGCAATAGATCGTTTTGCTGGGGAACATTTATGCTTCTTATTCTCTTAAAAATAGTAAACCATTCCCCAAGCTTTCTTTTACTTTCATTTTATTTATTTATCTGTTTATTTATTTATGGCCGTGCCACATAGCATGTGGGATCTTAGTTCCCAGACCAGGGATTGAAACCCGTGCCCCCTGCAGTAGAAGTGAGGAGTCTTAACCACTTGGCCGCTAGGAAGTCCCTACTTTCATATAATTTAGACTTATCAGAGCTAATCAAACGTCCTGGGGTTTGGTTTTTTCATATTATAGCTATTGAGCAGAACTTTCCACATATAGTTTGTATAAGCTGCTGCTAAGCCAGCTAATAATACTGTATCCCAGTTCACATTTCAGCATCTCACTCGCAAGGGTACCATCAAGTGATAAGTCTTCAAATGCTTTGCTAAAATGGAGACACATTATTGCTAAAGCATTTCCCCTTATTTACTAACCTAAAACAAAGTCAGAACTAGAATTAGGCTTAATTTGTTGTAACCTGTTGGAAGAGATCACACGTTGTTTTTTAGCGATCGTTTCCCATTCATCAAACTGCACGTGAACCACCTTGGTTAACAATTCTTACCACCAGGCTGTGGATTTATGTCACACCTACTGAAGCTTGGTCTTCACAGTCCATTGGTTTTCCTCCTGTGTCTTCAGGCATCTCTCTTGTTTATCATCTCAAAAAATTCCTTTTTCTTCCACCATGAAGTGATACAAACACACTACATAAAATTTGTAGATAGAGAAAACAAGAAAAAAATCTGTTCCTAAATGAATTACTCTTTATGTTTTGGTGCATTGACTTCCAGCATTTTTCTATATATTTTCTTTACACAGATCACAATGTTGTACATATATGTCTTAAAATAAAATGTCCGTGGTACTAGATGGGCTTCCTTGACGTCCTATAATGTAAAGATTGATGACAGTGACACTGAGGTCACAATTACAAGTTCATGCAACCTGGGATATATTTTCCTGGGTTTATAGCCCCAAAATGCATTTGGGACGGCTGGTTACTTATATTACTTTCTAGCAAAGCTTCAATTCCTTCTTCATGATGTCCATTTTCCTTTTTTCGGTGTGAGTATAATTTTCTTTGCTGGATAAGCCAGAAGAAAACGAAAAATTAAATAATTCAGTTTCCTCTTTGTCAGTTAACATTACACTGTGTTTAGAACCTTCAGACATTGTCAAGTTGGAACTTAAATTGGGCTAACCTTTCTGGAAGGCAGTCAAGCCATTTATGTATCAAGATCCTTAAAAATGTTTTGCCCCTTGTCCAAGTAATTCCACCTCTAGAAATAAGATCTTAAGGAAATAACTGATTCAAAGATTTTGCAAAAGAACTTAACTGTGGTGTTAGTCATAATGGTGAAAGATGCCACCTAAATGTCCAAAAGCAGGGAGATGGTTAAAGTATAGATGATGGAAGATTATGTAGTTACTTTAAAAAAAAAAGCGTGTCGTTAAAGCATAAAATAATGATCTAGGAAAGCACTTATGATATGAAAATCAAACACAAAATTGTATTCTGAATATGATACTGATTTTGACCTGGTTGTCTTTGCAGCGTTGACAAACTTACCTCATCCCGCACTTAGTTAAGTCAGCTGAGGTCCTGACATTTTGCAGACTTGGTTTATGCCGCACGTGGATTCATTCTGAGTAATATTTCCCTTCTTCCATCCTTTTTTATTTTTATTTTTTAACATGGTCTTTTTATATCTGAGCTCATCAGAGAACTTCTTGGAAGTCGTATTAGTTTTCGGGCTGCCTTTTCATTTTCTTCTACGTCAGTTCATTAGCGAATGCATTTTCAGCATTTTATTCTCAGGCCCTCATCTGCTAACCCTCATTCCCTTCTAGAATCTCTAGTGGTGAGATCATGCTGAGCTTGTCTTTGGATTTCTTACAATATGTTTTTCTACATAGTGTATGACACTTGTGTGTAGGGTCCCAGGGTTCTCTTCTTTGTGTTCCAAAGTGTAATGGCCTTTTGTCCTAACCTAGGACTTTGAGTGAAGCAGGAATAGGGAGGGAGCTGGGAGCTTTCCCTTAACCCACACGTCAGGGCTGGACGGAGGGCTGAGGAGACTGAGGTCTGGAGGGCCAGGCCAGGGTTTGTAATGACCACTAGACGTTACCTGGGTGAAAATTTGACTCTACTGAATCTCGGGGGAAACATCTGTAGTATTTTCTATACAAATGTGAGTTCCCGCAGCAGGGAGTCTGACGATTTGGTAAATAGCTCCCAGGAACGCTCATTTAACATATTGGAATTACATCCCTACTCCTGTGTTTGTGGATTTTCATACAGACATATCTTATTTTTATTTTTGTTTTTATTTTTTGCCATGCTGCGCGTCTTGTGGGGTCTCAGTTCCCTGACCGGGGATTGAACCCGGGCCTGGCAGTGAGAGCACTGAGTCCTAACCACTGGACCACCAGGGAATTCCTGATACAGACATATCTTATTTTTTTCCCCAAATGTGGAAATAGATTTTCTGTCTTATCTATTGATAAGATTTTAAAAATCAGTGAAAACAAAATAAAACAAAAATCTGACATATTAAAAAAAAGGAAGAAAGTAAATGCCCGTACTCCTCTGCCTAGAGATAACTGCTCCTCACACTTTGCAGTAGGGTACGGAATGTAGCTCTTTCTTTTTGTCTTTTGTTCTTTATGGTTTCTAGTAACGAGTTCCAATTCATGGAGTCTCATTGAAATCTATTAGTTTTTTGGTGCCTTTGTGCACAAAAAATTATGCTTTTGTGCAGCAATTTCCAGGACTTTGGGGTAAGACATCTGAGGCGTTGATATTGCTGCTAAGAAGGGTACTAACGACGGCTAAACTTCATCAAGCCCTCAGTTTAAGCCAGGCACTTTGGAAGTACTCTGCATGCATTCTAATTTAATCCTGACCACAAGCGTGTGAAGTAGGTTTTATTTTCACCCCCATGTCAGAGATGAGAACTTAACCGTAGAACGTGACTTGCCCAAGAGGCCACAGCTAGTAAGAGGCAGAGTCATGGCTCAAACTCCAGTGTTCCCTGATTAAAGCCTCTGGCCCCAACCAGGACATCACACTTCCTCCAAGGTGGTGGGCTTGTCCTCTTTCCCTGATGGAGTCATCCTATGAAGAAGCAAATAATGTGCTCCTTTTCTCTGTTTGTTTCCCATTCTCCTCCACAGACTCTGTATCCCAACTATAGGCACTTTTCATATACAGCTTAAAACCTGAACATCTGGTTGATGAATCCTCCCAGCAAAATTCCCTCCAGTTTCTGAGTAATATCCTCAGTCCTTTGCTAGAATTCCACTCTTCTGGCATCTCAGGCCATGATTTGGGAAATAAAAGCCTTGCCTGCAAAGCGCGCTCCAGGAGAGCAGCACAGCTCCTGTGTCATCACGGCCAGGTGTACACGTGGGCAATTGCATAAAAATGTCCCTCGCTCACTAACGTGCAGCATTGTGCAAGGTTGGTTTGGAAAGTGAGAATGGAAGATAGGATCAGTGTGAGACGTACCAAGGGTTTTCTTTTCTCAACCCCTTTCTCTCCCACTCTGCCCACTTACCCCAATCTGTCGTATATGCCACTGTTAATATTCTTTCCAAAATACACACTTGACTTTGGTCCTCCCTTTCCCTGCAAACTCTTAAACATGGCATATAAAGAGCTTTTGTCATCCAGATCCTGCCCCCTCCCAGCCTCACTTCCCACTCTTCCTCACCTGAAATGTTCTGCTCCAGCAACATTCAGCTGTACTGCTGCTGTTGGGGTTACATCCTGCTGTCTTACGCCTTCCTGCTTTGACAGCTGCCTGGAACACCTACATCCGTATCATCTCATCCCACTCCACCTCATGCCCTCTGAATCATTAAACTCAAGGTTCTTTAAGACATAATCCGAGCGAAATATCCTCTGTGGAATGTCGGCAGATGCTTCCAAGGAAATTAAGAACCTTGGACTTTCATTTTTTCATTTGTAGCACCGTATCTCAGTCCTAGGAAACTGTGAACTCCTTACAGGCAACAGTCAAGTCTTGTGTATTTCTGAAATTCCAGTGTCAGCCACCAAGTAGAGCTTAACAAGGGCTTAAGAAATGTTTGCAAGAGAATGAATGAATATGTGGAACCTGGGAAGTAATTCACAAGGGATCAGGGAATCACGCACTATAGAAAGTATAAAAAGTAATCTCACGTTGGCAAGAGAGAGACTTATGTGGTGGAACCTTATCAGTTGAGCTTAGGTAAATACTGACATGCTGAATCCATGGGTCTTAACCCCCCACTGCAATCATAATTACCTGGGGACTTTAAAGAAGCCCAATGCCTGGACCCTTACCTCAGAAATTCTGTTGAATTTTTCTATTTTTTAAAAAAAAACAGTCTGAGAGATTATACTGTGCATCCAAAGTTAAGAATAACTGCTCTAGATAAAAATAGAAATTGCAGTATATAAACGTATTCGTTTCTACCAGGTGAGAGCTCTCTGCAAGTAGGGGATCCCAGAATTTGCACAAAGATGTCTCAGTGCAGACTTCAGCTGACTATGCATTTCTAGACGTATATAATCATGCCCATGAAGCCCTGGGACACGTTCCTTTATCCCCTCTGCAAATGTGCTCACAGCTCCTGATAGACTTTGCTGTCATAGGAGCAGAAAGGCATTTGCATCTTTCCACTGAGAGCTTTACTGGTGGATGTTAGCTGGAATCTCAATCCATAAAGAGACAACATTCAAAGCGTTTTTAAAAATCTAAACCGTTGCTAAATGTTTAATGTTAACGGTCAAAGTCTCTGCTTGTGATGTAAATAAGAAAGTTTTTGAACATGTGATGCAATGGGATTTCAGGACTACAAAACCTTGGACTCTGAGTCTAGGTCTCTCTAGTGAATTTACAAAGTAGAGTAGGAAAGGATATAAAGTCAGTAAGAATTTTTCCGCATTTTAAAAGATTGTGATAGAGTTGATGTATGATGTTATGCTAGTTTCAGGTGTATCCATATGATTTGATACTTGCACACATTGTGAAACGGTCACCACAGTAAGTCTAGTAGCCGCGTCTGTCCCCATGCAGAGCCGTCACAATATTGTTGACCGTATTTCTTACGCTGTATCCCCGTGGATCGTTTGTTTTATGAGTGGAGGTTTGTACGTCTTAATCCCCTTCACCTATTTTATCCCCCTCCCCAGTCATTAAGAATTTTAAGTACAAGGTCCTATGTCTCTTGTGAAACAAATGCTGTCATGTATTCTTCAACCTAAGTGTCTATGTGGTTCTGTATCCTTGTTCATGGTTAATAAAACATAATATCCTGGGCTTCCCTGGTGGCGCAGCGGTTGAGAATCCGCCTGCCAGTGCAGGGGACACGTGTTCGAGCCCTGGTCCGGGAAGATCCCACATGCCACGGAGCAACTAGGCCCGTGAGCCACAACTACTGAGCCTGCGCGTCTGGAGCCTGTGCTCCGCAACAAGAGAGGCCACAGCAGTGAGAGGCCCGCGTACCGCAATGAAGAGTGGCCCCCGCTCGCCACAACTAGAGAAAGCCCTTGCACAGACACGAAGACCCAACACAGCCAAAAATAAATAAATAATTAAAAAAAAACAAAAACAAGAAAAAACATAATATCCTAAGTGCAACATTAAATCCCAGGGTTGGCTTCTCTTTAGTGCTGATTATAAACCTCAACAATACAAAACAGGCACTTGATTCGTCAGAATTCCTTGGATTTTTATCTTAATGCTTTTTCCATTTGCTCTGCCAAATCACACTTTAATGGCAAGTTTAAATGTGTCTTTAAAATGTCACTTAACGTTGATTCTCAGCCAGCTCTTCCGTCATTATATTATTGTTACTGGGGTGTGAGCTGAGCCATGCAGAGAGGAAGACAGACCAGACTACACATCCACCAGCTGGTGCTGAAGTTATGGGTGAAAATACATCACAATCTAGAAGATGAAGGATTGTACCTCATCTTAAGGCTCATCACAAAGGTTTTTCATTAGACTCGTGTGTGTTTGTGAGGGTTCTGGGAACATTTTGTAATTCTCAGACGTGTTCAGGTGGCAAAGCACTCAGGACTAATAATAATTATAATTTATAAATTGTGCAGATTACCATCCATTATGTTTGTATTTAATTTTACAAAGAAGGGAAAGTTTTACTAGCCAAAAAATTAAAAAAAACGCAAACACTTGACTCTCCCTTAAAGCTGTCAAGCTAAGTTCGATTTAGTTGTTTCTTCATTTTCCTGCTGCTACTATTTTGTGCATCATTTTCCAAAGTTCTGTAGTTGGCAAATAGGAGCTGGTTGTCGATGATTCAAAAAAAAAGTTTCTATAATGATCTCATATATTATATATTAATATATATAGTATATATTTTATATTAATAGAATATATACATAAACCTAAGACTGAGAAAGTTCTGCCCACTGCATTGATTTTTAGGCAGTGATGTAAATAAAAGTTGAGGCCTCATATGATCCAGTTAAGACCAGTATCCTTTTAAAAGTGGAAACCACCAAAAGGACATGCATTCTTTCCTGTTTTTAGTCATATTTTTAAACAATTTCGAACATACAGAAAAGTTCCAAGAATACAACAAAAAACTTCCATATACTCTTAACCCAGAGACCCCCTTCGAGTTTCACCAAATGTCCCCTCAGGCTCTCATGTGGTCCAGTCACTTCTCCTGACTCCCAGGCTCCCTCAGTCTTTCTTTCCTTTCATGGCCTTTGCCTTTTTGAAGATTACAGGGCAGTTGTTTTGCATGGTGTCCTTCAAGTTTCTCATGACACAACCCGGGTTATCAGGTTTGGGGCAGGAATATCTCAGAAGAGATGCTGTGTTCTTCTCATTGCATCCTATTGCAGGGGAGCGGGGTGGGCACACAGTGTCAGTTTGTCCCATTAATGGTGGTGTTAATTTTGATTACTTGATTCAAGTGGTATCTGCCAGGTTCCTCCACTATAAGTTTATTCCTTTCTCCTCTCTTTGTAATGAATTATTCATTTATGTGGTGACACTATTAAGACTATATGAGCATCTCATTTCACATCCTACTAACACCCCTGGTTTTAACATCCATTGATTTTTTTTTGGCCAGAATTAAATATTTCTATGATGGATTCCAAATTGTGATTTTCTAATTCCATATTCCTACTATATTAATTAGTTGGCATTCTACTGTCAGGAAGAACTTTCTTGTCTTCCCATCTATTAATGTGTTTATTGCTATCCATGTAGACTGTAGACAGATTCCTGTTTTGGTCAAAGGATTTAAGTTGTTACTATGATTATTTATTTTACACTCAAGTTGTCCCGTATTTGACTAACGAGAGTCCCCTCAGATGACTTTGGAGGTCTTTCTAACAGGTCCCTGCCATTCTCTGAGCATCACCTGGGTTGTTCTTCACCCCATGTTCCAGGCTTATCTTGCACTTACCCTGCCCCATTCCTAGAATCAGCCAATTTTCCAAGGAGCCCTGGCACCTTTCAGTGGAGAGTTGTATTTAGAAACCAAGATCTAGGCACTAGGTGTGCTCATTGCTACCGGGTATACTGCCATGCCCAGGCTATCTTAGTCGACAGAACTAGGAATTACATGTATACAGATGTACATACGTACACACATGCACGCACCTTCTTATCTATATTTATTTCTGGATCTGTCTCTATGTAAGTAAAGTTTGTACTGATATATCCACTTGCAGTACACCACCACAGGGTTTATTTGGGCTTCCGTTCTTTCCTTATTGCTACTTCTTTTCATCAGTAAGGAAACTGACTCCCATTAGCCTCAAGATATGTGCTTGTTTGCTCAATCCATTGTATATGCCTCTCCCGTGACACCACTGGGCTGCCATTCTCACAAGGGCCACTCTGAATGTCCCACTCAGGTCCACCCCATGAATTTGGAATGGAATTAGGAAGGAAGGAAGGAAGGAAAGAGGAAGGGAGGAAGGGAGGAAGAATAAAAGGAAAGGAAGGAGGGAGGAAGAGAGACATGCATTTTTTAAATATTTTTTAAATTTTTTTGGCTGTGTTGGGTCTTTTGTTGCTGCACGTGAGCTTTCTCTAGTTGCCACGAGCAGGGGCTACTCTTCGTTGCGGAGCACGGGCTCTACGCGTGCGGGCTTCAATAGTTGTGGCTCAAGGGCTCTAGAGCACAGGCTCAGTAGTTGTGGCTCACGGGCTCAGTTGTTCTGTGCCATGTGGGATCATCCCGGACCAGGGCTTGAACCCGTGACCCCTGCATCAGCAGGCAGATTCTTAACCACTGCTCCACCAGGGAAGTCGGTGCATTGTTTTTAAACTGAGGTATAATTAATATATAATGAAATGCACAGTTCTTAAATGTTTAGTGGAAGAGTTTTGATAATTTCATGTACCTGAGTAACAACCACCTACAATAAAATATAGACTGTTTCCACCCTCTCCAGAAAGTTCCCTCATGTGAGGAAGTACACCCATCAGCAAGCATCATTAAACCCCCCCCTCCTTGGGCTTCCCTGGTGGCACAGTGGTTGGGAGTCCGCCTGCCGATGCAGGGGACACGGGTTCGTGCCCCGGTCCGGGAGGATCCCACGTGCCGCGGAGCGGTTGGGCCCGTGAGCCATGGCTGCTGAGCCTGCGCGTCCGGAGCCTGTGCTCCGCAACAGGAGAGGCCACGACAATGAGAGGCCCGCGTACCACAGAAAAACAAAACAAAACAAAACAAAAAACCCCTCCTCATCACTGGTCCTCCCAATGTGTATCGTTCAGTTTGCAGCTGCTGCCAAAACTCTTCTCAATTTCAAACTTCTGCAGATTTTCTCTCCCTGCTGTGCAGCCCGTGGCTTCTCTCTGTTCCTCCACCCACCTCACATCTTTATTATACAGGACACCTTGGCCCTTTCATTCATTTTCTCTCTTTTCCCCCCATCAAGGGAATTCTCCACAGTAACGCAGAGCTTGCGAGCAATCAAACATAAATCCTTCTCCTTAGAAAAGGAAGGTGGAGTGTGCGTGTGCCCGCGCGCGCGCGTGTGTGAAGATTGTGATTTAACCACAAAGGGGAAGGACGCTTGTTTTACGTTAGTGGCAGTACACTGTCCTCCTTACCACGGAACGTCATGTTCATTAGCAGTATCGTTAAGAATCGCCGTCTGACAAGAACATTTCCCAAACTGAGGTGTCCCAAGGAACTTTAGACCTGCGCATATAAAACACCATCACCCAAATGAGAACAAGCAAAGGCTATGTATTCAGAGCTTGCTACCGGAAGGCAGTTAGCCATCACCATTTGTGTTTGGCAGACACCCCAAATCTGTTAAAGGATGGGAAAACTTCACTGCAGATGAAAAGGGAAAGCCTCAAGTATGCCCTGATGGGAGGGTGTTGGTTTGGGGAAGCTGGATGTGGACCAACTGGAAGCTGGGCATCCTATGTGATTGATTAGAGGAACACACTTGGTTTTCTCTGGTTGGTTCTAAGTTTGGCCAATTGCTAGAGATTGTGGGTCAGAGCTCTGTTTTTATGCGTTGTCTAGCCATTGTCCATTTGTATACTCAGTCCCTCAGAGCGAGTGATACATAGGAGAACTACGGGGTCCTGGATGGTCTGCTCTGAGCCCTTCTGAGCCCTTTTAAACATCATCATCAGCCTTGGCCCATCCTCTCCTACTAGACTTCTGTACTTCTCAGTGTCCACACCTGTAATTTCACATCGACTTCCCAATCCCTCACACAGATCTAGAATCTGGCTCGACAGACCTAAGAAGTCTTCAGAACGGATGAGCGGGACTTTGCGTTGATTTGGCGCGGGCGGAGCTTGAGAATGCAAGGGTAGTGCTGGGGCTGGAAGCTGGCTACCAGGAGGGTCGTGTTACTCGCTGCAGGTAAGAGAGGAAGCAGTCAGTTTGTGAGAGAAGATGGTGACCTCAGTTTTTCAGGCTTTATAATCTTAGATGCTGCTGTGAAGATGTTCTTTGCTCATATATCTGGAACCTGGAACGTCATTTTAGAGGTGAAGAGACCTGAAAATAAGCGATGGTCCTCAGTTTGCATGCCAAGGCTGGGGGTGGAGCGGGTAATTCAGCCTTTGCGTTTTCTATCCACCGCTACACAAACCAAGGATGGAGAGCAAGACGTCTGGACCAGAAGCCGGGCAACCCGGAACTACCAGGATTGTATCAGAGGCAAGACCCAGCTGTTGTGTGCCATTAACATAAATGTCGTGAAGACAGAAACCATCTACCAAAGGTTTCACAACAGACCCGCCAAAGTGAAAAGTAAATGATTAAAGAATGTAGGTCTTGGAGCTCCTTTCAGACCATGATCCTTTATCTTCTATTTACAGAGATAATAGTACACCCCCAAATGGTTAATATTTAAGCACTTTAATATTTACAGCTCTCTTCTTAGTAGAGGAAAGCCGCTTCGGTAGTGCCAGTGTGAGCCATCCACGATGATTCCTCCCGTCCTCATCTTGTTCTCAAGTTTCCTCTGCCATGTTGCTATTGCAGGACGAAGTAAGTACTCTTTGCTTTTGAAAAAAAGAATTCGGATATCCGTCCCCCTTGTGTATGCCAGGGATCCATAATGATTAGTTAAATTCTCTTTAGGGTGGATGCTTGAGAGAGTGGATTGGTGCTTGTTCTTTGATATAGCCATGCCTAAAGTTCCTGCATGAGGTATTTACCTTGTTTAAGCCTCAGTATACGGACCTGTGAAATGGAGATGACAATAGCGCCCTTCAAAAGTTGGTGAGATTAGACGAGGTATTGCATAAGTCAAGTATTTGGTACAGAACTCAGCGTGCATATTATTGGTAGCACGAAATACTTTTCATTTGTGTGTGCTATAGCTGAACTTAAAACCGCAAATACAGATTTCTCGGGCAACGGCTCTGTGCTCTGTTTCAGTCTGTCCCAAGCCAGATGACTTACCATTTGCCAGAGTTGTTCCGTTAAAAACATCCTATGCCCCCGGGGAGGAGATCGTGTACTCCTGCCAGCCAGGCTACGTGTCCCGGGGAGGGATCCGGCGGTTCACCTGCCCGCTCACAGGACTTTGGCCCATCAACACGCTGAGATGCACACGTAAGTCAGCCTCCATCTCATGCATTCTCCCCGTCATTCACATCCTGGACATGTTGGGGAGATGACCTACCTTGTCATGCTCGCGGTACAGAAAGCCAGCAGAACTGTGGAGTGGAGGGCTGTGAAGAAACAGGAGGGTCTGTGGGGAGTTCCACAGGAGAAGAGGCTAAGGACAGTAAGTGCTATTTGCAGCACAGCCTGGAACTAGGGGAGATTTTAAGAAGAGACTTGGTACGATAAAAGGGGAGGAAAACACTGCCGATGTGAAAAGAGAAGTGGAGATTATATTACAAATTATCTTTATAATAAAATATAAATATATTAAATTAATAATGTACAGGAATATTATATGTAATAATATATGTAATATAACAGTTATATATGTATATATACATTCACAGATATCTGACTTTATGGTAGATGGTTGCTTTTTTATTTTTTGGCCGCGTGGCTCAGCCTGTGGGATCTTAGTTCCCCGACCTGGGATTGAACCCTTGCCCTCAGCAGTGAAAGCACAGAGTCCTAACCACTGGACCGCCAGGGAATTCCCGGTGGTTGCTCTTATTTATGCCTCAGAGCGTGGCTCCGCGATAGCACGCTGGCGTTATTTTTTCGCAGTCGGCTCTTGAACAATCCACCTGGGAGGGTTTCTGGCAATTTTATGTAGAAGTCAGGCAGCAAAAATAACTGTATGGACCTATCCGAGCTCGGGTTACTTTGGTTGTATGGGTGATACCATTTGTGAAAACGATACGTGTTCATGCAGTGATTTTAATATGCTTTTTGATTAAAAAAGACAAAACGTAATTGTTAATGAAAAACCACCGTAACATCATTAGGGAAAATTTTTCCGGAAATCAGCCTTAACTTTGCAACACTAACAACTTGCTTTTTCAGGTTATTTTCCGCGTGTATATTTTCCTCGTTGCAGTGAGTTGACACCATTTTGTGTTTTTCTATTTTCACTAACATATCAGAAGCATGGACTGTATCTCTGTAGTCTTCATAATCCATATTTTATTGGCCGTATCACAGTTCAGGTGGATTTACCCTTTAATTACCATTAATTAAAATAATACCCTGATAGCGAACATTTAGACTGTTTGGCTTTTGTCATTAGAAGTAACAATACAGGGAATTCCCTGGCGGTCCAGGGGTTAAGACTCTGCACTTCCACTGCAGGGGGCGAGGGTTCGATCCCCGGTCGGGGAACTAAGATCCCGCATGCTGCGTGGCAAACAGTACAATGGGTGCCTTGGTGCATATATCATTTGACTTATTTTGAGTTATCTTCTTAGAGTAGTTACCAGTAGAGTTACTGGATCAAAGGATAGAACTGAGTTTATACATTTTTATTTTAATAGTAAATTCTATAAATGGAAATTGACCTTTATATCTTTAAATCACAGCCAGAGTATGTCCTTTTGCTGGAATCTTAGAAAATGGAACTGTACGCTATACAACTTTTGAATATCCCAACACGATCAATTTTTCTTGCAATACCGGGTAAGGACTTCTGGCTCACAGATGCAGCCCATTCCTGCGCCCTTAAGCTAATCATCAAGACTGGTCCGTTTCTAGTCTTTAGGCTGGACTTGCTGAGTACAAATCACCGAATACAAATCCACAGTGGTGTTGAGGGCGGGGTAAGGGGTGGCGAATACAACAGCTAGTGAAATACGAAGTCAACATTCTAAGCTTTCTGCTCCTGATTAGTTACTTATTTGAGGAGTACATTGAAATTGTTGAAACTGGGTGATAATTCTTTATGATCTCTGGGCCAAATCTTGGCATGAGGGTTAAAATATTTTAGTAATCGGACTTGGGCTTTAGTTATGAGGCTAATTTCATCGACTGTGACCTCATGGAAGAGAATTTTATGGAAAAGGCTGAGTGTGATGATGTAAAACATAATCTTCATCCTCACAGCATCCCCAGAGGAAAGCACTTATGGTTGGTCATATGACTTACCTGCCTCATGAGCAAATACACCATCAGTGACACTGGCGAGAGCTCATCGGCTGTAGAGCAGGGCAAAATTTCACTGAGGAGGCTTGTTTGTGATTAGAGATTAAGAAATACTGTGTGTGAAAGAGAGGCAGTCCTTTCATCTGAAACACCAATTGACTGGTAGGCTTCATGATGAATGACCTTGAACAAACTGGCTTCAGGGACAATGGTACATTTGCAATGGAAATAGACTGCGTTGTTTTTAAACATTTGGGTCTGCAGGCTCTCAGAATATTAGGGATTATTCGGTTTGATTCACTTTTGTGAATTCGGTTTGATTCACTTTTGTGATCCTGAAAAAGAGGTGGTTCTTTGCTTGGAAGCAGTTAACCTGACCAGCTGGTTGGAGACAAGGGGTTTGGGCACTGGGTAGGGTTGGCTTCCATACCCACTAGCAATGGAACCTTCCCATTCTTCCGCAGTTCCCTGCAGCCTTAGGCTGGGAGACTTGATGAGCCTTAGAGGAATGTTAAGCCTCTCAGGAAAACAGTATTATAAGACGGAAAAGAAGCCAATAGTATTTTTTTGGGGGGGTGGGGGGTCTTCGTTGCTGCGCGTGGACGAGCGGGGGCTACTCTTCGTTGCGGTGTGCGTGCTTCTCATTGCGGTGGCTTCTCTCATTGTGGAGCACGGGCTCTAGGCATGCGGGCTTCAGTAGTTGTGGCATGTGGGCTCAGTAGTTGCGGCTCGTGGGCTCTAGAGCACAGGCTCAGTTGTTGTGGTGCACGGGCTCAGCTGCTCTGCGGCACGTGGGATCTTCCCAGACCAGGGCTCAAACCCGTGTCCCCTGCATCGGCAGGCGGACTCTCAACCACTGTGCCACCAGGGAAGCCCTGAGAAGCCAATAGTATTATTCTGCAGCCATGTTTAACAGAAAAGACATTTGAGATGCCACGGGTGGGTTATTTTATAATTTAGTGGATTACATTTTCCCTTTGCAGGTTTTATCTGAAAGGAGCTAATTCTGTTCAATGCACTAAGGAGGGAGAATGGAGTCAGAAACTTCCTGTCTGTGCTCGTGAGTTTGTGGGTCCCAGTTATAGGGAGGTGACTAGCTGATTTGCCTGGGACTTCCCTGGTTTTACCACTACAAGATCTACACCCTGGAAACCCCTCAGTCCCAGCTCCATGAAATGGTTGGTCACCTTTCTGGGGACTGTCCATCCTGATACCTTACTCTGGAAGATGAAACAACCGCTTTGGAATGACAAACTCTGAACCTGACCCTGACTCTAACACTGAAACTCCAGATTAGTTAGGTCAGGACGGCAACCCACTTCTGAGTCTCTGTGTGAAGCTACTCGTGTAAGCTCCATACAGACAGAGTACAAAAGCAGGAGGTATTCAACAGGAACAAACAAACCTAAACTAGGACCAAGATGTCACTCAGATGTCACAGATGACTTGTTGTCATCAGCAACTATTGCAGGAGGCTCCCTCAGCAAAGTCCTTCGCCAATTCTGACTCCCAGGAATGTCTTCCAAGGTAGCGTTTGGATCCAAGACGTATGGTATCTTAAGCAAAAAATTTCCTTCATCTTTTAGATTTTTTTTTTTTTGTGTGCGGTACGCGGGCCTCTCACTGCTGTGGCCTCTCCCGTTGCGGAGCACAGGCTCCGGACGCGCAGGCTCAGCGGCCATGGCTCACGGGCCCGGCCGCTCCGCGGCACATGGGATCCTCCTGGACCGGGGCACGAACCCGTGTCCCCTGCATCGGCAGGTGGACTCTCAACCACTGCGCCGACAGGGAAGCCCCATCTTTTAGTTTTTTGACTGGTTCAGACATCGGATTTCCAGATCATATTTTCTTCTTTGGCTTCTCCAGCTGACTGTGTTTACCCTGGCATGTGATCAAAGTTTGCATTTTCCCAAGTTACTCTCTGGATTTTTTTTTGTTTTGTTCTGTAAAGAGTACTTTTAAAAGACTCAGCTATTTTCATTAAAATGATAGTTCCTTATTTTTTCAGCTGTAACCTGCCCTCCACCACCCATACCGAAGTTTGCAAAACTTAGTGTTTATCAGCCATTGTCTGGGAACAACTCCCTGTATGGAGGCAAGGCAGTCTTTGAATGCTTGCCACAGCACGCAATGTTTGGAAATGACACCGTTACCTGCACAGAACATGGAAACTGGACAGAATTACCAGAATGTAAGGGTGAGTGCAATGATAAGACAGAATAATCATGGGAGTGTAGAATCTCTTTTTTGAAGAGGATTGAAAATTTCTCTGTCATGGAGTGTTTCAAATGACCTTGTGTAACAAATGTTTATCGGCATCTGCCGGGTACCCAGGATACCAGAGGAGCGAGACCTGACTCAGCTCAGGAAGATGAGCTATGATGCGGGGGTCTGTCTGCGGCTGCTCGGGAAGGCTTCCCAGAGGAAGGGCTCGCGGGAGCAGTGGAGAATGGGGAACGGCATAGGCATACCACACAAGGGCGCGGGATGGCGAGAGCCAGGGGGGTGTGAAGGAACAGGGTGTGTGCACGGACAGCTGAGTGTTACTGTGAGGCTGGATTAAACTGGGGAGTCCTGAGAAACAGGCGAAAAACTGGGTTGCAGTCAGATTGATATAAGCTTTTGTAGTCTTTACCTAAGCTTAAGAATCACAAGATTACTTGATTTAAAAATATATATGAAAATTCTTTCTCCTCTAATTTGACTCATCATCACTATCTTTGAACTGTCAACTGCATAACAAGTAGAATTTATCACACACACCAGGAATTATACTAAGGACTGTTACCTTCTCCCGCAGCGGGTGTTACAGATATCTACTGAATGATTCGAACATAAGTGCTTTTTAGCATAGGGAAACTACTACTACTACTAATACCTAGCACCTTTTGGGGGACTAAACTCTGGGCCAGGCACTGGTCTCCTCCTATATATGTGTCATCTCATTTAATTCTCCCGAGTCCTAAGCAGTGGGTTCTTTTTCTTTTCAGCCATTTACATAGATAGATCAGCCATCAGCATGTTGTGACATTCTCTCTCTTTCTCTCTATAGACGACATACTATTTTCCCCCTGCATCATGTGAAAATAAGTTGTACACATCATGACACTTACCCGTGAATACTTCAGCAGCATGAATGTCCTAAGACAACATTGTCATATGTTATCACTGTACCCAAGACATTTAACATATTTGGAATTATCAACAATAATAATTTAAACAATTACACTGTATACAATTAACAATATTTATTTCATATGCAAATTACCCCAGCTGATCCAGAAGTATCCTTTATACACGTGTTTGGTTCTCTGTGAAATCTAATCATGAATCCCGTATTCTGTCTAGGTGTCATAGCTCTTTGGTTTCCTTTAGTTAAGAATTATCCTCTGCCTTTTTGGCTGTCTTCCACTGACATTTTTGAGGAGTACGTGCTAGTTGTCTTGGAGAAGTTTCCACAATGTGAATTTGGTCGATTATTTACTCATGATTGCATTTGAGTTAAATACTTTTTTTTTTAAGAATACACTCCATCACATCAGAAGGCACATGGCGTCAGTCCATCACTGTCATGCTTAATTTGATCCCTTGGTCAGGTGGGGTACGCCCCTCTTCTCTTGGTAAAGGCATCTCTTTCTCGTTGAATTAGTAAGCAACCTGTGGGTGATAGTTTGAGGCAGTGAGAATATTCATTTTCTAGCGGTCATTTTAGCATCCACTGATAATCCTTGAACTCAGTCAGCTGAGACGTTGGTGGTTACAAAATGGTGGCTGTCTAAGTTTATCTTTCCTTCTACATTTATTAGCTGGAATTCTTCTACAGGGAAGAGTTTTTCTTCCATGAACTATTTCTTTTTAGCGTTATTATAGACTCACAGATTCTTTTGCACCCAATTTGTGGAAGAGCCAAAGCTGATCCAAGCAGCCCAGCACTGGATTTGGTCCCCTTGAACCATCTCATTAGACTTCCTCCCAAGAGCTCTGTGCTCCTCCCTCCAGCTTGGCTTTCTTTACTGGGGTAAATAGGGACATGGGTTTGGGGTTCTACCGCCGAGGATCTAAAGAAAGCCGGGAAGCCTTCAGTTTTCTCCTTCATATTTCATGTTGGCTTCTTGTATAGTCTGAAGACAGTCATAAGAGTTAGATTTAACATTTAAAATCCAAATAATGCTGTTCCAGCGTGCATAGAGGGAATCCCTGTGTTTTAATTTCATGGTCTTTTGGTTAAAAGAGACAGACTTTTTCCGTCTTTCAAACCCACCATCTTAGACTGTGCGCAGATGAAGTTTGCAATAAATACTACCTTGTGATTATGTGAAAGCCCAAAGCACTTGGTAACTCGTTAATTTTCTTTCAAAGTGTTGTTGTTTCTATTTTAATATCCAGAGTTTCACAAGGATAAGATAAAGGGGACAGAATTAAGCACCAAGGTCCCCAAAATTGTGTTCTAGGCACAGGGACACCCAGTGATTCAGTGGGGGAATAAGAGAGACAAGCGCGGGGCTATTCCGTAACCACTGGACCCCACGCTATTTATACTAATACGTCTTACTGCTTAAACTTTTTAGAAGTAAAATGCCCGTTCCCATCAAGACCAGACAATGGATTTGTGAACTATCCTGCAAAGCAAGTACTTTATTACAAGGATAAAGCCACTTATGGTTGCCATGATACATATGCCTTGGATGGACCAGAAGAAGTAGAATGTGGCAAACTGGGGAAATGGTCTGCACAGCCAAGTTGTAAAGGTAAGAAATATGGGTACGGTCTTGAACTGCCTCCCAATTCATCGAGTAGATCACCTTTACTTGCCATCTTCTTGTTCCAGTCATTTTCCACTTTGTTTCTCAGACTTGATTCACAGCTACTGGGATTTATATGGGCATGGGGAAACTTCACGCTTAGCAATCCTGTTTGAGATTAAACTGCATGAAATAAACATATTTTGTAAGCCTTGATAATATGGTGGAAGATTGTGTGGGCTTCCTATAATTGCTTTTAAGTCTTGGCCCATGAGCCTCCTTTTTTGCTTTGTTCTCTAGTCAAGACCCTTCTCACTGTGGCAAAACCCAACCACACATTCCGGCTAGTTCCAGGAAATGGTGACGAATTATAAACGTAACAGGCAATCGTATGGACATTGAATATGAGGAAATGAAACACAACTGGTCCTCTTGAGGACTGCAACTGAAAGTCAGGAACTATCGCTACTCTTTCCACATCTCATTGGCCTCACGGTTTCTCTCATATCTCTGTATCTCTGCTTACTCACCTTGAACCTGGCTTGATTCTACACCAGGACCTCTCAACTAAAGGATTCATCACTCACTGGCACCTTTTCCCTGAGATGCTGGTTGCTTCTGAGTTAGGTGTCTATCCTTGATCTAGTCTGTGTCATGCTTATGCAAAGAACACCGACTTTGCACTGCGTTTCTGCTCAAGTTGCTGTGGGCTGGACAGTTTTGTTTTTTTTAAATAATGTGTTTATTTTACTTTTGGCTGTGTTAGGTCTTTGTTGCTGTGCGCGGACTTTCTCTAGTTGCGTGAGTGAGGGTTACTCTTCGTTATGGTGCATGGGCTTCTCATTGCCGTGGCTTCTCTTGTTGCGGAGCACGGGCTCTAGGCACGTGGGCTTCAGTCGTTGTGGCATGTGGGCTTCAGTAGTTGTGGCTCACGGGCTCTAGAGCGCAGGCTCAGTAGTTGTGGCGCACGGGCTTAGTTGCTTCGCAGCATGTGGGATCTTCCTGGACCAGGGTTCGAACCCGTGTCCCCTGCATTGGCAGGCGGATTCTTAACCACTGCACCACCAGGGAAGTCCGGGTTGGACAGTTTAAATAGAAAAGGCAATTAGGCACAACAGGCAAAATGACATATGACTAGGTTGGGGTCCCCTAGAAGCAGAGCCTGAGACAGGGATTCAAATACAGTTGGTTTATTAAGTGAGTCTCAGGAAAAAGAATGTGAGGCAGGTAGGATGGAGCTGGACACTGGTTCTCAAACCTCGCTGTGCATCAGAATCTCTAGAAGTTTGTTTAAACAGAGTCTCTGATTTGCTGGATCTGCAGTAGGACCTGAGAACTAGCATTTCTACCGGGTTCCCAGGTGATACTGATGCTGCCAATCCAGGGACCATGTTTTGAACGAGGATGTGGTCTCAGCTAGAGTCTAACTTCAGTTTAATCCCCTGGGATCTCTGGACCATGGGAGTCCATCCCATCGAGAGGCAAGGGGACCTGATTATTTTGATCCCCTTCTCAGCCTGTCATAGGCTGCGGGCTGCTCCCTTCCCTGACCCTGGTGTTGTGGACTGATGTGCATACTCTCCTTGGAGAGGTGGCTCTCTTATGGCTGAAGGGCATTTTTCAGAGAAAGGAGCATTTATGAGCTGTTATGAGCCAACATTCACAGTGGCTGGTGGGTGCTGCAGCAACTCAGTAAATGGGAGCTGAGTGGGGCGGGGATGCTTACCTGAAACGGCAGGTATCTGATAGAAGTTCTTTTGCACAGAAGCCTAGTATCTGATGCTTCTGCTCTGACCTTTTTGTTGTTGTTGTTGTGATACGCGGGCCTCTTACTGTTGTGGCCTCTCCCGTTGCGGAGCACAGGCTCCGGATGCGCAGGCTCAGCGGCCAGGGCTCATGGGCCCAGCCGCTCCGCGGCATGTGGGATCTTCCCAGACCGGGGCACGAACCAGTGTCCCCTGCATCGGCAGACGGACTCTCAACCACTGCGCCACCAGGGAAGCCCTGCTCTGACCTTCTTATGTGGCTACTCCAGGGGAAGAAAAGGTGATCTTGGAAGCCATGATTAAAGGTTCTATTGACAAGGAGCAACAGTTAGCAATGATACTGACGTCACTTGCTATCTTAGAACCTTCTCGTCTTGAGCACTTTGTTTCAGGTCTGAACATCTACTGGTTCAAATGCTACATTTTCTTTAAGAAAGAGTAAATGAAGTCCTGTCTTGACTACAAATATTGTCTCTTTCAGCGTCTTGTAAATTATCTGTTAAAAAAGCTACCGTGATATATGAAGGAGAGAGAGTAAACATCCAAGACAAATTTAAGAATGGAATGCTGCATGGCCATAAAATTTCTTTCTTCTGCAAAAATAAGGAGAAGAAGTGTAGCTATACAGAGGATGCCCAGTGCATAGACGGCATCATTCAAATCCCCAAATGCTTCAAGGGTGAGTTCAACCCTGGAACGTTTAGCTAGCACTTACGCTTGTCCTTCACCATAATCAGTACTTTTATTACCTGATGACTAAAAGAAGCCATGTTAATGTGGCCACTGGATTTTTTAAAAGAGAGTGGGGCAGGAGGAAATAACAAGATGAAGCAGTAAGCTGCATTTAGTTTCCCCACATTTTCCTTTCCTTTTCTTTTCCTTAAAACTCAGGGTTGTGGTTTTATTTGATGAGTGTTGAATTATGCCATCATGTATAATTCCAGGTTATGCTTGAATACTACTAATAATATTGAATGGAATATTGAATAATAATATTGACCACCTCTTGGTCCCAAATGATAAAGAACTCACCCCAAACTACAAAGTAACTCATGTCAATGGTCATTGGTTTATAGATCTTCTAACATTTCTTTACTTCCTTCAGCAATTCCTGGAGTTTGAAAAGTACCCATTAGAGCAAAGTGTTCGTTAGAGCTAAACATTTTAAGGAAGATGATATTGTGTTTGTGGGTGATAAAGGAGTGTGTACTGGCCAGCATTAAAGCCATTAGTTTCAGGGGTTTTTTTTTAATTTATTTTTTAAAATAAATTCTGTATACAAAACTTTTTTTTTTTAATTACAAGCTATGAAAATATCTTCCCTAAGAATGTGATTTTCTTTTAACATTGCCTACAGTAACTTTTTTTTATTGGAGTATAATTGTTTTACAATGTTGGGTTAGTTTCTGCTGTAGAACAAAGTGAATCAGCTATACGTATACATACATCCCCTCCCTCTTAAGCCTCCCTGCCACCCTCCCCCCACATCCCACCCCTCTAGGTCATCACAGAGCATTAGTTTCAGGTTTAAGGTCTACATATCTTTGTTTCTGCAAAGGAGGAGCCAGCCAGAGGCTGAAGCTATTATTCCTTCCAGGTTTACAAATGCTTCAAGAATAC
Organism: Phocoena phocoena; assembly: GCF_963924675.1. Lineage (NCBI taxonomy): Eukaryota > Metazoa > Chordata > Mammalia > Artiodactyla > Phocoenidae > Phocoena > Phocoena phocoena. The sequence goes on from NC_089237.1 coordinate 939,084, forward strand.
TGACAGTCCTGTATCAGCTGGTAGAGGAGAGAGTTGGGAGCAGATTAGAGGAGAGAGGGGTCTGAGAAGTGGCCAGCTAGACAGAGAGAAGGAAATGATAACTAGCAAATAATACCCGCCTCATAGGTTTGATGATTAGAAATATTATGCGTGACATGGAGTAAGTACACAATGATAATAATGACGGTTATTATCACTATAATTACAAATAGTTAGAAAAGCACTGGATAAATTGTTATTGTTCAAAACATAGCAGAGCCCTAGTGAGACATTAAATACTAAAGTTGACAAAGCACAGTAATCCTAGCACAGACCAGCAGAAAAAATATTAGCAGAAGATAATTAAAATAAACCAAACAGAGCTTTGTTAATGCACTTCTTCATGCTGTTCTCTTTTATAGTCTTCAGACAGATGCAGCACTGTTGGCGCATTGGCGATTAAATAAGGGGCTGATACAGCTTTTTTCTTTTAATCTTGACTGTCAGAATTATACCTAATCTTTTATTTCCTCTCTTGGAAACGAGTGCCTTATCATTTCCCTGATTTTTCTCGAATCACTGAAAGCTCACACTGAATGCTTTCATTCACGTAATTCGATTTATTCTACACGTTTATAAAATGTATTTGACTTGGCTTGGCTACTTAACAGATTTAAGAGATGACTGTTTCTCTTAAAATTTTTTTTTTCTCCCCAAACAGAGCACAGTTCTTTCGCTTTCTGGAAAACAGAAGCATCTGATGTAAAACCATGCTAAGTTGGTTTTCTGATTCAAAATTAAGTGTCATACTTGTATGTGTTTGTCCAAGGAACCTAATGGAAATGGAAAAATAAAGTGACTGAATTTATGTGTCAGCCATTGCAGTGTTACTCCAGGGTAGCTTACTTTGAATTATCTGGTTAAGAAACCCAAATATTTGGAACATTGTCCTTGCATGGCTGTGAAATGGAAAGTGTAAATAATTACCTAGGTAACCCAGTTACCCTCTCCCTAATTCTACTCCTAAACGCTTTCACCTAGAACAACTGCGAGGCAACAGTTTTCTTAGAATGGTCCACAGACCCCGGCATCAGTATCGCCTGGTAATTATTACAAAGGAAAAAAATGCTGTGTCCCGGAACTTCTGAGGATGGCCCCCAAATCTGCATTTATAACAAAGTCCCCAGATAATTCTTCGCATTCTGAAGTTTGAGACGCATCACCAAAAAGGAATGCATCGACTTTCAGGCCAATAGAAATGGATCTGAGCCCTTAAAGTTTGGTTTACATAATGCCTAAATAGCTTTCCTTACCCACTAGAATTCCGTGACCCATCACTGACATTGCTCCTTTGTTTATGTCTAACGTCCTTGGCCTTTTCTCCTCCTGTAGTACGTGCTGGCAAAGCCCATCCCAGGCTCTAGCTGCCTTTCCTGTGCCTGCACCAGAGCAGCTGAAGGTTGCTGGAAAAAACGAAAACCTCACAATTATGCTGATAGGTCCCACTTTGATTCATGAACGTGGGCCTCACATACGCCCTCAACTGTGCCTGGCAATCCTACCGCATTTCACTAGTTTATTCTCTCCCCAACTCCCCAACGTGGCTGTGTCTCTTCTCAGCCCTTCTCAAGCCATCGTCTCTGTCCTCTCTCTCGGCCGATGACCTTGCTCCTTGTTTCGCAGAGAAAATAGAAAAGACCCTTTTCAATCTTCCCATGACCAAGTCTACCATCTCAGCCATGTCTGTACCAGGGTCTCTGCCCTCCGTCTCGTTTCTCCGAGATCCCATCTAAGGGCAAACCTCACGTTCAGGATCCCGTCTTCTGTCTCCTACTTAAGGATTTTGCTCTTCTGATGAATGATCTTCCATGTTTATTTTTTTCCCCTTTCTATTGGAGCATTTCTATCAGCATATAAATATGCAATAATATCACCACTGTTTTAAAAAGAAAACCTTACTGTTACCTCACGTCTTTTTCTAGCTACTGCTCCGTCTCTGTATCCCTTTTTATAAAAGTCCCAGAAAGAGTTGTTTACTTTGCCATCTCCACGCTCTGTACTGCCCATCGCGACTGGTAAACTTTGTCTCCGCACAGGTGTTTCCTCCGGGATGCGTCTTCCTCAGGATTCACCTGCCTTCACGGGGTGTGGTCCGACATCTCCTCCAAGATGCTTTTCTCTTCCTCCTCCCTTTACAGAAATCAGTGTGCCCCCCACTTCCCAGGATGTCATTCAAAAGCTCCAAGTGCCCGTTACTTAACTTTAAAAAACAGCTTTACTTTTTCTTTCTGAATCCTTTCCTTCGATATTCTTCCCTCTTCCTCTCTCTCAACCTCTCTTGCTTCCCCCCTCCCTCCCTGCCCCCTCCTTCCCCTTCTTCTTCTTCTCCTCCTTCTGCTTCCCGCACCCCCTTATCTTTCTCCATGACATGTATTGAGGGTCAGCTTTGAGAGTGGGCGGTTACTCCCCTTTCTAAACCAAAAAGCCCTATTTAGGCATTTTGCTGAACAAAAACCCATCAACCCTGGATTACCTCTTTTAGCACTAAGTTTTAGAACCACTGTTTTCTTTAACTTGTCACCTATTCACTTAAAACTGGACCTCCCCCGCATCTTACCTCACAGCTCTAGGAATGGAAAGAAAGCAGTAATAATTTTAGAGCCTTTCCCCTGCCCCAGACTGGATTGCTGGGTTTGCTCCAGAAAAGGAGAGAATATATTGTTCTATTATCCTCCCTTTTGTTGCAGATACTTTCCTAATTAAATTTATTGTTTCAAAAATTTTAAATATATAGACTTTTAAACTGTAAATGAAGCTTTTTTAAAAAATTGAAGTATAGTTGACGTACAGTATTGTATTACTCTCAGGTGTGCAATATTTTTATAGATTTTACTCCATTTAAAGAGATATTGTAAAATATGGGCTATATTCACTGTGCCGTACAATATATCCCTGTAGCTTATTTATTTTATACAGAGTAGCTTGTGTCTCTAATTCCCTACCCCTAGCTTGCCTTTCCCTCCTTCCCTCTCCCCACTGGCATTCATTACTTTGTTTCTATATCTGTTAAGTCTGTTTCTGCTTTGTTATATCATTCGTTTCATTGTTTAGGTTCCACATATAAGTGACATCACTCAGCATAATGCTCTCCAGGTCCGTCCATGTTGTTGCGAACTGAAAAATTTTATTCTTTTTTATGGCTGATTATTGTATACAATTGTGTGTGTGTATACACACACACACACACACACACACACACACACACATTACATGTTCTTTTTTTGTGTGTGTGGTACGCGGGCCTCTCACTGTCGTGGCCTCTCCCGTTGCGGAGCACAGGCTCCGGACGCGCAGGCTCAGCGGCCATGGCTCACGGGCCCAGCCGCTCCACGGCATGTGGGATCTTCCCGGACCAGAGCACGAACCCGCGTCCTCTGCATCGGCAGGCGGACTCTCAACCACTGCGCCACCAGGGAAGCCCTACATCTTCTTTATCCATTCATCTGTTGATGGACACTTAGGTTGCTTCCATGTCTTGGCTATTGTTAGTGCTGCTATGAACACTGGGTTGTGTGTATCTTTTCCAATTAATGAAGAAAACATAGGTAGAACACTCTTTGACATAAATCATAGCAATATTTTTTTGAATCTTTCTTCTAAAGCAAAGGAAATAAAAACAAAAATAAACAAATGGGGGCTTCCCTGGTGGCGCAAGTGGTTGAGAGTCCGCCTGCTGATGCAGGGGACGCGGGTTCGTGCCCCGGTCCGGGAGGATCCCGCGGGCCGCGGAGCGGCTGGGCCCGTGAGCCATGGCTGCTGAGCCTGCGCGTCCGGAGCCTGTGCTCCGCAACGGGAGAGGCCACAACAGTGAGAGGCCCGCATACCGCAAAAAGAAAACAAAAACAAAAAAACAAAACAAAACAAAAAAATAAACAAATGGGAAGTAATTAAACTTAAACGTTTTTGCACAGCAAAGGAAACCATCAACAAATCAAAAAGAAGACCTACTGAATAGGAGAAAATATTTGCAAATTATATGACTGATAAAGGTTTAATAGCCAAAATATATGAACAGTTCATACAACTCAACATCAAAAAAACAAACAATCTGATTAAAAATGCACAGAAGACCTGAATAGACATTATTCCAAAGAAGACATACAGATGGCCAACAGGCACATGAAAAGATGCTCAACATCATTAATTATCAGAGAAAAGCAAATTAAAACCACAATGAGATATCACCTCACACCTGTCAGAATGGCCATCAGCAAAAAGACCACAAATAACAAATGTTGGCGGGGATGGGGAGAAAAGGGAACTCTCCTACCTTGTTGGTGGGAATGTAAATTGGGGCAGCCACTGTGGAAAATGGCATGGAGGTTTCTCAAAAAACTAAACATAGGGACTTCCGTGGCGGTCCAGCGGTTAAGACTCTGCACTTCTAGTGCAGGGGGCATGGGTTCGATCCTTGGTTGGGGAGTTAAGATCCCACGTGCCATGCGGTGTGGCCAAAAAAAAAAAAAAAAAAAAGACTAAAAATGGAACTACCAAATGACCCAGAAGTTTCACTCCTGAATATTTATCTGACCATATATGTTCTTTCAAATCTGTTTTTTGTTTTAATTCCTTGTCTTTTTTTTTACATCTTTATTGGAGTACAACTGCTTTACATTGTTGTCTTAGTTGCTGCTGTATTCAAATCTCTTTTGCTGGAACTTTTTATAAGGAATCTCCAGATTGAACTTTTAATAGACTATTCCATAAAAACTCCTGGAATATGGCAAGTTTGTTGAGGATGGCTTTTTGCATCATTTTTTTCTTTGAAGGCATTTCAGGCCACTGGATAAGCTTGGGTCCTTGAAAATTAATCAGAGTAAACTTTAGAACTTAGGTCATAGTACTGATTCCTCTAATGATATTTTCACAGGAGGAAAAATCTGCTAGTTTTCATTCTGAAGAGGCAATTTGGATGAGAGGAGCCCATCAGAAGAAACTGCCCAGTTGCAGCCCCTCTATTTAGTGACTATATGGTCCATTTAGCCCCATAAGTAGCCTCTCTATGCGAAATGTGTTTCTTCTTAAATGCTTAGATCACTAGGTTGCCTGTTACCAAAATTCAGCTGTACCCTCCCCAGCCAGAGTGCAGTGACCTTCCCTGCTGGCTGAGGTACCAGAAAGTATTCTTCTTCTCCCCCACAGGCAGCCTGGTGCAGAAAGAGTGAAAGTATAATCACAAATCGATGGTTATCATCCTACATTTTAACAAGGTTGAAGGTGGTCTTCCCATGCTATGTAACGTGGCTTAACCCGCAACTGCAGACCCATGGAACCCTGTAAGCTGTTATGGCAGATGGGCTTCTGAACACAAAGGGATCCAGGTCGTCGCTTTTGTTTCCTGCTCTAACATGTTTCTTCAAGAAGTTATAGAAAATGAACTTTCTCATTTCTAAGACATTGACCAATCTTTCAATATGTAGGATCTGATTTCTGAGTCCCCAAACTCAATGATAAGTATTTATCAGTAAAATTTCCCATCTACTAGCCCGAGGGTCATTCCCTACCTTAACACTGAAATAGATTTAAAAGAAAGAGAAAGAAAGAGAGAAAGAAGGAAGGAAGGAAGGAAGGAGAGCTTGGGGTTTGTGCATATGGGTGTGAGTATATGTCTGCACATGTGAGAGTGTGTGTGGTTGGTGTGCATGTGTGTACGTGAATGTGTGATGTATGTGTGTACATGAGAGTGTACGAGTGTGTGCTTTGTGCCCGTATGTGCATGTGAGCGTGAATGTGTGATGTATGTGTGTACATGAGTGTGTACGAGTGTGTGCTCTGTGCCCGTATGTGCATGTGAGCGTGAATGTGTGATGTATGTGTGTACATGAGTGTGTACGAGTGTGTGCTCTGTGCCCGTATGTGCATGTGAGCGTGAATGTGTGATGTATGTGTGTACATGAGTGTGTACGAGTGTGTGCTCTGTGCCCGTATGTGCATGTGAGCGTGAATGTGTGATGTATGTGTGTACATGAGTGTGTACGAGTGTGTGCTCTGTGCCCGTATGTGCATGTGAGCGTGAATGTGTGATGTATGTGTGTACATGAGTGTGTACGAGTGTGTGCTCTGTGCCCGTATGTGCATGTGAGCGTGAATGTGTGATGTATGTGTGTACATGAGTGTGTACGAGTGTGTGCTCTGTGCCCGTATGTGCATGTGAGCGTGAATGTGTGATGTATGTGTGTACATGAGTGTGTACGAGTGTGTGCTCTGTGCCCGTATGTGCATGTGAGCGTGAATGTGTGATGTATGTGTGTACATGAGTGTGTACGAGTGTGTGCTCTGTGCCCGTATGTGCATGTGAGCGTGAATGTGTGATGTATGTGTGTACATGAGTGTGTACGAGTGTGTGCTCTGTGCCCGTATGTGCATGTGAGCGTGAATGTGTGATGTATGTACATGAGCGTGTGTGTGCGTGCAGCATGCTTAGTTCTTTGTGTGCTAATGCTGCTTCCTAGTGGCATCTGCCACTTCTGAAAGTTCATGACAGACAGTTTGGAAGGAAAGGATTGACGTTTCCCGCGTCAGGCACCGGGAAGCACTTCCTTTCCCATCTAGCTCACCTGTGTTAACTCCCTCTCCCCAATCATCCCATAAGGATGGTAAAGACACTGAAGCTCACGGAGGTTATGTAAGTTGGTTTACACAAGTGACGGAGCTACGGAGCCAAACTTCAGGACTGTGTCTTTCCTCCCTTTTTTTACACTGCTAGGGAAGCAACGCATTTCCCGGTGGCTTCCTGGAAATAACTGAATTCTAAAGCTGGCCTTTTCCAGCCTAGGGAGGGGTGCTGACACAGGGTGGTGAGATTTTGCATAGGTGAGGCTAGGAAGTGGCCGAGCAGGTGGTTGCTGTTTGCATGAACGTTGGTGAGAGCAACGTGTCTACAAATCTTCCTCGACGTCCAATGGGGTTACCTCCTGATAAACACATTGTAAGCTGAAAATGCATTTAATACACCCAACCGACTGCTCAGCATAGCTTAGCCTAGCCTACATTAAACGTGCTCAGAACACCTACATTAGCCTACAGTTGGCCAAAATCATCTAACACAAAGCCTGTTTTATAATAAAGTGTCAAATATCTCATGTAAGTTACTGAGTACTGTACTGAAAGTGAAAAACAGAAAGGTTTGGGTTCAGAATGGTTGGAGTGGAGGGGTTATTTATCCTCCTGATCGCGTGGCTGACTGGGAGCCGTGGCTGCTGCACTGCCCAGCATCACCAGCGAGCGTCTGACTTCAGATCACTACCTGGGACAAAAGCAAAATGCAACATTCAAAGTCCGGTTTCTACTAAATGTATATTGCTTTCGCACCATCATGAAAAATCTTAAGTTGAACCATCGTTAAGTGGGGGACTGTTTGTGTTATTGAAAGGGAGGGGGGATGAATAGCCGAGTTTATCTCTGTCAATAGCCTCTGGCACAGATCAATTGCCTCAGCTTAGTTCTGGCAAAAGAAAGGAATCCAGAATCATCGTGTTACAGGTTGTAACTCTGTTTTCTAGTGGTGATGAAAAGAAAACATGCCCCATAATACTTGGTTTCTACTCTCCTTAAACTACATCTATCTGTGGTATAATTTATTCTTCTGTGACCTAGAAATAGAAAGTTCCGAATTATTTCCTACCCAATTTAAGGACTTTACTGGCTACAGGATTATTTTATTTATCTTTAATGTCTTTACATAACAATAATAATACTCATTCTTTGTATTTATAAATTGCTTTCCATTTAGATGACTGAGTCATTCATGTATTTCAATGTAATGATGCAGAGAATCTTAATAATGCAAAACGGTGAATCACTGACTGAAATTTGGTTATTCAGAACGTCAGCTTAGGCATCAGTACTGTGTACAGAGCCATTTGCTGATTTTGAAACAATAGATTAAAATATGGAAGACATGTATAACATGTGAATTTTCCCCCCAAAATGGGCAAAGGACTAGAGGACACTTTGTGGAAGAATTTGAAAAAAGGACTAATAGGGATGTTCAAATATTTCAGCTTTTCTAATAGCGGAAAACACAAATTAAAAAGAGATACTATTTTTATATATATAATTAGCACAGATTAGAAAAATTGTTGATGTGAGACAGCCACTCTCAGGGACTGTTTGAGTGGAATTGCAAATTTGCAAAACCCTTCCAGGAAGCAATTTGGCAGTAATGATCAAAAGCTTTAATTTCATTCATGCCTGCAGGAATATCTTTTATGGAGATAGTTGAAACTTCAACTGAGATGTATATATTAGAAGATAATTATTGCAGTGTTATATAAGAGCCAAAAATTGCTAATAACATATATCCAATCACAGGAAAATAATTAAGCAAATTATGTTATATCCAAATGATGCAAAAATAAATAGACACTAAAATGATCATATATATGTATAAGATTTGAGAATGTATTTATAATTGTTAATAGTGGCTATTCCTTAATGGTAGAATTAATTTTTATTTCTTCTTTAAACCTTTCAGTGTTTTCCAATTTCCATATAATATCATCAAAACTTTTATAACCTGAAAAAAATACGCAATTCAAAAATCTCAGCTTAGGAAGAAAAATTTTGTTTCTCTTTACAGTTAACTCTTGATTATTCTTGATAGTAAGTGGAAATAATTGCCTGATAATCCACCTCAGTGATCCAAAGTCACTAACATTTGTTTTTGTGTCTTGTACTTGCTTTGCAATGTGTTTATTATTCACAATCCTTCAAACTACTGGATAACTGACTTCACACTGAAGCTATTGAAACCTCGATTCCAAAATGTTTGAGAGGGCTTCCCTGGTGGTGCATTGGTTAAGAATCCGCCTGCCAATGCAGGGGACACGGGTTCAAGCCCTGGTCCGGGAATATCCCACATGCCGTGGAGCAACTAAGCCCATGTGCCACAGCTACTGAGCCTGTGCTCTAGAGCCCGCGAGCCACAACTACTGAGCCCGAGTGCCACAACTACTGAAGTGCGTGTGCCTAGAGCCCGTGGTCCGCAACAAGACAAGCCACTGCAGTGAGAAGGCCGTGCATCGCAACAAAGAGTAGCCCCGGCTCGCTGCAACTAGAGAAAGCCCGCGCGCAGCAACAAAGTCCAACTCAGCCAAAAATAAATAAATAAATTTATGGAAAAAAAGAACACCCAAAATGTTCGAGAGGAAAGAATACAGTGAATTTCATAATTTTATGTCTGAGGAGAATACGGTGAATTTCATAATTTTATGTCTAAGTCAACGTTTTCTAAAATAGAGCTATTTTTTGGAGAGATTTGAGGGTATCTAGGAAGTAAAATTGAAGGACTTACATCATCTTTAGTTTTGTTACCTAGAGAATCATTGTCCGCCTTTGAGTCACATCCTTCCACGTTGTTTTCCTTTGTGTGTGTGTGTGTGTGTGTGTGTGTGTGTGTGTGTGTGTGTGTGGTAAGTATGTAAATTGGTAGAATGGCTTGTAAACTATTTTGTAACTCATTTTCCGTGAGTAATATTAGTAGTACATTTATTACTATAGACTTATACATTTGGTATTGATCTTCAGGGAAATTAAGGTATGAAAGAATGCCTTTAGGAAACATATGTTTTTTGGGTTTTTTTTTTGCGGTACGCGGGCCTCTCACTGTTGTGGCCTCTCCCGCTGCAGAGCACAGGCTCCGGACGCACAGGCTCAGCGGCCGTGGCTCATGGGCCCAGCTGCTCCGCGGCATGTGGGATCTTCCCGGACTGGGGCACGAACCCGTGTCCCCTGCATCGGCAGGCGGACTCTCAACCACTGCACCACCAGAGAAGCCCAGGAAACATATGTTTTATATACATATAATTTAAAGTTGAGAGAAGTAAATTACTGTATCAGGTTTAAATCTGACTGTATATAAACAGAAAATTCAGACAACAGTAGCTTAAACAAAATGGAAGTAACCTCTAGTCTCTGCTATAGTTACTATAATTTTATAGAACAGGATTTTGAAATATATGGATAATCAGATTTAATACTTATAACAAAATGCAGGCCTAGCTCAAAATACCTATGAAAACTTATCTTTCTAATTAGTGAAAGTCACATTGTCCCAAGTTTTATGTAGAGAATCATTGACTTCACATTGCTCAGTATTAACCAGACTAATCCTTAATTTTAAGTTTATATTTTGAAAATAAATACATCCCTTTCAACTTGAGAAGTATAGCAATTAACTTCCCACCTGGGAAAGAAAAACTATTTCGGGGATCACGTTTATCCTATCATTATCAACTATGTTACCATTTGATTTTTAAATATTGAGGTAAACCATTAATTTCTTTTTGGAACAATCCTTCTATTTTCATTTAAGTCATTTGTGGCTGATAGGAAATAACATTTCCAATGGAAATAATGTTTCAATTTCAATACCTTTTTAAAACCAAAGATAAAACAAGGTTCAGTATATATTTTCATATGGTAACTTTATAATCACAGTAATGTGTTTTCTTAATCTCCCCTCTATTCCCATATTATTTTAAACCAGGTGGCATAATCTGACTCTAATATGGTTATTCGGTATTTGTATTACTACCTCCTACTATACTGTAAACTTTTGGAGGGAAGAAACTCATCTCTGTCCTCCCAACTCTTGAAGCTCTGTTATACTTGGAACCATTTGAGGTAACTCATCCATCCCCTCCTCTGAGAAAAGAACCCCAGCTACTCTCCCCTAAGCACAAGAGTGAGCTGCCAAAGTCATGTTTACATGATGGGATGCCCAGTCTCCTGACCTTACCTGATCCGACTAAGTGTGCTCTCCTGATTCACATTAGAGCAGTCAGACTCACTCTCTTAGGAAGAAATTTGGACTCCCCCATAGCAGGGAGCTATGGGGCGGCCATATTCCACTCCAGGTACAGAGAGAAGCACGAAAAACCCATCTGCGTTAATTCTTTGGTTCAATAAACATGTACGGATTGCCTCTCCGTGATAGGAACTCTGGGTCTGCCGTGGTAAAACCCAGCAGATATGGTCCTTGTCCTGATGGAACCTATAGACATATTATTTTTAAAAAATTTTTTAGATTTATTATTTATTTACTTTTATTTTTGGCTGCGTTGGGTCCTAGTTGCGGCACGCGGGATCTGTGTTGAGGCATGTGGGATCTTTCGTTGTAGCGCGCGGGCTTCTCTCTAGTTGTGGTGGTGGGTTTTCTCTCTCTAGCTGTGGCGTGTGGCCTCCAGAGCGCATGGGCCCTGTAGTTTGCGGCACAGGGGCTCTAGTTCAGTAGTTGTGGCACGCAGGCTTAGTTGCCCTGTGGCATGTAGGATCTTAGTTCCCCGACCAGGGATCGAACCCATGTCCCCTGCATTGTAAGGCGGATTCTTTACCACTGGACCACCAGGGAAGTCCCGCCTATAGACATTTTAAAAAGATCTTTAATATCAGTTAATATTTGACTACAAATTTTGATAAAGGCAGTGAAGATAAAGAGCACGGGGCTTTGAAAGAGAGTAAGGGGTAGTTTGAGAAGCACTGATGGCCTCTCTGAGAAAGTGACGTTTAGGGTGAGCTGTCAGAACATTCATGGTAGAAGAAACATTCCGTTAAAACAATCTACACATACTAGACGTTCAATAAATATATATTGAGGTGACAAATTATTATCCTTTATGAAATAACTAGACATAGAAGTCATATTAATTGGTTGCCATAGGTCTGTGGCCATAAAACCTTCGTGTGAAATAGTATTTTTCAGGCCACGCAAGCTTGGGGCTGGCTACGCTGGAACATTTACAACAGAGTATTTATCTGTCTTCACCCTTGGGGTCCCTGAAGGGACTCCGATTCCAGATATTTCTTCCGAAGTATTCCCAGGGTGCGGCTCACGCGTGCTCTGCATCTTCCTAAGCCACCATATGGTGGGCATCATCTGTTTTTCTCCGAGTGTGTGTAGCTGTGAGGATATTTTTCTCATTGCTTGCCTCTGATGCTCGCTGAAGGCATCCCTGCTGCTGCTGCTTTTTACTAATGCCTGCCCTGAGGTAGCTGGAACCAAGTGTTGAGGGCAGTGATGTCTGTACTGAGTTTGTCCGTAACAGCTTCAGAAATTATGGACAAGAATGCCGCTATAGCTTCTGTTCTCAATGTTTAAGTTGATATAAAATCCATAGGGCAGAAGTTCTTAACCGAGGTTCCATGGATGGACTTGAGGAATTTGGGGAACCCTTTGATTTGTACTCATATTTTTGGGCATGTGGGCATTTAGGGGTGGTGAAGTACAGGGGGCAGGAGAGGTATAGCTTTTTAAGATTCTCAAAGGAAAATCTTCAGCTTAAAAGATTGGGAATCACTCTGTTACAAGCAAAGGAGGAGAGCTGGAAGTCAACCCATGGCTACTACTTTATGTGGAACCACCTGTCCATTCAATGTTTGTGTACTGTTACTGAACCAGATCTGCTTACTGTCACCTAGGGTGAGTTACTTTCTAGAAGTTTACTTGGTTGTCACGGAAGGAGATTTCCAGTGGACATCGTGACACATAAGCTTGAATCCAAAGGTCAACACAGCTCAGGTTCCAGGTGGCATCCCAGCTACATATGTATTACATAAATAACTATAAAAATCCTATGTACATATCTTAATTTTTAAAATATATATATGTGTGTGTGTATATATATATGTATATATACATAGTGACAATCTCCTAGTTCTTGAAAATGTAAAAGGAGATTTTCTCTTCTTACTTTCACCTAAATATAGAAATTATTTTAAGAAACTTACCTTAATTTTTTTAACCTTTTAAGTCATGTATTTTTTTTCTGCTGCAGTTTTTTCTTAGATGAACTTGACTTTGTTGCATTTCCCCCCTCAATCCCCTTTTTTCTTCTACTTTTCTGCTAGTCTTCATTTAGACATCAATTGTCAAATTCATTTTATGTTCTTCCAGCAGCATGGTTTTGAACCTCTTCATTGGGTGGTCAAATTCCTGCAATTGCATGTGTGGGTTTTGCATCCCAGATTCTCTGTGCAAATGACCGAATTACCCATTATTCTTTAGCTATAAACATGTCAACTATGCTTTTGAGAAACTAAACATTCCTAAAAGTATTTCATACCTTTTCTTTTCCTTAGCTTTAATAATTTGTCACTGAAACCATGAAAAACCATTGGTGGGAAAAACTGTTACTTCCAGTGGGAGGGTTTGAAAAAGCACCTTGGAAAGAATATGCCTTCCTCTGGAAGCTTGAAAGTAACTAGCTACAGATGAATGAATCTTCTATTTTCTTTATGGAAAATTGAAAAGATGCTTCAAGCTGTGTTTATGTTAGATTTGGCATCACACTGATACTGCAGAAGGAATCCTGTGTGAAGTTACATGAAAAACAGTGGTAAACTGAATTTCATTTAAGTGAGTGTTTTTACAATTTAAATTTTGTTTCTGTTCGGTATTTTAAAAAATATATATAGTTCAGAGCCTTTCCAGAAATGTAACAGAAGAGCAGAGAAAACCACAACATAGCAATGGAGACCGCCCCGAGGTGGATGAGACTTCCTGGGAGCAGCAAAAATACATTTTCCTCTAGATCTTGTTATTCTATCCAGAATTGGTAAACACAAAGCCTTTTCATATTATTTCAGCATCTTCGGAATTTGGGATAAGTTTTTTCAGATCCTGGATAGTTATGAATGCAAAAAAAAAAAAAAAGCAGTGTTCATTTTCTCCTTTAATTCAACGGTATTCACCTCTGGGTTGTGAGATACCAGGCAGTAAGTTCTCAGTTCTTCAGATTCTTTCAATGTCGTTTGTCCACCCTCTGTGAATATCCTACTGCAACCCCATGTTCTTCGCTCTTTACCCGTTCTTTCTCTACAGCCCCTAAAGTGTTCACAAGCTACTGTCCGAGCCGGATGCCTGAAGCAGCAGTGTCTAGTGCGTGGTCTGCTCATCTCGGGAGTCTCTGCTTGGGATTGGTGTAGGGGCCGCCAGGCTGGAAAGCGAGCCGGAAGCAGCGCTGAGGGCCGGGACGTCGCCATGACAACGCCGCCCAGCGCAGGGGGGCGGGGAAACGCGAGCGCGGACGTTTCTGCTCCCGACCTGCTAGGCAGGGGCAGCAGAAGCCCGTAGCGTCGCCAGCGCAACGGCGCCGCGCGGCCTGGGGGGCGGGGAAACGCCAGTGCGGAAGTCTCCGTCCCCGGCCTGCTGGGCGGGGCAGCCGAGGACCGGAGCGTCGCCATAGCAACGGCGCCGCGCGCGGCCGCCGGAGGCTTGGGGAAGGGGGCGGGGCTTGCCAGCTGGGCACCTCCTCCCGTCCCACAGCCCAGCCGGCTCCTCCCACCCCCCGGGCCTGCTGCGAGGCTGCGACCTCTGTGCCCGCACGGATTTGAAACCTTTTTGTGGCGGCGGCGGCGGCGGCGACGGCGGGGGCCGCTCGGAAAGCTTGCACGTACGGGCGCCAGGTTCTCGTTTTTCCGATTTCCCCTCCGGGGTCCCCACACGCGGGTTCTCGGGTGGAATTTTGCGCGGGGAGCTGTCGCCCCGTGGGCGGGCCCGGGCCTCTCTCCAGGCCTGTGGGGCGCGCGCCGCGGGGGCTTCTGGGCGCGGGCGGCCGCTGCTTCGCGGGCGGACTGGAGTCTGGGCCGCGCAGGGCGGGGAGGTTCTGAGAAAGTTGGGGCGGGTCAGCATGTCCGGGTCCGGGCACCTGACGGGGTCGCGCCCGGGTCCCAGGCCGGCGGGAGCACTTCCCCCCGGAGCCGGACGGCGTCCTGGGCCCTCGGGGTGAGGGGCGGCCCCCGGGAGGCCCGGCCCGCCGCCGGCCCGCTGGCCACGACCCAGTGTCCCGGGTCCGAGTGTCCGAGGGACGAGGGACGTCCATGCGAGCGGCCTGTGTGTTGAGGGTCGTGCGTCCTTCCTGTTTACAGGTGCGTGGACACGGGGTAGAAAAAGCCGGTGCGGGGGCACGAGCCGCCCCGCAGGGCTCAGGCTGCGGCCCAGCCGCCCCCCAGCCGTCACTGGCCCCCCCAGGCCTCGGCGTGCTCCCCCGTCTCCAGGGTGATGCCGGGGCGCGGTCAGTGCCCGGTAACTGTCCAAACACCCAAAAGGGCGAGCCGGGTGAAACAGACACCTGTAAACCGGCTTCATGTACCGGAGGACGGTTTTCAAGTTTTGTGTAATGATCCGCCATCTATTTAAAGTATGGTTTGATTGAACAAAATTGACTTCATGCAACTTTGAGGAGTGTGTTTATTCGGGGCCTGACGTATGTGAGGTGTGTTCCTTGTTGAGCGGTGTGGCTGCTTTTCCCCAGGACCTTTAATGTTTGTGGCCCGCTGATGCTCTGCTGACCCCTGTGACAGCTAAGCACCTTGAGAAGGTCTTAGCCCGTTTTGTAGCTGTCCACATAGACACAGGTTTAAAAAAAGACAGTGCCGGTGAGTTAAATAAAAGACATGAGCCAACTATACTATAGCTGTAAGCAAGACTCACCCAGTTTACTTCCTTTTTTGCGTTTGCACTAACTTATGTGACTGGCAGGCACACTCTAAGTATTTTAAACCTAAGTCAAAGATACAGCTTTCCTTATTTTTAAATTCTAATAATTTAAATCTGCAATTCTAATAAATCATAATAAAACTTTTTGATTAGCTGGGACTAAGTAGATATAACCTACTTATAAGATGTAATTTCTGTAGCAAGAATTCCTTGAAAGTTTGGAACGATAACTTAATTTTTTTTTCATTTTGTTGGAGAATAAATAAGGGATAGGAAAAGCTGAGTTTTAGCTTTTACCAAGTATCACACTGATTCTTTATAGTGCTTTTAAAAAAAAGTGTACTCCAGTATCGCATGTTATTATAGCAATTATGATCGTCTTTCTACTTTTCTCCAACATCTTTACTAGTTGGAGATATTGCTGATTCATATTTAAATGACCAAGAGGTCAGATATGATGGATCTGAGAGCTAACGGTTTCAGAATTTTAGTTTGAGCTTTATGTTTAATTTCACGACTTTGGGTCTTTTTTACTGAGTTTTCGTTTCTCTAAACACTAACATCTCCTGCCTGTGTCAAAGATTTGTTGCGAGTTAGTGATTATTAGGAATCTTTTTGTCTAGCTACGGGTGCTCTCAGGCATATGTTAGAGTACATGGGCAGGATGAACTGTTTAAGCCTGTAAATACACTTCCAGGTCAAAGCTGTGCTTAAAATTCTGGGTTTATGAGTTTCCATTTGTTTGTTCATCCACTTGAATAGTTGCTTTTCAGCTTTATGATCTAACATCCAGCAGTGGTATCATAGCCTTCTGTTACCAGGTACATAACTGATGGAGTTATGTATGAATGCAGCTAGTTATTGTAGGAATGCAAAACAAAACCACGCAACCAAGTAATGCCAAGCCAGCTAACCAATCAGTAAATGCGCTTAAATAAAATTTATCTTAACCAAGTCTTGAATTTGAAATATGTTTCTTCTACTGTAATGCAGAAGGTACAACGACCGGTTTTGGTAAATAGAATTAAGGGCAATAGTATTTCTATTCTAGGGGACCTATTTGGTACTCAGAACAGAATTAAAAAACAAAACAAAACAAAACACAGGCATACCTTGTTTTATTGCGCTTTGCTTTATTACGCTTTTGCGTTTTTTACAAATTGAAGGTTTGTGGCAGCCCTGCCTTGAGCAAGTTTACCAGTGCCATTTTCCAACAGTGTTTGCTCATTTTGTGTCTCTGGGTCACATTTTGGTAATTCTCACAATATTTCAAACCCTCCACCCCCGAAAAGGTTACAAATTGCTGAAGGCTCAGATGATGGATAGCTTTTTTTTTAGTAATAATTTTTAATTAAGGTAAGTATGTACATTTTTTTTACCATAATGCTGTTGAACACTTAATAGACTATAGTATAGCATAAACATACCTTTTATGTGCACTGGGAAAGCACAGTGTTCGTGTGACTTGCTTTACTGCGATGTTTGCTTCATTGCTGTGGTCTGGAACTGAACCTGCAATATTTCTGAGGTTTGCCTGTATTAGGCATGTAAAAGTAAGACATTAATCCCTTTAGTTAGCTTTTATTCACCAGTCGACTGATTCTTCAGCTTCTATTATGTGCCGTGTAATGTGCTAGGTACCTACTAAGATGTGTCAGTCACGGTCCTTGCCTTTCAGGAGCAACTCACAGATGGTGGCAGACCTGTAAATAGTACACAGATGTGTAAAAAAGAGGTAACAGCGTGATGAATGCCGTGGCACAGATGTGAGCAGTACACACTAAGATGGAGAGATGAGTCTGGGATGTGTGGGGCAAGCTCTACTCTGAAGTGATGTTTGAGTTGCATTTCTTGATGACTCCATGCAGCGGGACAGCCTGTGTGATCCTGTAAGGGCTTGGAGTGTTTGCAGAATGGCAGGGAGTTCACTGGTGGGGCACGGTCATCTGTGCACATGTGTGTGTGCGTGTGCGTTTGTGTGTAGGGAGCTCAGAAGGCAAAGGCCCTGGCAGGCCGGCCTAACTTTGGGTTTGGATCCTGTCCCGTGGCACTGGGCGGTGGAGACAGGAAGTGATGTGCGGAGCTTTGTACTTGGGACATCTCTGGTGCCAGTGAGGACTGAAGCAGGGAGAGTTAGGGTGAGTCGGCGGTGGGGAGGGCTTGCTCTGAGAGAGCGGCAGTGAGAATAGGCACACAGGCAGGTTCTGAGACCTTTTCGAGCGTTTGTTGCTGTGTTGGCTCACGGGGCTTAGCGAATGGGGACGGCGGAGGGGAAGGAGTCAGTGTGAAACAGCGAGGAGGCTCCTGACAGTGATGGAGGTCTCGGCGGCAGGGAGGACGGTCAGCGCTTCCGACGCGGGGGCGGGGGCGAGCACGTGAGGATGTGTTCCCGAGGAGGCGAGTTGGGCGGTGGAAGGAAGAGCATGCCGTTTTCTTCCCAGGAAGAGGTGAGCTTCCCACGTGGAGAGTCAGCGGAGCTGCAACGGCTTAGGGGCTTGGAGGGGGCTGGTAAAAGTTTCAGGGCTGCCTTGTGGACGGCGAAATGGGAGAAAACGGAGGATAGCGGTGGGACCTCAGGGCGGTGCCCGTTTTCTCCAGCAGACCCTCAGCTGAGGAGCGAAGGACGGTGTCGAGCGGTCGCTGTCGTGCGGAGCAGGGAGGAAAAGAGGCCGATCGGCCAGAGGGCATTTTGGTGGGCGGCAGCGATGCGGGGGGAGCGCTGGGTCCGGCCCGCTGGCGGGGGCCTCATGAGAGGGGCGTTGCGGGCGGGCTTGCGAGAGCCGTGGCTGGGAGCGGTAGCGTGGACGTCAGAGACTGCTTCCCTTCCCGGCACGGCTGCCTGCCGGCGCGGGGGGAAGATCCCCGGCAGGGCTCGTCGGGCCCCGAGGGAGCCGCCGGCCCACCGCCGCGAGCTGCGAGGGACGGCCGGGTCCAGGGCCGTCCGCGCAGGGGCTGCTGGTGTTGAGGTGGGCGTCCTGGTGAACGTTAGGGGCCCGCTGAGCAGAGGGAGGGCGTCTGTGGAGCAGGGCCGCCGCCGAGGCACACCAGAGCTTTCCCCAAACGTGTGGTTTGTAAACCGGCCAAATGACAAATTGGGGACCATGCATAGCGTAGAGATGGTGCGCATCCTTACCAAGGCATTTCGAACCTAAGAGGAACATGTGGACTCTTGGGTATATTTTTAACGCAAGAAATTTTGTCAGAAGCTCTGTGTCTGAGTTTGGGGGTCCACCCCCTTCATTTTCAGTGATTTTCTTCCTGATTAGGAAGAAGTACGAGGACTAGTATTTTACGTTTTTTGATGGAAGTTAAACAGTTTACATTTACGTACGGTTAAAATCGCTTTCTTGGTGTGCAGTGTGATGAATTTTTACACACTCAGAATGGGTTTTTATGACCTCGGGCGCAGAAGGCGCGGGACAGTCGCAGCGCCCCGTGTGCTCTCCTTGCGCCCCAGTGCTAACCCGGTGCGCCACTGAGCTGTTCTGTGTGCCCGTAGCTTTTGCCTTTTCGGGGATGCCGTACGAGTGGGTGTCGTCGTAGAGCACGCGGCCCTCCGGGAACGGTGCCTTGCGCGTCGCGTCCTCGCGCATGGACGCTCACCCGTGTGGCGGGGCCTGTGGGCGCTTCCTTCCTCTCTCTGCCCGAGCGCTGTTTCGTTGTGTGGCGAGGCCACGGCGGTTTATCCATTTCCCGGGGGAGGGACACGTGGGTGTTTCCAGGGTTTGGTGGCTACAGAAGAAGAAAGCTGCTAGAAACATTACATCCGGGTTTCTGTGCGAATAGAGATTTTGCTTCTTCTGAATAAATGCCCAAGAGGGGGATTTCTGGCTCCTCCGCTAAGGGTATGTTTAACGGGGTGGGCGATGGCTAACCTGCCTTCCGGAGTGGCTGCACCGCTCTGTGCTCCTCCCAGCAGTGCGTGAGAAGGCCTCTCGCGCTGTGCCCTCAGCAGCTTTGGTGGTGTTTGCCTTTTTAATTTTAGCTGTCCTAATAGGCAGGTAGTGATATCTCCTTGTGGTTTTAATTTGCATTTCTCTAATGATTAATGATGTTCAGCATCTTTTTCACGCGCTTACTTCTCAACTGTACATCTTCTTTGGTAAAGGAACTAATTTTTTTTGCTGATTACTTTTATTGGGTTGTTTGTTTTCTTATGGTTTAGTTTTAAAAGTTCTTTATGTATTCTTGATATAGGTCCTTTCTGAGGTAAATGATTTGCAGTATTTTCTCCCAAGCTGTAGCTTATCTTTTCAACTCCTGGAAAGAGTTCTTTGCAGAACAGAAATTTTTCATTTTGATACAGTCCAATATATCAGTTTTTTCTTTTACAGGTAGTGCTTTTATCTAAGAAATCCTTGACTAACACCAAGTCATGAAGATTTTCGTCTGTTTTCTTCTAAGAGTTTTATAGTTTTACATGTTACACTTAGGACTGTTACTTATTTTGAGTTAATTTTTGTATACAGAGTGAGGTTATTTGTTTAACTTTATTTATGCATATGGATCCCCAATTGTTACAGCATCGTTTGTTGTAAAAACTATCATTCCTCCGTGAATTGTACCTTTGTCGAGTGTCAGTTGTCCACATTTGTGTTGGTCAATTTCTGGACTCTCTAGTTTGTTCCATTGGTCTATGTGTCTTATCCTTTCACCAATACCATATTGTCTTGACTACTGTAGTTTTATAGTGCATCTTAAATCAGGTAATGTGAGTGTTCCAAACTTGTTCTTCTTTTTCAGGATTGTTTCTGCTATTCTAATTCCTTTAACTTTCCACGTAAATTTTAGAATCAGCTTGTGTATATCTACAAAGAATACTGCTGGGATTTTGATTGGAATTGCATTAAATCTATAGATCAATTTGGGGGTATTTAATACTACCTTGGATCTCTTTCATGAGTTTTGTAGTTTTCAGCATACAGATCTTAATATTTTAATTTTAAATCTTCTACAGGCTGAATTATGGAAATGGGAAGCGAAGAAGAAAAATGGGAGAAGCTGGATGCAGAATTTGATCACTTTGTGGTAGATATGAAGCCCTTTGTTCTAAAATTACCCCATAGGTCAGGTAAGATTATGTTTGAAAATTACGTTCTTAAAATTAATTTTTTTCTTTGTATTTAGTCAAACCCATGAGCTTTCAAAATGAAAAGTGGATTCATTTAATAACAGTTTTCATCTTAAGCTGGTAAAGGATTGTTTACCTTGAGCTGTTGGAGGGTAAACAGAAATTTAGTCATGGTGAACTACTGAACTGTGGGAAGGTATTATTACTGTGAGACCACTTCTCACAGGTCATGAGCTTAAATTGCATGGGTCTTTAAAGTTAGCTGTAACTGTTTTTTCCTGCGTCTTTTTCCTCCTACCATGAAGATGGTTCTTCTTTCAGGAGCCTACTGTCCACCCGTCTCTGACCCTTTTGTTTATCAAAGCAGAAAAGAATCTGTTAGTCTTACATGCTCATTGGTTGACTGACTAAAATCAAGTGTGAATGCGTTTTTGTTGGCATCTTGTCTGCAATTCCTAACCTTTTCTCCTCTGTGAGTCTTTGTCTCAAGTAAAAAAGGTTTATCAGAGAGCAGTTGAAGAGAGTTTGAGGGGCAGGGAAGACCCTCTGAGTCATAGTAGGCGTAAGGCTGGCCGTAAAGGTCAATCTGATTTGGGAGCTTTTGCGAGGAGGGTTCGGAGTGGGACCAGGAGACCGGCTTTTACTCCAGTGTTGTCCAAGTTCCCTGTTTCTGTGAGGTGTCTGAGTCAACTTCATATGCAACATGAGGAGCCGACTCAGTGTTAGATCTTTATTCGAGGGAGCTGCACTGGGAAAAGGGAGCGCAGTGTATGAGTTACGCATTCTGTGGCCACCCATCGTACCAGGCAGGGCCTGCAGCCTGTCCGGGTCCGGGGTGGCTTGGCATGGTCTTCCCTTCACGCCTCTTCCTCTGCCTTCTCTTGCCTTGTTGGATGGTAATCTCTTCTTCCTTCCTCTGCTTTTCTTAAAATGAATATTTCCTGTCCCGTGGCTCATTCACGATTAGTTGCATTAGTGTTTAATGATATTTCTATACTGTGTCCTCTTCTGATACTCACTGCCTTTTTTTCCTTCTTGTCTTAGATCTGCTGATTAGCATAAGTGTATATTAAAATCTCTCATTATAAATGTACTTCAGACTATCCTCATATTTCATCTTCTTTTTTTTTAAAGATGCAGTATCACTTTTTAAAAATTTATTTATTTATTTTTGGCTGCATTGGGTCTTTGTTGCTGCATGTGGGCTTTCTCTAGTTGGGGCGAGTGGGAGCTACTCTTCCTTGTGGCGCATGGGCTTCTTGGGGTGACTTCTCATTGCGGTGGCTTCTCTTGTTGTGGAGCACGGGTGCTAGGTGCGCGGGCTTTAGTAGTTGTGACTCGTGGGCTCTAGAGCGCAGGCTCAGTAGTTGTGGCGCACGGGCTTAGTTGCTCCACGGCATGTGGGATCTTCCCGGACCAGGGCTCGAACCCATGACCCCTGCATTGGCAGGCAGATTCTTAACCACTACGCCACCAGGGAAGTCCCTCATCTTCTTTTAAAAAGGGATTTGGGGTACATAGAATTGGATTAATTGTAATCTTTGGTTCATGACTCATTGTCAGTATGTATTGGTACATCCCTGACCCTCTTTTATGTAATTAATTCATAATGAATGCTCAGAAACTCACATCCCAGTCAAGAACCTGAACATTCATAATAACTTAAATTTCATTATAGTTCACTTCTACTTTTGATAATGGTTTTCGCCATTACTTTAAATAGAGGAATTAATTTTTTTCATTAGCCAGATTGTTGTACTAAGTTCTATTCGTCGACTATTATATGGATCTCAGTTTGCTGCAGGGCACATAAACATGTAGTTTGAAAAACTGTTTGCTTAAGTTTATCTGCTTTAGTTTGTATTTTCTTTTTGCACAAAGTACACCTGATATTTCAAGAAGTTTGTTTTGTGATTATATAATTTTCAAAGCTAAAAGTACAAAAGTTATTTAGAGACTACCTTTCATACGTGTAGTGATAAATCCAGTATGAGCAAAGTGGTAAATCTGCCCCAGGGATTTTTGTAGGTAAAACAATAAATGAATATGACCTTTAGAAACTAAGACAATGAAGCAGATTTATGATTTGTGTTAGATATATAATCCTCAAATTGAGTTAGACTGATAAAAGATAAATGTCAAAATGGTTTTCCTGAGACCTAAAAACAATTCTGTGTTGTGGTAAGATAAGATAGTCAGTAGGTCATTATATGTGGATTAAACTGTGCTACATTTTTTTTTTTTTTTTTTTTTTTTTTTTTTTTTTTTTTTTTTTTTATGCGTTACGCGGGCCTCTCACTGTTGTGGCCTCTCCCGTTGCGGAGGACAGGCTCCGGACGCGCAGGCTCAGTGGCCATGGCTCACGGGCCCAGCCGCTCCGCGGCATGTGGGATCTTCCCAGACCGGGGCACGAACCCGTGTCCCCTGCATCGGCAGGCGGACTCTCAACCACTGCGCCACCAGGGAAGCCCTGTGCTACATTTTTAAGGTAGCTTTTAAAGGGATAATTATTTTTCAAAATTACATGTAAATATGTAACCCTCAATTGTTTTTAGGGAGGTTAAAAGAAATTCCTAAATAAATCATCCACAAATCTCTGAAGATTACCAGTTTAATAAATAAAACATTTGAGATTCAATTATAGATTAGGTTAAAAATGCTAAATAAGATTGCATTCTCTCTCTCTTGGTTTGTGTAATGAGAATTACAGAAAGATTTTTCAACACAACTGAAATTATTTTAGAGATGGTTTTACAACAACCTTTTTTTTTTTTTAAACATCTTTATTGGGGTATAATTGCTTTACAATGGTGTGTTAGTTTCTGCTTTATAACAAAGTGAATCAGTTATACATATACATATGTTCCCATATCTCTTCCCTCTTGTGTCTCCCTCCCTCCCACCCTCCCTACCCCACCCCTCCAGGCGGTCACAAAGCACCGAGCTGATCTCCCTGTGCTATGCGAACAGCAACATTTTTGTCTCAGATTTATTTGGTAGCAATCCTGAGATCTTATTACTAGTTTAAAGTTAAACTCTAGACCAGGGTGGGTTGGCAAACTGTAGCCCTTGGGCCACATCCAGGCTGCTGCCTTTTTTATAAAGTTTTATTAGAAAACAGCCATAACCATTTGGTGATGTGTGGTGGGAATGGTGTGTGGCTGCTTTCATGCTAC
The DNA here is from genome assembly GCF_963924675.1 of Phocoena phocoena. NCBI lineage: Eukaryota > Metazoa > Chordata > Mammalia > Artiodactyla > Phocoenidae > Phocoena > Phocoena phocoena. Next base: position 962,809 of record NC_089237.1, read on the forward strand.
AGCGGCAGAGTTGGGTAGATATCATATGGCCGCAAAACCTAAAATATTCGCTGTCAGCCAAGCCCTGCTGCAGACTAGAGCAGATGTTTTATGGGTCTTTAAATGTAATGTTTTATTTTTTGAAAACTCAAGTCTCTAACAGCTCCTCTGTATTTCTAGAGCGGCAGAGGTGTGCACTTTGGATTAGAAAACTGTGTGAGCCTTCAGGAACAGGAGCAGGGGTCACAGGCAGGAGGAATCGGAATCTGTACGCAAAGCTTTTACTACACATGCTCAGGCGGGGGTCTCTCGAGGGCCCTTTCACCCACCGCCCTGAGCCAGGGACGCTGAAAACTTTACCTTCATACATGGTAGGTGTCTTTGACCAAAAGATGCATTCGTTTGTTTCTCTAAAAGTGTCAATTTATCATCCCATTTGGGAATGGTCATATTATTAAGCTACAAGTCCTAGAAAATATGTTAGCCAACACTATTTTTTTGCTCCCTGATTCAGTTTTTTTCCACCTTGAATGGAAATCAGATATTGAGCTCTAATGGAACCATACTTAATTGATTTAGTCATCCTGCAGTATTCTACAATATTTCTAAAAACATTAAAATGAATTTTTAAATATTGAGCCTTAATTTCCCACTAATTTTCACTGGATTATGTAATAATTTATGGATGTCAGTAAATTCTAGTTTATTAAGCTCTTCTGTATGTATTATTTAATGTAACGAGAGGTTGGATTGAATTACCTTTTTTTTAAGTTTTTTAAAAAAATTTATTTTTTATTTATTTATTTTTGGCTGCATTGGGTCTTCGTTGCTGCGCGTGGGCTTTCTCTAGTTGCAGCGAGCGGGGGCTACTCTTCGTTACGGTGCGTGGGCTTCTCATTGTGGTGGCTTCTTTTGTTGCAGAGCACGGGCTCTAGGTGCACGGGCTTCAGTAGCTGTGGCACGCGGGCTCAGTAGTTGTGGCTTGCGGGCTCTAGAGCGCAGACTCAGTAGTTGTGGTGCATGGGCTTAGTTTCTCTGCTGCATGTGGGATCTTCCCAGACCATCGTGTCCCCTGCATTGGCAGGCGGATTCTTGTTTTGTTTTTTTTTTATTATTTTTTGGCTGTGTTGGGTCTTTGTTGCTGCACGTGGGCTTTCTCTAGTTGCGGCGAGCGGGGGCTTCTCTTCGTTGCGGTGCGCGGGCTTCTCATTGCGGTGGCTTCTCTTCTTGCAGAGCACGGGCTCTAGGCGCCCGGGCTTCAGTAGTTGTGGCATGTGGGTTCAGTAGTTGTGGCTCGCGGGCTCTAGAGCACAGGCTCAGTAGTTGTGGTGCACGGGCTTAGTTGCTTCGCGGCATGTGGGATCTTCCTGGACCAGGGCTTGAACCCGTGTCCCCTGTATTGGCAGGCGGATTCTTAACCACTGCGCCACCAGGGAAGTCCCGGCCCATCTATTCTTAATGACCGAAGGTAGAACATTTTCTGAAACACATTCAGATGTTGAAATATGAGTGTATTGTATCATGCTTTCCCTTTCACACTCATTTTATGGAATTGTAGGAAAGGGCTTTATTTTACTAATGTTAATAATGTAAAGGCCTAGAGACCTGTCTTGGGTTTTTCATCTAGCTTGTGAGATACTGCAGGATGACTAGAAATTTTTATTTCTGGTTTTTATTGATTTTGGTTTCTCTGCCTACTGATTTGTGTGTGTGTGTGTGTGTGTGTGTGTGTGTGTGTGTGTGCAGAGTAGTTAATGATCACAGAAAGAAATAGGAGAGCACATGATTTAAAAAGAACTTTTCACTTATCTTTTCATACAGCTAATATTCCTTTTGTAATATAAATCATTATTATCAGATGTATCTGTCATGTAATTTTATCATTTATCAGATTTCTTATACAGCACAACATAACTAAAATGTAAATAAGTTATCCATTTTATGTATTTTAATATTTCATTGAATGATACATTTTTATATATTTTTATGTAATTGAATTTCAGTATTTGAAAGGTTGTCACTAAACTTGATGGAAATCTTAACTGATTATCTCATATAGTACATTTTGAAAGAATAATTTTTCTAATTTTTAAAAATCAGTCCATCTATTTTGATGAACCAAATCCAGCACAAGCCAAAGGATTGTCCAGCCCAGAAGGATTACCAGACTGGGTGATGGGCGAGCTGGGGAACGGTGAGCACAGATTCAGCGAGTCACGGACGCTTTCTTCTGGAGAAGATTGCTCTTTGGTACAGTCGCCGACCCATGTCCAGAGGTACGCCATGAACTTGGGGTTTCAAGTGTGTTTCATTATTTAGCCCATCTTTGGAACTGGTTAGTACATTCCATTTTTCCATGTGTTTTTTATGATAAGCAGTGGTTTACTTTATATTTTTGCTATGAAGTTGAGGGCTATGAAGGAATGTTGTATAGTTAAAATAACAGTTTTGCTTTTCCATTTGTTGTATATTCAAGATTATAGTATGTTTTTAGCTGCTTTTTGGATATATGTTAAATATTTCTATCTAGTCCACTGCTTGGAAAGTGGTGCCTGAAAATCTTTAAATGACACAGTTCTCTGTTTCCCTTTATGACAAGCATGACTTAAGAACATGTCACTGACTTCAACCAAGTATAACACCCTCCATATCCATCTTGAAGCTTATGCTTGAATTTCTGTCCTTTCCCCGTCATTGAACAGTATTCGTGTTGATTTAATAAAATAATGAATGCAAACATAAACCCTATTAAACTGTGCTTTCTTACTAGAGTACTAAGCTTAAATAGGATCTTTAGTACAAATAAAAGTGAACTTCTAAGTTTTTTAAGTACACAATAAAACAGTTGTAGTATAACTTTTGGCCTTTAGGACGGATAGATTTAAATTGGAATTTTATCAGATTTTGAGTTTTACCTTTGGCACTGTTCCCTGAAATGCTAAAGTATTGGACAGTGTCAATTCATACATCACTGCTCACCATTCTCTTGGTAATTTTAATTTTTGGAATTTGAATAGGTTAACAATGTAATCTTTTCTGCTTTAATTTTTTTTGGTTTATTCCTTAAAAGATACAGAAATCTGATTAGTAATTTGAAGTGTCTTCGTAGTTGTTATAGTCTGGTTATGTTTTTCAGACCTCAGGTATTACGGTGGAAAAGAACAGGTGAACAGAAAGCAAGAGATCCAGTCCATATGAAATTTTTTTATTAGAAAGGGGAAACAAATTAATATGGAACAGGAAGAGGTGATATAATTAAGGACATGTTTCGGAAGAGTGAAAAGGAATGAATAGATGAGTCCATAGCAGGTGGTGTTAAATACTAATTTTTGCCTTCCTAGGAGATTCAGAAGCAGAAGAGGTGTGACTGGAATTTTTGTTAGCTGTGTAGCAGTAAGTTGGGGTGTAAGGAGATTGTGGTCTCGTTACAGAGACTGAGGCAGGGACAGTGTTCTTCCTGTCTGCACGGTATTTCCAGTGCCTGGCCCTGGGCGGGCACCTGTGACCAACGGTATGAGTCTTAGTTTTTGGTGAGTGCCTACATGAGTCAGTGAATGGGCTGTTAGGCAGTGCCACACATTGAATTTATTCTGGACACAGCCTCTTTGAGACAGGCATATTGTGGCAGAGAGAACGGCTCGGCTCACAAGGATTTGCAAAAAGTACTGTTAGAAAAAGTTGAGGGAAGGATAAATTTTAGAAGAAGTTAAGAGATGTGTGCTTATAGGCTACAGAGATGCCCTGTTTGTGTCCTAACCTTTTCATATTTTTAACAGTGCAATTAGTAAAGGCAATGAAGGAACTGGAAAAGGCAAGTCTCTTTCTAGTCAAGTGTTAGAATTTCACTAAGGCCAAGGCCAAGTAGGGCTGCAAAAACAAAACTACTCAGGGGTATCTTTACTTACATGCTTCTCTTAACTTAACTTGATCTATTTAAAAATTTTAATTTGCATGTACATTAATTTAACATATATTTGTAATTTTACGTACATGAAGGCACTTAAAAATAAAACTAACATTTACTTCATCTAAAGGCAGTACAATTGATTTAAGACCAGATACAAAATGTGTGAGATCAGATCAGTAGTGGTGGTGGAATCTATTGATGGTCTGTCTTCGTATTTTTTTCTGAAGTTGTTCCTTTGCTCTGAGCGGTCATACTGTGCTGCTGAAAAAGTTAGAATCTGCTCGTGTTGACCTAATACATCTCCTCCGTTCTGTAAGGAATTGTTTAAAAAGTTTAAGAGGCTTATAATATTTGACACATGTATGTTTTTGTAGTGAATAATTTATTGTTACTTAGAACTGAAGTTTAATGCTGCCTCATAAATGTTACAACCACTTCAACTTGTCCTTTGAACATCCTCTTTAATCTTAAAAGATTTTCCCCCTTAGTGTTTCTTTTTTGATCACTTTATAAAATCCTGCTTTACTTAGACCTTTTTGTATGTGAAGTATTTCTAATGGCATTTTAGATTATGCTGTTTGTGTCCTAGCCTTTTTATATTATTAAAGATGCAGAGTCCTTTTGAAGCCTCTTTGTTAGGACTCCCTATTCAATAGAGATGGCACCTTTCCTTTACCTTTATTCTTCCTGTAGGATATGGCATGTAGCCTCTTTCTGGACACATTAGAAGTATTACGAGGTCATATTCTATCAGGCTTATTATCATGCTTTTTTCCACCAAATACACATTGCACACTAGTAAACTTACCATTTCACTTCAGACAGTTTCAACACATAACTAGTCCTGTCCTGGTTTTATCCTTTGCTTTCCTTTTTCATAGTTCTTGGTGTAAGCTTATGTTATTACCCATGGTTTATTTTATAAAAACCACTTTCCAATTTGCCTTGCCATTTTATTAGAGATCTTTTATTGTATTTAATGTCAAATAGCTGCTTCCTTTCTTGACAATGAAATACTTGAATTATATTTGAATTTGGAGCATAGTTTTACAAAATGTTACTAACGAGACCATAGACATAGATCTCCTGCCTGTACAGTTTGGTTAATTTCATTTAGACAACCATACATGATACATCATGGTTGGTGTATGGAGATACATGATACACATGGTTGGTGTATGGAGATACATACATACATACATATATGGAGATACATCCATATAAATTACTTCCCGGTCATCTTTCAGGTGCTTACCATTGAGAGGTGGTAAAGATCCTAATTGTCTTTGTGGTACACAGAGTTTCAGGTGGCCCCGAGATCCTGCTCTGGGTGTTGACAGCCTTGTACAGTCCTTCCTCCTTGAGTGTGGACAGGACCTGTGAGTGGCTTCTGACCAATAGAGTATGGCAGTGGTGATGGGCTGTCACGTCCATGAATACATTACGATGCATAAGACTCTGCCCTGCTGGCAGACTGGCTCTAGAGGCTTGCTGTCTTTTCCTTGCTGGCTTGAAGAAGCAGGCTGCCGTGAATCCCATATCCAGAAGGAACGGAAGCTGCTGACAACCGTGGCAGTGGGGAAGCAGATTCTTCCCCACTGAGTCTCCGGATGAGAACCCAGCCCTGGGCAAACCCTGACTGCAGCCTCGCGTGGCCTTAAGCGGAGGACTGAGCTCGGCTGCACCTGCGCTTCTGACCACAGAAGCTATGAGAAAATGTATGTGTTCTTTAAAGTGGTATGTCTGTGGTAATTGGTCATGCAGCAATAGATGACTGATACAGTTTTTATCCTCATTTTAGAAAATTATGCAGTCTATATATGATGCACGCTCTTTGTAAAAACCTCAGTGTAGAACTACGAAGGGTAAAAAGCGTCCTTCCCTTCATGTTCTTGCTTCACTTCCCTCACGAGAGGTAGTTGGCATCAACAGTTTGGTGGGTATCATTCCATAGTACACACATACCCACACGTATGTAATTAAAAATTACAGGGCTTCCCTGGTGGCGCAGTGGTTGAGAGTCCGCCTGCCGATGCAGGGGACACGGGTTCGTGCCCCGGTCCGGGAAGATCCCACATGCCGCGGAGCGGCTGGGCCCGTGAGCCATGGCCGCTGAGCCTGCGCGTCCGGAGCCTGTGCTCCGCAACGGGAGAGGCCACAGCAGTGAGAGGCCCGCGTACCGCAAAAAAATAAATAAATAAAAATAAGTTGGCTTGTACTACATGTATTGTTCTTTTGTCACTTAACTGTGTCTTAATCCTGTGTCATGTAACCTGTGTAATCTTTTTCATCACAGATAATAATCCATAGCATAGATTTACTGTAACTTACCCGTCTCGTTGCTTTTGATTCGTTAGTGTTAGAAGAACGCCTTAGTTAACATCCTGGTACATATATCATCATGCACCTGTGTGTGTTTGGGCTATTAGTGATGCTGTAGCTGGGCACAGTAAAACATTTAATGGGTGAGCTGTTGGTGGGATTATTAGTAGGTTCAACACCTTGTGCAATGGTAACAAAAATATATGGGCTAGTATGGGCTTCCCTGGTGGCGCAGTGGTTGAGAGTCCGCCTGCCGATGCAGGGGACACGGGTTCGTGCCCCGGTCCGGGAGGATCCCACATGCCGTGGAGCGGCTGGGCCTGTGAGCCATGGCCACTGGGCCTGCGCGTCTGGAGCCTGTGCTCCGCAACGGGAGAGGCCACAGCAGTGAGAGGCCCGCGTACCGCAAAAAAAAAAAAAAAAAAAAAAAAAAAAATATATGGGCTAGTATGGAATGATCTCTAAGATGTATAAAGTTCAAAAGAAGTACATCAAAGTGTAGTAAGCTTCCATTTGTGTGTGTGTGTGTGTGTATTTTAAAGAGGATATATGGATACGTATGGGTACGCGTGCATGGAATATTTCTGGGTGCCACGTACAAAACTGTTTTACCTTTAGGGAGTGGGAGTAATCTGGTGTGAAAAGTTCAAAAATTTTTTGTACACGTGTCTATGTTATTTTTAATAATCACACATTTTTTGATAGATGGTGTCAAGTTGCCTTCCAAAACACTATCTTATTAAAATGCTTGGGCGCACACGCTGTTTACAGTAGTGGTGCACATTAATAAATCTCACCATATATAGCAAATACACAGATTTAAACATGAGTGCAATTTTCCCAGGGAACAATCTCAGTGTTTGTGGATTTCACTTGTATTTCTAGTTTGTTAAAATAGGAACCAAGTGAGGCAAGTTGTACGTTTATGGAGCACCTACTGTATGCTAAATACTCTTCTAGAAATCTTTTGTAAGTTATCTGATTTCATCCTGTCTGTAATTCTGTGAGGTTGACAAAATTGCCCTTTGTATTTATTGATGAGGTAACAGCTTCAGTAAAAGGTCAATAAACTTTCCCAGTGATGGATTCAGTATTGGAATCTAGGTCTTTGTGATTCCAGACCCCATATTCTTTCTGGTGTTCCATGTAGGCATGAGTACTTTATGCAGCAAACATGGGAACTTCACTATAATCCATTTTTTCTCCACTTGTTAGCAATCTTGGGCGACTATACCTTTGTTCTTGGTTATTTCTAGGTTGAGCTGAAATGAGGCAGTTTGCCTTTGCTCAAATATCACTTCTGACACTTGGCAACCATGTATCCTCAGGCAACTTACTTACTTTCTCTAAACCCCAGTTTCCTCTCCTGTAAGTTGGAGATGGGGGTAGTACTAACGTCAGAGTTGTGTGGGTGAAGTGCATACTGCATGTCGAGCTTCTGACCCGGGACCTGTGAAAGTGCTGGCTGTTGCTAACGCCATCATCAGTGGTGCGGGGATGGTTACTTTAACAGGCCACACAGGGGCTTGCTTGTTAGAGTGACTGCTCTTTTGCTTCTCTCATTATCTAATCTTCCCAAAGCGTATTGTCTTAAGATCCATTGGTCATTAATTATTTTCAGTTCCTAAAAGTCATTCTGTGTTCCTGAGAGAAAGAAATTAATGCTATGCAGAAAAGTTCAGATTGTAAGTATGATTCCTGCACACTCTCAGAATAAAGAGAGGTAATAGTATTCTAGAAGAGGCTTTTGGGAGTTCCTTGGTGGTCCGGTGGTTAGGACGCAGTGCGTCCACTGCTGGGGCACCGGGTTCAATCCCTGGTCAGGAAACAGATCTTGAAAGCCACGCAGTGCGGCCAAAGAAATAAAAAATAAATAAAGTAAAAATAAAATAAAAGAAGTTTTGAATCAGTCTTTATTTAGATAACTCAGCAAGCCCCCTTTTCCAGGATAGAGGGAACACAGTGTGGCTGGCCCTGTTTTTAAACATTTTATCACAGCGTGTATTAGAAGCTGCCTAAGTGACATTAGACTTCAGTTCTTGTCGTCTCTCTGTGCTTTTTTCTGTGCATTATCCCAAAGACAGACACAAAGATAATAGATTTTATTTTGTCCTCCTGTTCTGTGAAAAATGTTTTGAAGCTTCTTTTTTTTTTTTTTTTTTTTTTTTTGTGGTACGCCGGCCTCTCACTGTTGTGGCCTCTCCCGTTGCGGAGCACAGGCTCCGGATGCACAGGTCCAGCGGCCATGGCTCACGGGCCCAGCCGCTCCGCGGCATGTGGGATCCCCCCAGACCAGGGCACGAACCCGTGTCCCCTGCATCGGCAGGCGGACTCCCAACCACTGTACCACCAGGGAAGCCCTGAAGCTTCTTTTTAATGGCTTGTATTTATTTTTATAATTTTTCAGTCAAGTATGATATGGTCTGGTAGCTTATCACCAGAGTGTAGTTAGGTTCTGGGATAGGGGGCGATGAAAAAGAATGATGTAATACCCCTTATTATTTCTACTGGAAACTTTGGTTAAGAGTTACGAGTTAGGAGGAAACAAAGAGGAGAGATGTGGAACCAATGCCGACCTTTAAACACTGCTTCACGGTGGAGGAGAGACAATGCTGCTTATTTTAGAGGACTTCACTGCTGAGAAAGAAGTCATCAGTTGTTTACATTTCCTCAGATGCCACTTTATAAAGAGTCATCATCCAGATTGCTTAAGAATTGTAGGAGCATGCAAGCAGAATTATTGTTTATTATATATGACTTTTACCATATTAGATTTAGGTTAATTTTACATAAATTAAAGTTTTATCTTTTGATTTATGTTGTGTCCTTCAAATAACAAATATGTTCATACCGTTAAGAAAGGACTTGGAGAATAATTATCCTATTTTAAATGAGTATAGAGGACTATAATTTCTGCATCTTGCTTTAATGAGATCTTTCCATGGGTTATTTGATGCCAGATTTTAGTTTGGAATGAAGAATCTAATTATAGTCCTGCCTTTATGGAAAATATGATTTGCTTTACAATGAGCCTCTTTATGATGTGGTTTTCCAGGAATGCATTGTGGCAAAGAGCTGAGACTGTGTCCTTTAAAAATGTCTCCCAGTACAGCCAGCGTTTCATGTGCTGGTACAGTTTAAGAACATCGCCAGCAGATGGTGACCAAGTATAATGAAAAAATGTACTTATGGTTGAGTATGTTGATCTGTGTGAAAAAACATTTTTCACTTTAAAAATATTGATTTAATTTTTAGTCTGTATACTCAAACAACTGTAGTAGATAGAATCTTTTAAATTTGTTAAACTCCATTTCTATATGTAAATGGCACTGACCTATAAATAGCCCCTGCTTCTAAATTGTTGGATGAATTTATAGGGGAGCTTATCATTACCTTTCCTTCCTAGGGTTTCTTTATGTCCATTGGCATAGATAATTACGGTTAGGGTTACATGTAGTAAAACATCCTTAAATATTATTCACAAAAAGTACATTCATTTTATTTAAGAATTGCCCTGTTGATTAGGCAAAGATACATTCTGCACTAGTACATTACATGTCTTCATTCCATACGTATACTGCGTATATTCCGTAGCAGTGTGATACAGCATCCCGCGGTGGTGGGCATGTTCCGCAGCTGTGCTGTCCAGTATCGCAGCCGCTATTCACATGTGACTGCTGAGCACTTGCAGTATGGCTGCTGTGGCTGAGGAACTGAATTTTGGGTCTTAATTAGTTCAAGTAGCCATATGTGATTAGGGGCTACCAAGTGGGGCTTGGAGTTCTAGACCTGGGTCTTCCTGCCAGGTGGAGAGCTGCTGTCTAGGTGGGCAGTGGGAGGTGGGTGTTGGTGCATCTAAACTGCCTCTGCCCCCGGGAGAGACCTGTGTTGTGTGCTTACTGCACTTCGTGGGTATCTCCCTTCTTTGGTGAGGATCGCCTGTGATCAGTATCTGGTAGCTTCCTGTTGGTCAGTCTAAGGTTTAAGAGGACCTCTCCCCACCAAGTCTTTTTGGAAGAAAGAAAAATTAATCATTTTTCTTAAATTAATGAAAGAAAAGTCAATCTTTTTCATCATTGTGTTTGGAGAGAACGTTTAGTGAGGAACAAATGTGATTAACTTGGTCTTTTTGCCAGAATGCACACTTGTTAGGTAGATGTTTAACCTTGAGCTCTAGGGGTAAGACTGCTTCATAAACAAGGGATGGAAACTTTCTTAGGATCCTCAATAGAACAGTATGTTTCACACCCTCATGGGACCACTTAGCTGCTCATTAATTTTCAACAGTGATGTGCTAATTAAATATCATTCTTAGGTATTTACCAAGGCAAGGCCAAGTGACAACAATTTGTAACTGAGATGGAATAGCTTTGAAAGTAATGGCCTTGCATTTCTTTTAGGCTTTTTTTTTCATTGAGTCAGATTTTTGACAAATTTAGTCACTTCTAACTTTTTAAAATTTTTTAACGAGTGGGGCTTTGTAATAAGTATCTCTTTGTTTCACAAGCAAGTTTCTTTTTGTGAGATCATAATATTGAACAGTTTAGTTCTGATTGTTCTTTTAAACAAAAAAGGATGACAGTAAGCTTATATGTGTTGTAAAACTTAGAGGGAATTAAAATACTCTCTTGAGTGTTGATACTATTAAACCAGAGATACATTAATAAACGTTGATTTAAATGAGTGACTTAAAGCTGGTTTTTAATTTTAAAATCAAACGTGTTATTTTAAAGTAGGAAATGGGGAAAAATACAAAGTCTTAAAAAGTTTATGAATCTCTGATCATTTTTTGGTTTGGTCAAGCTTCTCATTTATTTAAAATTTAGTTTTGTTTTTCTTTTTATTCCTAATAAAGTTCTCTTTGAAATATTAAAATAAATATATTGTGGATCCGTGGAAGTTATTTTCATTTTCTTATTTTCAGTGTTATTTGATACTTTACTGCGGTATTAGTTGTTGCTAATTATTTTTGTGTTTCATTGATATTTAGCAATACCATAAGAAAACTATTCCTCAGATGGTATATAACAGTATACTTGCTGCTCAGATGAATGCAAAGATGTGAAATCTAAAGTTCTCATTTTAGTTTCCTGATTTATAAGGCAGTAGTTGTATTACTCTTAAAAAGTTTTACCTCTGTGAAACATAGCATGTATGTAAAAAGTGTATGAAAATGACAGGTACAGTTTAAAGAGCAGTTAGAAAATAAACATCCCTATGCTGCTAACCCAGCCAAGAAATAGCACCTCACTACTCCAGGAGACCTTCGGCCGTGCCTCCTCCCCCTTGTCCTGAAAGGCCAGCGCTCTGTATTTTGTGTTGATCATTTCTTTGCTTAGATCAAGATAGAGAACATGACCAGCTCTCCAGAAACCTCTCTCTCGCTCCCTCCCAGTCATTTATCGTCCCCGCAAAAGGTGACCACTATTCTGCATTATATCAACATAGGTTAGTTTTTGGTTCATAAAGTATTTTCACTTTTTTCCAGCTGCTTTTGTTCAACATTATGTAGTGAGATTGATCCATGTTGTTGCATTTAGCAATGGACTTTTCTTTTATTACTGTGTGAATATATCACATTTTTATGTCCATTCTGCCATTGTTGGATGTTTGGGGTTGCCCCAGCTTTTAGCTATTAAAAATAATCCTGTGAACATTCTTTCACATGTCTTCTAGTGCACGTATGTATACTGTGTTGACTTGGAAGTGTAATTATGGTAGATACTGCCAAAGAGTTTTCCAAAATGGTTATAGCAATTTACATTTCCACCAGTAAGGCTTTCAAAGTCTGTGGCTCATCGTCTTTACCAGTACTTGGTTGGTCAGTTTCTTTTAGCTTTAGCAACTCTAGTCTGGTACATGTGAGTTTTAATTTGCATTTTCCCTCATGACTAATGATATTGAGCACACTTTTCTATGCTTGTTGACCATTTGGGTATCTTCTTTTGTGAAGTTCCTGTTTGTTCCCATTTTAATAAAAATGGTTTGTCAGTCTTTTCTCCATTGATTTGTTGCAACTCTTTATATATTCTGGAAACAAATTCTTTGATACAAGTATGGCAAATGTCTTCTCCCACGTTCACTGGTATGTTCTGTTGAACAATATTTAATTATAATATTATTTTTAGTCAGTCATCTCTGATATTCTCTTTTGCATGTGTCCTGTTTAAGATTTCCTTATTTTACCTTTCTCATTTGGATATGTGCTATATCTGGAGTTGATTCTTATGTATGAAGTGATGTAGGAGTCATCCCCCCACCCCTCCTGTGGATAAATGATAGCCATCTGACCCAGTATCATTTAAAAAAGTTATTTTTCCCCACTACTATAGTTGACACCATTATTGTAAACCAGAAAATCTTACTTGTGTGGGTTTCTGGACCTTGTCTCCTCCGATGGTCTCTTTGTGTGTGCACTAATACTCACTACACTGCCTCAGTTACTGTGGCTTTAAAATAAGTCTTGATTTTTGGTAGTGTAGTGCATGCACTCCAGGTTTCTTCTTCTTTAAGACTGCCTTGACTCTTTTTGGTCCTTTGCATTCCCATGTAAATTCTAGAATTATCTTGCCGGTTTTAATAACACACATACACATGCCCCCGTTGAGATTTTGATTGAGAATGCATTGAGTCTGTAGATCAACTTGGGAAGAATTCATATCTTTATAATATGGAATTACTCCACGCCCCAGGCAAGCAATGCTCTGCTCTCTGTCACTATAGTTTTGCCTTTTCTAGAAGTTTCTTGTGAGTGGAATCATGAATTATGTAGTCTTATGCATCTGGTTATTGTTTTTGAAGTTCATGTGGCATGTATCAGTAATTCATTCCTTTTTATTCCTGAATGGTATTTCATTGATGAGTATATTACATTTGTTTATCCACTGACTCGTTAATAGATATTTGGATTGTTACCAGTTTTTAATTATTCTGAATAATGCTGCTATGGACATTCATATACATATTTTTGTTTGGACATGTGTTTTTCATTTCTTTTGTGTAGATATCTAGCAGTGGGTTGTGTGGTAAGTGTATTTTTAACTTTTTTAGGGAATCAAATCATTTTCCAAAATAGTACCATTTGACATCCCCATTAGCAATATGAGTGTTCCAGTTTCTTCACACCCTCAACTCCTGGTATTTTCTGTGTTTTAGATTTTGGCCATTGTAATGAGCATGTTAGTGGTATCTCGTGGTTTTAACTCACATTTTTCCTAATGACTAATGATGCTGAGCATCTTTTCACATGCTCACTGGCCATTTGTGTCTCTTCTTTGGAGAAATGTCTACTCCAGTAGTTAACTGCTCCCCACACGCCCAACATACAATAATTACTATAGACATTTCTAAAAAGGAGAATAATAGGAGGTACAAAGAAGTCCATAGCAATTCTGAAATCCAGTTGGGTAAATGTTGGAAGTTCCTTAATTAAGGCTCAAGATCTGGGTATAATACTCCATGTCTCTTGGCTCCTCCCGCTAGGTTTTTGATTGCATCTTCTGAGTTATCCTTTCTTTTTCATGAAAAATAGTAAGTGTTTGCGTTTCGGTAGTTTGTGTTTGCAGGTGAGTAGTTTTCTTAGTCTGCTTCCTTCCAGAAGAATTTTGGGGGTCCAGTGGTCCCTTTTCATTTTGTACTCTGTCCCTTTCAGTCCAAGGACAGTGATTTTGCTGATATAATTTTCTCAAAACCTTTGTAGACCTCCTGTGAATCCTATGTGTGTTCACTCCATTAGACAAAAGCCACATATACTAATCTCTTTTTAGGTTGGGTTACTTCTCAGAAGATTGAAGGACAGTGTCCTTAAGTTTTTCAGAAGCCCTGTTGTTTGAGATGCACACCCTTAATCTTTTTAAAGGTCTTTATGTATGAATGTACTCTGATGTACCACCTTTGATCTTTTTTTTAAAAAAATAAATTTATTTATTTTATTTTTGGCTGCATTGGGTCTTCGTTGCTGCGTGAGGGCTTTCTCTAGTTGCGGCGAGCCGGGGCTACTCTTCGTTGCAGTGCACGGGCTTCTCGTTGTGGTGGCTTCTCTTGTTGTGGAGCACGGGCTTTAGGCGCACAGGCTTCAGTAGTTGTGGCTCGCGGGCTGTAGAGCGCAGGCTCAGTAGTTATGGTGCACGGGCTTGGTTGCTCCGTGGCATGTGGGATCTTCCTGGACCAGGGTTCGAACCCATGTCCCCTGCATTGGCAGGCTGATTCTTAACCACTGTGCCACCAGGGAAGCCCTGATCTTTTTGATCTTAACAAAAGGTTGTTGATTTGTACTGTTGGCTTAATCTCTAGGCAGTGCGCAAACTTAGCTTGGTGCCATTTCTCAATTGCTCATGTTTTGCCTCTGGAGAGATGGAGAATTTTTAAAACCATGAAGCCCCAGTTCCTTTTTCTTCAATTGTCCTTCACTTACTACTCTCCTCTTGCATCTTACTGTAAGCAGCAAGACATACTTTGCTTGGAAATCTACTTAGCTGTAGCACTCACCCAATTCATTAGGCACGTTTTCTATTTTTCATGTTATTGAAGATGATGGTGTGGCTTTCTACCACTGTATAAAAAGGATTTCTTACTTCCTTTTGAGCCCTTACTGGCAATGTCCTCAAATTCCAGATTTCTACTAACAGCCTGTTGAAGTCAATTTCGTGTTTCTCTGGCACACTACTGAAAATCCTTCTAGACTCTGACCACTACCTGGTTCAAGAGACACTTCTGAATTTTTAGGCAGCACCTCACTTCCATGTACCCAAATCATTATTAGTTATCTATTGCTGTGTAACAAATTATTCCAAATCTTAGATGCTTAAAGCAACAAACATTTATTTCATGAGCATAGCTGAGTTTTCTGGCTCAGGTTCTCTTATAAAGCTGAAATCAAAATATTGGCCGAGACTGTGGTCTCAGTTGAAGGTTTAACTGAGGGGATAATCCATTTCTGTTCTCACTTATGTGTTTAATAGGATTCAGTTATATGTGGGCTCTTGGTTTGGGGCCCTCAGTCTTCTATGGCTGTCATCCAGAGGCCTCATCCAGTTACTTGCTTCTGGACTTCTCTGTAGGACAGCCCACAATAAGGCAGCTGGCTTCCATCAGAAGAAGTAAGCAAGATGGAAGCCAGAGTCTTTTTTTTTTTTTTTTTTTTGCGGTACACGGGCCTCTCTTGTGGCCTCTCCCGTTGCGGAGCACAGGCTCCGGACGCGCAGGCTTAGCGGCCATGGCTCACGGACCCAGCCTCTCCGCGGCATGCGGGACCTTTCCGGACCAGGGCACGAACCCGTGTCCCCTGCATTGGCAGGTGGACTCTCAACCATTGTGCCACCAGGGAAGCCCAAAGCCAGAGTCTTTTCATAAGGTAGTTTTCGAAGTGATAATCCATCACTTTTGCCAGATTCTGGTTATTAGAAGTAAGTCACTAGGTTCAGTCCACACTCAAGAAAAGGGCATTACACAAGGGATTTTGGGATAACTGGGAGGCATATTAGATATTGCCTAGCACAGGGTTCCCCAACCCCCAGGCTATGGACCGGTAACGGTCCGCAGCCTGTTAGGAACCAGGCTGCACAGCAGGAGGTGAGCGGCGGGCAAGTGAGCAACCTTCATCTGCTGCTCCCCGTCGGTCACATTATCACCTGAACCATTCCCCTCCCACCCCCCATCTGTGGAAAAATTGCCCTCCACAAAACCAGTCCCTGGTGCCAAAAAGGTTGGGGACTGCTAGCCTAGCACATACCTCGAACAAGTACTAAAAATATAATAGGCATACAGCTAGAAAGAAATATAACTAGAGGGATTAAAATGGAATACAATGAAATAGTCAAAGAACACAGTCAAAGGAGGTAGGGGAGAAAGAACAGGAACAAAGAAAGATGGGACAAATGTAAAACCAATAGCAAAATGGCAGAGTAAATAGAACTGTATCAGTGATTACGTTAAATGTAAATGGACTCAACACTCTAATCTAAAGGCAGCGGTTGTTAGACTGGATCAGAAAGCACGAACAAACTGTATGTTGTCTGTAAGAGACATACATACAAGGACAAGTAAATTAAAACTAAAAGGATGTAAAGAGATGTGTAATGGGAACAACAAACATAAGAAAGCTGGAATGGCCATATTAAATATGAGATAAAATAGACTTTAAGACAAGGAGAATTACCAGAGATGAATAGAATCATTTTGTAATGATACAGGGGTCAATTCATAAGCATGACATAACAGTTATAAGTGTGTATGCATCAAATAATAGAGCTTCAAAAATACATGTAGCAAAGGAACCTCCATACTGTTCTTCATAGTGGGTGTATCAATTTACATTCCTACCAACAGTACAGGAGGGTTCCCTTTTCACCGCACCCTTTCCAGAATTTATTGTTTCTAGATTTTTTGATGATGGCCATTCTGACCAGTGTGAGGTGATACCTCATTGTAGTTTTGATTTGCATTTCTCTAATAATTAGTGATGTTGAGCATCTTTTCATGTGCCTTTTGGCCATCTGTATGTCTTCCTTGGTGAAATGTCTATTTAGGTCTTCCGCCCATTTTTTAACTGGATTGTTTGTTTTTTTTGATATTGAGCTCCATGAGCTGTTTGTATATTTTGGAGATTAATCCTTTGTCTGTTGTTTCATTTGCAAATATTTTCTCCCATTCTGAGGGTTGTCTTTTCATCTTGTTTATGGTTTCCTTTGCTGTGCAAAAGGTTTGAAGTTTTATTAGGTTCCATTTGTTTATTTTTATTTTTATTTCCGTTACTCTAGGAAGTGGGTCAAAAAAGATCTTGCTGTGGTTTATGTCAAAGAATGCTTTTCCTTTGTTTTACTCTAAGAGTTTATAGTATCTGGTCTTGTATTTAGGTCTTTAATCCATTTTGAGTTTATTTTTGTGTATGGTGTTAGGTACTGTTCTAATTTCATTCTTTTACATGTAGCTGTGCAGTTTTCCCAGAACCACTTATTGAAGACACTGTCTTTTCTCCATTATATGTTCTTGCCTCCTTTGTCGTAAATTAGGTGCCCATATGTGAGTGGGTTTATCTCTGGGCTTTCTATCCTGTTCCATTGATCTGTATTTCTGTTTTTGTGCTAGTACCATATGGTCTTGATTACTGTAGCTTTGTGGTATAGTCTGAAATTGGGGAGCCTGATTCCCCCAGCTCCATTAAAAATAGAACTATCATATGACCCAGCAATCCCACTACTGGGCAAATATCTTGAGAAAACCATAATTCAAAAAGAGACATGTACCACAGTGTTCACTGCAACACTATTTACAATAGCCAGGACATGGAAGCAACCTAAATGTCCATCGACAGATGAATGGATAAAGAAGATGTGGTACATATATATAATGGAATATTACTCAGCCATAAAAAGAAATGAAATTGAGTTATTTGTAGTGAGGTGGATGGACCTAGAGTCTGTCATACAGGGTGAAGTAAGTCAGAAAGAGACAAACAAATGCTGTATGGTAACACATATATATGGAATCTAAAAAAAAAATGGTACTGATGAACCAAGTGGCAGGGCAGGAATAAAGACATAGACATAGAGAATGAACATGAGGACACGGTGGGGGAGGGGAAAGCTGGGGCGAAGTAAGAGCAGCATCGACATATATACACTACCGAATGTAAAATAGATAGCTAGTGGGAAACAGCAGCATAGCACAGGGAGATCCGCTCGGTGCTTTGTGATGACCTAGAGGGGTGGGATAGGGAGGGTGGGAGGGAGATGCAAGAGGGAGGAGATATGGGGATATATGTACACATATGGCTGATTCACTTTGTTGTACAACAGAAACTAACACAGTATTGTGAAGCAATTATACTCCAATAAAGATCTGTTTAAAAAAAAAATACGGGTACCAAAAAGTAACAAGAGCTAAAGAGAGACATAGACAAATCTACAGCCATTGTTGCAGATTTTAACATCCCTTTCTTAGGAATTATGGAGCAACATGACCAAAGAATCAACAAGGATATAGAAGATTTGAACAATACTCTGAGCTACCTCAACCTAGTTGACATCTAAGAAATACCCCATCCAATAAGTGCAGATTACACATTCTTCAAGTGCACATGGTATGTTCATCGGGATAAGTCACGTCTGGGTCGTAAAAGAAATTCAGTTGGTCTCAAAGGATGGAAGTCACACGGAGCATGTTTTCTGATCTTATTGGAATTTAATAAGAAACAATTATAGTACATCCAGAAAAGCCGTCAAACGTTTATAAATTAAAAAAACTCACTTCTAAATAACCTATTTGTCACGAAAGAAATCACAAGGGTTTATAGACATTTTGAACCAAATGATAAAGAAAATACAACATATCAAAATTTATGAGATGCAGCTTAGAGGGCAATTTAGAATTTTTAATGCTTGTGTCAGAAAAGAAGAAAAATCCAAAATCAGTGGTCACAACTTCTCCCTTTGGAAGATGGAAGAATAAGAGCTGAGTGAATCCAATGTAAGCAGAATGAAGGAAATAAAATAGATAAGAGTGGAAATAAATGCAACAGGAAAACAATAAAGTCAATGGAGGCAAACGTTTTTTTTTTTAAAGTTAAATAAAATTGATAAATTCTAGTTAGACTCATGAAATAAAAAGAGAGAAATACACTGGTAAATATAAAAACCTGTAGAATGGTAATTCTGGTTTACAACTCCACTTTTTATTTTTTATAGGATTACAAAGGCAGTTGAATAAAATGATATCCAACTATATGCTACCTACAAGGGACAAGGGACTCACTTTAGATCTAAGGACACATCCAAGTTGAAAGTGAAAGGATGGAAAGATATTCCATGCAAATAGTAACCAAAAGAGGGCAGGAGTGGATTTGTATTATAAGAAATAGATTAAGTAATAACCTGTTACAAGAGACAAAGAATGAACTTATATAATGATGAAAGGGTCAATGAACCAGGAAGATATAACAGTTATAAACATACATGCACCAAACATCAGAAGTCTTAAATATATGAGTCAAACATCAACAGAATGGAGGGAGAAATAGCTCTACAATAGTGGTAAGAAAACTTCAGTACCACACATTCAGTGATGGTTAGAACAATCAGAAGATCATAAAGAAACAGAGGACTTGAACACTGCAGGCCAATTTGACCAAACCAATATATAGAGAACATTCCATCCAACAGCAGTAGAATACATTATTCTCAAGTGCACGTGGAATATTCTCCAGGATAAAACCATTTGATAGTCCACAAAACCAGTTTTAATATATTTTAAAAGATTGAAATCATACAGAGTATCTTTGCTGATCAAAGTGTAGGGAAACTAGGAATCAATAGTAAAACTGGAAAATTCATAAATATGTGGAAAATAACACACTCATAGTCAAGAAGTCAAAAGAAATCAAAAGGGAAATCAGAAAATATCTTGAGACAAATGAAAATGAAAACACAACATACCAAAACTTACGGGATGCAGTGAAAGCAGTGCTATGAGGGGAATTTATAGTTGTAAAATCTTACATTAAAAAAGAAAAATCTGACATCAACAACCTAAATTTACATCTTAAGGAACTAGGAAAAGAACAAACTCTGAAGCTAGCAGAAGAAAGGAAATAAAACAGAAAATGGGAAAACATTAGAGAAAATCATGGAAACCACTAGAAAAAAGACAACTGAAATCAGACATGAAAGAAGAGACATTGTAACTGATTTTACAGAAATAAAACATTATAAGTGAGTACAATGAGCAGTTGTAAACCAACACATTGGGTAGCCTAGATGAAGTGGATAATTTCCTAGAAACACAGTCTACCAAGACTGAATCATGAAGAAATAGAAAATCTATTTCTATTTCTAGAACAGACCTATAACTAGTAAGGAGATTGAAGCAATATTCAAAAACCTTCCAACAAAGAAAAGCCTAGGACCAGATAGCTTCACTGGTGAATCTGTCAAACATTTAAAGAATAGTTAACACCAATCCAAACTCTTAAACTCTTCCAAAATTGAGGAGGAGGGAATACTTCCAGATTCATGGTATGAGGCCAGCATTACTGTGATACCAAAGCCAGACAAAGACACTACAAGAAAACTACAAACCAATATTCCTGATGGAATGTTGATGAAAAAACCCTGAAAAAAATACTAGCAAACAATTCAACAGCACATTGAAAGGATTATACACCATGACAAAGTGGGATATATTCACGGAATGCAAGGAAAATTTGACAAATGAAACAATCATTATAGTACACCACATTAACAGAATGATGGAAAAGAAACACGTGATCATCTCAGTTGATGCAGAAAAAGCATGTGACAAAATTTAACACCCTTTCATGATAAAAATACTTGACAGACTATGAATAGACGGAAACTACCTCAAGAGAATAAAGGCCGTGTATGAAAAGCCCACAGCTAACAGCATACTTAAGAGTGAAAGCAAAAGTTTTACCTTTAAGAGCAGTAAAAGACAGGGATGCCCACTCTCATCACTTCTATTCAACATAGTACTGGAAGTCCTAACCAGAGCAATGAGGCAAGAAAAAGAAAGAAAAGTCATCGAAATTGAAAAGAGAAGAAAAATGATCTCTGTTCACAAATGATATGATCTTACATACAGAAAACTAAATATTCCACAAAAAACTATTAGAACTAATAAACGAATTCAATAAAGTAGCAGGATACAAAACCAACAAATAAAAATCAGTCACAATTTTATACAGTAACAGTGAACAATCTGAAAAGGAAATTAAGAAGACAGTTCCATTTACAACAGTGTCAAAAAGAATAGAATACTTAGGAATAAACTTAACCAAGGACTTGTACACTAAAAACACTACAAAATATTGAGAGGAATTTAAAAAGACACCAGTAAATGGAAAGACAGGAGTTCATGGATTGGAAGACTTAATATTATTAAGATGTACAATACAACCCAAAGTGATATATTGAATAATATTGGGTTGGGTAACATGGGAAACCCGAATGAACGTTTTGGCCAACCCAATACGATCCCTATCAAAATTCCAGTGGCTTTTTTTTTCTTTTCAGAAAAGGAAAAATACTTCCTAAAAGTCATGGAATCTCAAGTGACACTGAATAGCTAAAACAGTCTTGGAAAAGAAAAGCAAAACTGGAATTCTAACATTTTCTAATTTCAAAACTTCCTACAATCCACAGTAATCTAAACAGTGTCGTGCTATCCTCAAAGGATAGAGTGAGCTTTCTGCATCAGTGTGCAGTTTTGATCTTACCTCCCTTCTAGTAGCTAGCACCTCATAATAGAGATTAGAGGTGTGGAAAGAAGAAGAGGTAAAAAGTGGCTATAAAATTGCTAGAGTTGAAAAAAAAACATCAGAAATGTTACAACCATGTAAATATTTTGGATATAGCAAGGATAGATTTCCCAACCCAGGTATAGTAGTCTTCCTGTTTCTGGGAAACAAGGCTATTTTGCAGGACGGTCAATGCTGATGCTAGTCTAAGATACATGAAGGAAAGAGAGAACTGTACACAACCCTACAGTTCACTTTCACGTTTGGTGTTTGTGCTGGGAAACGTGGGAAGCTAGATCTGTTGCCAGTTTTATTTACCTTTTGTAATGAACATATTTTTTTTTGCATTTTAAATAAAAAATAACTAGCAGTTTTTGAATTAAATAAGTTTCTTGCTTGGCTACACTGAGATGCTAAATTCACTTGGAGAGAGCACCAAAAAAATATATATAAGTCCACACACCTTTGGAGATTCTAGATGTTCTTTGTACTCGGTATTTGTTGAAGCAAAGAGGAAATGTACCCAAACCAACCTCTATACAAAGGACAGACAGCACTGTAAATGTGAGTGTGCCTGTTAACACATAATACATTGACCAAATTTGGTAAGTGAGGCACCACAATTTGTCAGTGTTAATGATATAGAGGCCACGGTACTTAGGTACCTGTATGTAGCAATCAATAAAGCGTTTTTTTTTTCTCCTTATGACTTCGTGTTTTATGAAGATGATGCAAAGACTGTTGGGAATGATCTTTAACAAACTATAGAAGGGGTGTCGTCTGCTCTGATATCAGTCTGTGGTTCCTATTCACAAAGCTCCTTGAGGAGAGAGACTGTCTTGCTCACAATTATATTCCTAAGGCCTGTCACTGTACCATGGAGCACAGTTAATAACTCAGTTATTTGTTGAATGAATATGAATGAATGAACAAATTAAGGATTGGATAAATTAATAAAAAAGTCTGGTACTGGCATAAAGACAGACATATAGACTAATAGATTAGAATAGCGAGCCCAGAGATAAGCCCTTGCATATATGGTCAAATGATTTTTGATAAGGGTGCCAAGACCATTCAATAGGAAAAGGACAGTCTTTTCAACAAATGGTGTGGCAAAACTGGATATTCACATGCAAAAGAATGAAGTTGGACTCTTACTTTTTACTATATATAAAAATTAAGGGGGCTTCCCTGGTGGCTCGGTGGTTGAGAGTCCGCCTGCCGATGCAGGGGATGCGGGTTCGTGCCCCGGTCCGGGAAGATCCCACATGCCGCGGAGCGGCTGGGCCTGTGAGCCATGGCCGCTGAGCCTGCGCGTCTGGAGCCTGTGCTCTGCAACGGGAGAGGCCACAACGGTGAGAGGCCCGCGTAACGCAAAAACAAAAACAAAAACAAAAACAAACAAAAAAATTAACACAAAATGGATCAAATACCTAAAGGTAAATATCGGGGGAAAGCTTCATGACGATGGATTTGGCATTGATTTATTGGATATGATACCAAAAGCACAAGCAACAACCAAAAAAAGCTCTAGATAAATTGGACCATGTCAAAATTTAAAACTTCTGTGCATCAAAGGACGCAATCAGCAGAGTGAAAAGGCAACCCGTGGAATGGGAGAAAATATTTGCGAATCACCTACCTGAAAAAGGGTTAATATCCAGAGTATGTGAAGAACCCCACAATTCAACAACAACAAAAACAAACAACCTGATTAAAAAGTGGGCAAAGGACTTGAATAGACATTTCTCCAAAAAATTGATCAGTAATCATTCTGGAAATGCAAGTCAAAACCATAATGAGATGCCATCTATTAGGATGGCTACTATAAAACAAACAAAACAAGTGTTTGGCAAGGATGTGGAGAAGTTGGACCCCTCTGTGCTGTTGGTGGGAATGTAAAATAGTGTAGCTGTGGTTGAACACCGTCAGCAGCTCATCAAAAAAATTAAAAATACAATTACCATATCATACAGAAATCCCACTTCCATGTATATATCCAAAATAATTGAAAACAGGGACCCAAACAGATACTTGTATAGCCTTGTACATAGCATCATTATTTTCAGTAGCCAAAAGATGGAAGCATCCCAAGTATCCATCAATGGATGAATGCATAAAAATGTGGCATATAATACAATGGAATATTCTTGAGCCTTAAAAAGGAAGGAAATTCTGACACATGTTACAACGTGGGTGAACCTTGAAGATATGCTAAGGCAGATAAGCCAGTCACAAAATGAAAAATACTGTATGATTCCACTTACATGAAGTATAAATTCTTAGAAGCAGAAAGTAGAATGGTGTTTGCCGGGGCTGAGGGGAGAGGAGAAAGGGAAGGTATTGTTTAATAGGTAAGGTGTTTCCGTCTTGGGAAGATGGAACAATTCTAGAGGTGGATGGTGATGGTGGTTGCACAGCACTGTGATTGTACTTCCAGCCACTGAACTGACACTTAAGAGTGGTTACGATGGTAAACTTTATGTTCCATGCATTTTGCCACAGTTAAAAATTTAAAAATGGGAGAGAAAACACAAATTCGCAACGTCAGGAATGAATGAAAGAGGAGGCTCCACACAGATCTTACAGACATTCAGAATATGACGAGGTGGGAATTCCCTCGTGTTCCAGTGGTTATGACTCCTCACTTTCACTGCTAGAGGCCTGGGTTCGACCCCTGGTCAGGGAAGTAAGATCCTGCAACCACGTGGCATGGCCAAAAAAATAAATAAGTATAATGAGGCTACAATGTGTAGCAGTGAAAATTTGGATGAAATAGAAGAATTCCTTAAAAGACAAGAAGAAATGGGGAATCTGAGTATCCCTATAGTTAACCAAAGAAGTTTATTTTATAATTAACTACCTTCCTATAAAGAAATCTGTAAGCCCAGATGGTTTCCTTGGTGAATTCTATCAGGCTTTTATGGAAGAAATGATATCATCTTACATGAATTTTTTTCAGGAAATAGAGAAGAGGGAATGCTTCCCAACTCACTTTGTTAAGTCTGTATTCCTTTGTTTTCAAAAGAAGACAGACATGCCCACAATGTAAAACTACATACTAATATTCCTGCATGAATATAGATTTAAAAATTCTTAATTAGCATATTGTATCCAGAAAATATACAAAGGGTATTATATCATGAATAGATGGTGCTCCTTGCATATAGAGAAAATATTCTAAATACATATATCTGATAAATGATTTGTGTCTAGAGTATGTGCAACTCAAGGAAAAGTAGACAACAACCCAATTAATGTGCAAAAGATTTTACAGACACTTCACAAAATGTATATATAAATAAATGGCTAATGTACACACATGAAAAGATGGACAACATCATCCTTTATCAGGGAAATGAAAATTATAAAGCACAATGTGATACCACTATACACCCATTAGAATGGCTAAAATGATAAAGACAGAAAACCAAGTATGGTGACAATGAGATGAAACTGGAAGTCTCGTACAGCATTAATGGGAATATAAAGTGCCCCCACCACTTTGGAAAACAGTTTACTAATTTCTTACAAAGTTTTAGATAATTTACCATATGACCTCACAATTCTATTCCTACATGTCAAGAGAAATGAAAATGTATGTCCACATAAATTCTGGAATGTCCATAGCAGCTTTATTCATAGTAGCCAAATGTGGAGACAAGTGTCCATCAGTACATGAATCAAAAAGGAAATTAAGGTTCATGCATATAATGGAATACTTCTAATCAATAAAAAGAAATGAACTTTGATACATGCAACAACATGGCTAAATCTCTCTACCTTAGTGAGAGGAGCCAGACATAAAAAGTGCATTCTGTTTGATTCCATATATAAGAGATTCTGCAAAATGCAGGTTGCCTGGGTTTGTGGGAGGGAGTAGATTGATTGCCAAGGAGGCCAAGAGAACTTCTGGATGTGATGGAAAGAATCTGTATCTTCATTGTACTGGTTACACAGGTAATATACATTTGTCAGAACTCTACATTTTAAATGGGTATGGCTTTACAGTACATAAATTATACTTCAGTAAACCTAATAAAAGTCATATCTAGGTGTAGGTGAGACTTTCCTGGTGTGGCTTCTTCCATTGTAAACACCTGTGAACTAAAGTTGTAAGTTACCTCCCCCCCACCCCCCAGTGGTGAGAGAGGGACTGGAGAATTCCCATTTAAAAAACAGGGAAAATGGGAGACAAAAACCAATGACAGTTCTATAGAAATTCTGAAATCTAGCAGGTGCTGATTGCCAGTTTCTTGATTAGGGCTTAGTGCTGCTTCCTGGAAGTGTTCTTCATGGTTCTCTGCTCTGTCTTTTGGGTTCTTGACTTTTCATTCTGAATTATCTTTTTTTTCTTTTTCTTTTTAACAGAAGCAATGATTTGTTTTAAGCTGAGTAGTTTTCTCAGGCTGCCTCCTGTTTATAGGAATTTGGGGAACCAAATGCCTCTTTTCACTTTTTTTTTTTAATTTTTAAAAATTATTTTTGGTTGCATTGGGTCTTCATTGCTGCGTGCGGGCTTTCTCTAGTTGTGGCGAGCAGGGGTTACTCTTCATTGCGGTGCGCGGGCTTCTCACTGCAGTGGCTTCTCTTGTTGCGGAGCACGGGCTGTAGGGCATGTGGGCTTCAGTAGTTGTAGCACGAGGGCTCAGTAGTTGTGGCGCATGGGCTTAGTTGCTCCGTGGCATGTGGGATCTTCCCGGACCAGGGATCAAACCCGTGTCCCCTGCATTGGCAGGCGGATTCTTAACCACTGCGCCCCCTCTTTTCACTTTGAACTCTGTCCTTTCATACGACGAGTCTAGTTCCTTGGCTTTGAGGCCATGTCTGTGTTCCTTGCCTTTCCAGGGCACAAAGCTTCTTATAAGCCAGAGCTTTCCAAAGTGGTCACCAGCACTGATTTTCAGCTTCTTCTCAAGAACAAGGAACTCCATCCCTGCTTCTGGTTTCTTGATGAGTTTGACTTTGTCCTTCTACTTAGAGGAACTTTGATTCTCTCCTACTTGTCCAGAGTCATACTTCCTGCTCTTTCTAGCTGTCTCTGAAACCAGAGCCTGGCAGACCTTCAGTTCCTGTCCTTTTTATGACGTTACATTTTTAAAAATTAAAGTATAGTTGATTTACGATATTATATTAGTTTCAGGCATACTACTAGTGATCCGGTATTTTTATAGATTATATTCCATTTAAAGTTATTATAAAATATTGGCTATATTCCCTGTGCTGTACAATATATCCTTGTATCTTATTTATTTTATACGTAGTGGTTTGTACCTCTTAATCCCCTCCTCCTACCTTGTCCCTCCCGCCACCCCTCTTGCTACTGGTAACAATTAGCTTGTGAGTCTGTTTTGTTATATTTGTTTGCTTTGTTTTTCAGATTTCACACATAAATGATAACATTCAGTGTTTGCCTTTCTGTGTCTAACTTATTTCATTCAGCATAATACATTTTAGGTCTATCCTTGTTGTTGCAAAGGGCAAAATTTTATTCCTTTTTATGGCTGAGTAGTATTCCATTGTATATATGTACCACACCTTCATCCATTCATCTGTTGCTGGACATCTAGGTTGCTTCCATGTCTTGGCTATTGTAAATAGTGCTGCTGTGAACATTGGGGTGCATGTATCTTTTTGAATTAGTGTTTTCATTTTCTTTGCATATATACCCAGGAGTGGAATTGCTGGATCATATGGTAGTTCTATTTTTAGTGTTTTGAGGACGATCCTTACTGTTTTCCATAGTGGCTCCACCAATTTACATACCCACTGACAGGGTGCTAGGTTTTCCTTTTTTCCACATCCTCACCAACATTTATTTGTGGTCTTTTTGACAATAGCATGGCATTACATTTTTTGGGGTTTTTTGGGCATTGCATTTTTGTCCGAGCTAAAAGAGATGTTCTAGGTTATTCCTTTAGGTTTTTCTCCAATGCAGTCTTGACTGGCATTGTCACTACTATTTCTTTAATTATTATTTTCCCAGTTTCTGTTTTATTTATGCCTTCTGGAATTCATATTATTTTGGTATGAGAGATTTTGAATTTATCTTCCTTATCTGTTGCATTTTTATTTATTATATTCATCCCTTAAATTTTTTGTGTGTTCTCAGAATATTTCTTGAAGTAGTTTTCTAATTCACTGATTTGATTTTATGCTATATTTTATCTGCCATTCTCTTCTTACATTGTGGTTTTAAAATTTGGTAATGATGTTTTTCATTTTTAAGCACATTTTTATGATCACAGATTGTTTATTTCCTTTTTATATCTGAAATGTCTACTTGAATCACATTGAGGACACAAATTAAAAAGACATTTTAGAAATTTTCCATATGTATAAGTTTCTTTTGCAGGAAGAAATTCAGTCAGTCTTTGTTTAGGCTTTTAAAGCTTATTATATGTCTCATTACTTATCTCTTTATTTTTATAGTGACAAGTCTATGTTTCTGTAGTATTTGGAATCAGCAAAGATGCTGGGAGAATGTTTCTGGATTGTCGTTGAAATATTTTAGCATTAGGAAAAAGTGAAAGGGAAAAACTTACATTTCCTCTAGTTTTACTCTTCCAGAGGAGGAAGGAGGCACTTGCACGTCAGGGAATCTTACTCATACTCCGAGACCCTGCTTTCTGGGCTAGCTTGGCACCCACACGTGAATGAGCCACAGTCCCTCCTCCTCATTGGCACAAGCTCCGTAGTCCTGACCTCGCTGTAATCGTGTCCCCCGTACCAACGGTAGGCTGTCTTCATAAGCACCATGACTTGCTATTTATTCTCTGTGGCAGGCAGCACCTGCTGTTCTTCCTAAAGGATAACACAGGGTTAAGCTTTGCCCCCTGCCCTCTGTCTCCCTGTTCACCCTGACCTCCAGCCCCATCACTGTGAATGTGGGCTGTCTTTGTGCCTCCTTAGAGTTCCAGTTAATTGTGTTTCCAGCTGGAGTCATTATCAGTGGCAAGAGATGAAACTTCTGTGCTTAATGCCCCATGCTTCTTGTGCCAGCTGGATCTTAGCAATGATGCTGACCTCCTTCTTTAGTTGGCTCAACTGCCTTCACAAGAAGCTGACTTCAGCAATGCCTCTGCTTTACTTGGCCTGCACTGGAGCATGTTTCAGGGGAAATAGAATGAATTTAGTTTGGGGCATGTTGAATTGGAGGTAGGGCTATTCAGTTTGTATTTGCAATGGGGTTGGAGGCCAAGAGAGCAGTTTGGGCTGGAGATGTAGATTGGTAATCAGAGCTTCTCCTTATTATTTGAAAAACTAATAGTATATTGGATTGACCAGGGAAAGCACATAAAAGGAAAATAAATATGGTTAGACACAGAACCCCAGGGATTATAGCATGTATGAGATGGGCAGAGAAAGAAAAGCTGGTGAAAAAGCTGTGAAGGAGATTTCTAAAGGACCAGATAGGAACCGGGAAAGAATGGTTCTGTGGAGCCAATAAATGTGGCATCTTTAAAGCACCACCCCTAACGTTTTAGTGAGAGCAGCCAGGGTAAGAACAGATCGCGGGTCATTTGCGTGAGCACCTAGGAGATCAATGCTGACTTTACTTAACAGCACTTTCAGGATGAGTGGAAGTCAGATTGTAGTTGATTGGAGAGGACATGGTAGGATAGGACATAGATTCAATAACTTATTTTGAAAATTTACTAAGAAGGGAAAGAGGTAGGATCGTTACAGAAGACAGCTACATGTGACTTAAAAGGATGTGTTGTTTTATGTATGCACCCTGTGTAATAAATAGATAAATGTTTCAGTCCTCTTTTTTATTAATATTTTCTATGAGAAGAATTACTTTTAATATTTAAGCATTTTTCAATTTTTAAGTA
Source organism: Phocoena phocoena (assembly GCF_963924675.1). Taxonomy (NCBI): domain Eukaryota; kingdom Metazoa; phylum Chordata; class Mammalia; order Artiodactyla; family Phocoenidae; genus Phocoena; species Phocoena phocoena. The sequence continues at coordinate 992,105 of NC_089237.1, forward strand.
TCGCTCTTTTTATGATTGTTTAATCTATTCTTAAAGAAGAACAGGCCACTACTTAGTATGGTATATCAGGGTGTCTCTTCCCACATACTAAGTTTTAAATGCTTTATATCAGCTCAAGCACACTGGCTGATGAGATTATTCTCAAAATATTACTTTATCTCATTTATTTTTAAGTATTTGGATATCTGGACTACTGAGTAGGGGTATAAAAAAAATCCACAGCTCTCTTTAAAACAATTTTTTCAGACATTCTCAGTTACTTAGTAACTAGTCTAAGGAATGTTATTCTGTCAGTGTTAACTACCAAAAAACACATTAATTTTAATCTTGTCTTTTTGAACTACTGTTCTGTCTTTTGAGAATACTTAGTATGACCCACAACTTGTGAAGGAAATCCTGATATGGCTAGTGGTTGAAAGTCAGTGGCTTTAATTCATTAAATAATGGTTAGTTTTCATTTTGTGTCTCTTGAAGTAACCATTCAGAGAATAGATATTTGTAATCATGGAACTTCCATTGAAGTAGCTCGAATAGAAATATATGGGAGAGAAGTGGACATGAAGGGAAGTCAAATATTTTCTTAGGAAACTAGATTCCCTAGGAAAATGGATAAAGTAATTTATCCATTATCCCTGGTAATATAAAAATATGGCAGTACAGGAAGATGATTGCACCAGGTGCCATCCACATAATCCAGTTAAAGAGTTAACAATATCGCATCGTATGTGTCTACCACTTCTGCGCTGTCCATTTCTCTGTTAATGGATACTTGGGTTGTTTCCATATCTTCAGCATAGTGCCTAGTTAACAATGTAGTATTGTGCTCTTCAAAATTTGTTAAAAGGATAGACCTCATATTAAGTGTTCTTACAACAAAACAAAAACAAAGGGTCACAGGGAAACTCTGGGAAGTACTGGATATGTCTGTTACCTTGATTGTGGTGATGGTATCACAGGTGTTTGCGTATGTTCAAATTCATCAAATTGCACACAATAAATATGTTCAGTTCTTTGTATGTCAATTATACCTCAATAGAGCTCTTTTTTAAAAAAGAAAAAATATATGGGAGACTCTAGGCTAAAGTAGAATATTGAGAAGGGCACTTTTTTGTACTATATTTTATATTGGAGAAAAATCTTTTTGTTCTAATTCATCTGGAAGCTTAAACTATTTTCCTGTTTATGCTCTACTTATGTTTTACCTAAATTAACATGGCATATTTTTAAATTTAGGACTTTGATTTATCTGTGGTTTCTGAGATGGCTTCAAATTAATTCAGACTTTCAGCTATGTGAAAGTTTTGTTATTTTATATATTTTAAGACTTCATCATGATGTGAAACATGAATCCAACAAAACTTGCTAACCTTTTAAAACAATTATCTTCTCTGAGAATGCATGCTTCAATTTTTCTCTTCCTACACGTAGGAAAATGGGAAATACATGTGGTTTATTATAGTCCCACTTAACAATAGCATTTGTTGGTAAGCAAGCATGTGGCATTTAGGTGACATTTTACTTATAGTTTAATAAATACAAGTGGTTATTATTCGTATTTCTTTTTTCTTTGCTATTGAAACGTCATTGTTAATATAAACAGTCATCTCATTTCCAAAAGGAAAAAAATATTGTAATCCTAGATTTGAATACCACTGTGTCCTCTGAATTCCCCGAATTCTGACTGTGACTGTTTTGGTCTCTTAATAGGGAACAATGCATTGCAAAGCTCCAAACCAGATCACAGTCTATGAGTCCAACCTACAGAGATGATGGACAGATTATTACCCCAAGGAGTCATGTAAGATCAGATTCTACTTTTGTTTTTTTGTTTGTTTGCTTCTTGTTTTCAAATATCTCCACGTAGGGCTTTCCTGGTGGTGCAGTGGTTGGGAGTCCGCCTGCTGATGCAGGGGACATGGGTTTGTGCCCTGGTCCAGGAGGATCCCACAGGCCGCGGAGCGGCTGGGCCCGTGAGCCATGGCCGCTGAGCCTGCGTGTCCAGAGCCTGTGCTCCGCGACGGGAGAGACCAGTGAGAGGCCTGTGTACCGCAAAAAAACAAAACAAAACAAAAACTCCACATATTTTTAGTTTCATATTGTTAAATTCCAACGATTACTTACAAACAATAAAGTCTGAAGGTTTTGGTGAATATCCTGGTTTCAAAGAAAGTGGTGTATTTGGTATGTTCCATAGCGTTCCTTCTGCTTTCTCAAAGACTCTGAGGCATCGTGTTAATCAGTCTATCATTTTTCCTGTGCATTGAAGAATAACTTTGAAAAGGTTTTGTTTTTTAGTTACTTTTCCCCTTTTACTCAGTATATGTCTAAAAATGATTAGACACACAATGGTCATAAACTTAAGAAATTGGGATTAGTTTGTAGTGAAGTAGGGAACACTGCCTTCCTGATGAAGGTGAACTGTTCCTATCTTGAAATATGAATACTTCTCTTGCATGTAACTACTTAACATAGATTTGGTTTGACCATGGAGCTAATGAGCATTCCAGTCAGCTGGATAAAGAGAAGGATTCTGCCTGCTTCCTACAGCATAACTCAGCTTGTCTTGGGTGATGAGACTTTTAGTTACAAGCAAGTCGAATGTGAAACATGACTGTTTTAGAACATTGGCTCTGAACATAACTCCTTCCATTTTCTCCAGTGATGAAGGGTTCCAGTTTGGAACTTTCATAAATATCTTAATATAAAGAGCAGCACATTTTAGATATTTGTGAATTTATTATCAATCATATTTACTCAAAATAAATAAGGGAGGTGCATTTTAAAAGACATTCTCATTCACACATACACACACAAACATTCAAAAAGCAAGGGACCAACAGTAGAGGCAATAATGAATTTTAATATAGTGTATATAATAAACCCAACATTTTGTTCAATAGAAATCTGGAGATTCAGTAAAATATGAAGAACATTTTTTTTCTTTTAAATTTTGAATTTTATTTTATTTATCTTTTTATACAGCAGGTTCTTATTAGTCATCAGTTTTATACACCTCAGTGTATACATGTCAATCCCAATTGCCCAATTCAGCACACCACCATCCCCACCCCACCGTGGCTTTCCCTCCTTGGTGTCCATATGTTTGTTCTCTGCATCTGTGTCTGAAGAACATTTTAATGTATTTTTCATCACTTCAGATAATTTAAATGACCATAGATAAATAGATTTATTTGTTAGTAGTGAGGTTTTCTAAAAGCATGAAAATGCTATACCAAGAAATTAAATTTAAATTTAAATAAAATAAAATATTTTGGCTGTACTGTAGGATGTACATTATTATTTTCCACAGACTTACTTTCTAAGTTTGTAGGGCTTTCAGGTCATTGTCCATTTCTGGGTACAGATCTTTGGCTGTCCTCAGTTAATTATAATTTTAATCTGGTTGGTAAGTTTGTAATATAATAAATTGTATGGGAGGGAAAAGAGCATGGAATTTTATTTTATTTTATTATAAATTTATTTATTTTTACTTATTTATTTTTGTGTGTTGTGTCTTTGTTGCTGCGCGCGGGCTTTCTCTAGTTGCGGTGAGCGGGGGCTACTCTTCGTTGTGGTGCGCAGGCTTCTCATTGCAGTGGCTTCTCTTGTTGCGGAGCACGGGCTCTAGGTGCACAGGCTCAGTAGTTGTGGCTCGCAGGCTCTAGAGCGCAGGCTCAGTAGTTGTGGCATACGGGCTTAGTTGCTCTGCGACATGTGGGATCTTCCCGGACCAGGGCTCGAACCTGTGTCACCTGCACTGGCAGGCAGATTCTTAACCACTGCACCACCAGGGAAGTCCCTTAATTTTTTTAAGAAGTAAAGAATTACTCTTTCATAATAAATAATTATGTTTTCATGATGTGAATCCAAAGCTTATTTCTCTTTATGTACAGTGTATGAATGAGAATTAATTTAAGAACAAAAAGCTTCTTGGACAGCAATACAAACTTCCCTGTTAACTAATTTTAATGAGAGTAAATAATCATTTTTTCAAGTGTTTCCCTACCCCCCTTTAAAGTTACTGTGGTATACCACAATTAAAACTTTTTGTGAAAGAACTTAAAGAGAAGGGTCTGGATTATTTTTTAAAGTATTCTTTTGATATTTTTTTTCTGAAATCTAGTTGCTGTGTGAATGTATTGTGAAGGCCTCTCATAGCCTTAAGCAGCTGTAATAAACAGTCATTACTTAGAATTGAGAACTAACTCAGTTGTAACATAATCCTTTCCTCTGAGGGTAGTATAGCATTACTAAAAAAGGCACACAAAACTCTTATTACTCTGAATGACATATATTTTGTCCTGTTTTCTCCCTCCCTTCCTCCTTCCCTCCCTCCCCTCTGCCCTTCTTTCCTTCCTTCTCTCACTCCCTTCTTTCCCTCCTTCCTTTCCACTTTTGTTTCTTCCCTCCATCCTGTCTTTTTTTTCATCCTGCTTTTCTTTTTCTCTTTTGTACTTTAGGAAATTCATTCGAGGAAATCTGCTGTTTCTTTGGATGACAGTGACATCGAAGCTCGCCTTAATAGTTGGAATCTTGGGGTAAAAAAGTATTTGTTTCATGTATGTATGTTGATGTGGCAGAATCATGTTGTATTTGGAAAACATCTTCACTAATTCTAAACAATGACTATTACTGGCTGTTAGACATTTAGTACTGTGTGAGCACTGGGAAGGACTTGGGGAACAGGAAAGAGAAATAACATTCCAAAGAAGCGTGAATGGTCCCTGCCCTTGACAAGCTGACTTTCTTGTTGGTGAAATAAGAGATATACACATGAAACAGTTAAATAAACTTTAAGATGGTGTATGATCAAACTATATAACCAAAGTGAGTTATCTAGAAAGTAGAATCCTGAGGCGGAGGAGAGAGTAGGAGGACTTGGAGAAGCAAGGTCAGCTGGGTTAGAAACATTCTCCAGGCGGCCTCAGGACGAGCTGTCACCGTGGATGGCGGTTCTCATGTTCAGAGGCCGGCTGTGAATGTTTCTGGGTGGGTAGGGAGGAGGGGGTAGGAACTAGAGGCAGAAAGAGGCATGAAGAAAGGTGTGGCCGTGACCGGGACTCAGTTATGGTTAGAGGGCAGTGCCGTCAGGTTGGGCTGCATTGGAGCTTTGAATACTAAACTGAGAAGTTTAGCTTTTAAATTTTAGGCAGTAGTGAGATTAATTTTTTTCCCCTCCACATTCCACTTTACATATATGCTGTTTAAATGCTTTCAGGAAGTGAAAAGGGGTTTGATCAATTTTTTTAATCCTACTTTATTATTATCAAAGTAATTTGTAACTTGAAAAATTTGAAAAACACATAAAGTCAGATGAATAAAATTTGTATTAACATTTTGTTAAATATATCTTTCCCTCATTTTTTTCTGTGTGTATTTATAAAATTAAGATTTAAACAAAATTGGGGTCATATTATAATTACTATTTTATTATGTGCTGTTTTAAATTTGGTATAAGTTAATAATAGTTCTATTAGCATGAATATTAATGGTAGCACTAATTTTTCTTTTGAGTAGATAGTTCATAACCTATTTAAACATTCTGACATTTTTGGGCATGTAGGTTGCTCCCAGTTTATTGCTAATATAAGTAATACTGCAATAAAATTCCATAAAAGAGTCCTTTTATACCTACTTGGTTGCTTTCTTAGGTTATGTTAGGTCTTGGTACATTGCCCTCCAGAAGGTGTATACCAATTTGTTCTCCAACCAGAAGTATATAGGACTGTCTATTTCTTACTTCTTCACTGACATCAGGTGTTGTTAGTTTTTTAAAAAAAACGTAAAACCCTTCCTACTAACAATGTTCTTTTTTTAAAATAAATTTATTTATTTATTTTTGGCTGTGTTGGGTCTTTGTTGCTGCGGGCGGGCTTTCTCTAGTTGCGGCAAGCGGGTCTACTCTTCATTGCGGTGCGCAGGCTTCTCATTGCAGTGGCTTCTCTTGTTGGGAGCACAGGCTCTAGGCGCACGGGCTTCAGTAGTTGTGGCACACGGGCTCAGTAGTTGTGGTTCACGGGCTTCAGTAGTTGTGGCAGGTGGGCTCAATAGTTGTGGCTCGCGGGCTCTAGAGCACAGGCTCAGTTGTTGTGGCACACGGGCTTAGTTGCTCTGCAGCGTGTGGGATCTTCCCAGACCAGGGCCCGAACCCGTGTCCCCTGCATTGGCAGGTGGATTCTTAACCCCTGCACCACCAGGGAAACCCCATATAAATACCAATCTTTAATGAAAGCAGTGCTTTAGGACATGTGACTAGGTGGTATTAAGAAGGTCACAGTGGGTGTGCATAGACACGGAGAAAGGGAGCCAACCCTCCTTTAGGTGTCTGCGGTGGACTCCACGGTGGTGTAGTTTCTGTGAAGACGGAAAGGATAGGAAAGAAACACATTTCAAAGAGAATAAAGAATGCTTAGTGGCTGATTGGTGGGCTGAATAGGAGGGCGTCTGAAGGTTTGGTTGCAGGAAGATGGGAAGGTTGTGTCTCTGTCAGTTAATTGATTGTCTGATGGGGGAAGCATTTCAGGGGTTTCAATGTGTTATTCTAGACTGGTAGGGTTAAGAGAGGCGGTAAGATTAATTGGGGAGTTCAAGGTTTTCAGCTCCATGAGTGAGTCTCCAGGGCTGGTGTCTTGTTTTGCAGCCGCATGCTGTAGGTGGTGGCTGTATCCAGGGCCTGGGACAGATCGAGTCTTCAGAGACTTCAGAGTGAGGGGGCTGGCTGCGCAGTGGCCACAGTTAGAGGGGAGGGGACCCGGAAGGATTTAAAGCAGTGTGAATCTCCATGGCATCTGGGGAGTATGCTAATGAAAGAGAAGAAAGAATTGATAGTGAGAGGGCAATAAGAAGACCGTTTTCACATTTGAAGGGGTAGGGGAAGCTGCCACTGGAGGGGAGTGCTGAGTTACTGGTGTGGGAGAGGAGCACAGGAAACCCCTCAGAAAGACCCATTCTGTTTGCCAGAAAGCAGTATCAAAGTGAAAAATAAAATTCTGGGCTGTCCTTTTAAAATCGCCTTTGCCCTTTTAGCCATTTGAAACTTCTGCTGTGCATTTCTTAGCACATAGAGTACTTTTCACAATTATTTAACTGTTCAGAGGATTAAAACTTTTATTCATATAAAAAATTAAGATAAAACATCTAAAATATTTTGAGGTAATACCCTAAAACTAGGACTGCCTGGGGTTTTGTTTCACATTTTTATTGTTCAGAGAATGCACTAACAGTGTAAAATATGAAAGTCTTGCGTTTTTATATATTTTTAACGCATATGCATTAATCAGGTTGAACTGTATCTCTTGATCACAGTAGAATAATTTAAATACCCAGTGTATTCAGAAGCTTCGATTTTGCTTTGATTTTAGTTCTGTATGGGAATGTGCAATGCACTCTTGTGTCTTTCTTCCTCTGAATGGTCGGTTTATAGCTAGTGAATTTTGTGCTCTGTACTAAGGGCACGTGTTTTATATTGCTGGCATGCCTGTCAGCACCTACTTTCTGATTCATTAGATGTTCTAGATTTTTAGTTTTGTAGTTATTGTTGAAAAAATATATTTCTCCCCCAATTATATTCTTTCTTTTCCTAGGAGTGTGTTAATACTTTCCCTAGGAATGCATAATTCAAGTAGGAATTTACTTGGTAAAGCTAGCAATTAAATAATACAATTCCTCCTGTATTATTTTTTAAATTACTCTTTAACCTTTTTAACCTTTAGCTTTTGGGAAGCTTTCTTGCTTTGTTAACGTATATTTCATGCATGACTGTCTTTATGTAAAATTTTTTTCTTTTTTCATGAGCACGGCTGTGGGACCCGGAAGGGGAGGTCTCTCCCAGGCCTTCCATCGGGTCACCAGCCCCCCACCCATTCCCACCCGGGACCTAGGTGCTGACTGAGAGCCTCGCTCCCATCAGGAGCGAACAAACAGTGGTGACGCTTTAGGTGACGCCCTTAGGTCAGGTCTCTTCAGAATTTGTGCAGGAGATCTCCCAGGACAGTGGAGGAATTGGGACCCGGCGGAGGATGGAGTGGGGGAGGTCAGCGGGAGTGAGGCCCCCCGATACCGCGGGGAGCTCCCGAGGGTGGACAGCACCCCTACCCTAGTCCGGCGGCCCCATTGAGGGCAGAGCCCATGGGGGAGAACTTCCTGTCCAGGGCTGGGGGGCACCTGCAAGCCCTCGGCAGCTGGAGACGCCCCCGAACCCCCCTGTAAGGAGTGAGGGACCCCTGGCTGTCTTCCGTGTGGTCGCCCTGCCGGGGCCTGTCCAGAACTGTGCTCAGTCACTGGGCATAGCTGTCCCCGCGGCTGAGTGGACACGTGGGCGCGTCCAGATGAGAGGAGCGCCCACGCTGCCGAGCCTCGGAGTCCTGGGCTAAATAAAGTGTGCTAGTTGGAAGCCAAGGAGCTCAAAGCTAATGGATACGGTAGATGCTGCCAAACAGTTTTCTAAAGTGATTGTGGCAGTCTGCACCGTCATCGGGATGCGGCGTGGACCGGTTCCTGCCCCTCTACTTTCTCTAACATACTTGGTGTTGTCTGTTAGTTTTTCTTTTAATTATAAAACTTAGCCGTTCTTGACAGTGGTTAGTGACATTGGGAAATGTGCTTTTAATATGTATTTTCCTGATGACTGATAGAGTTAGATGCCGTTCAATACGTTGACTGACAGTTTGGGTAGCCTCTCAGAGTTAAGTGCTTACTGAAGACTTTTCCAGTTTTCCTGTTGGGTTGTCTGCGTTTTTCTTCTGAATATGTAAGAGCTTTGTATCTGTTCTGGATGACTACTTTTGGAATATAGTATTGTAAATATTTTCTTCCACCTTGTTGCTTTCCTTCATTCTCTTACTGGTGTCTTTGATGAACAGAAATTTAAAATTTTAATGCTGTTCATCTTCACATTTTCATCTCATGAAAAAATGCTTTTTCTGTCCTGTTTAAGGTCTGTGACTATCTTGAGTTCCTGACGATGTTCTATGTTTTCTTCCAACGACTCTATTGTTTCACTTTTTCTATTTAGATTTACATGCCATCTGGGGCCGATTGTAGTTATATGTTGTAAGATAGGAAGTTAAGATTTGGTTTCGTCCCTTATAAGTATCCAGGTGACACTTGCATTTATTGCAAAGACTATTCTTTTCCTGCTGCGCTGCAGTGTTACTTGTCTCATAAATCAGGTGACAGTACATGTGTGTTTCCATTCTGTTCCTTTGGCTTATTTGCTTTTCCTTGTGGCAGTGATTGATGTCCATATCTGTATTTCATTTGTGCTCATTAAATGTTTGTTGAAACGTGAGGAAACCAACAAATGAACCTTCATTTGTAGTATTTTTTTCTGTGGAAAACATTTTTCAAGTTCTAAAATATTGACTTAAAAACATTATTTTGGAGCATAATTGATTTGACATTGATGACTGAATTAATTTTATGCTATAGAAAGAGTTTTGGCAGTTCTGACGGATGCTGTGACTTAAAAACGCGTATTCTAGTTGTGCTGCTAGTAATATATTGCCCGAGAATGTCCTGTCCTCTAAGACAGCTAAAATATCAGATAAAGTGTCTTTCTGTATTTCTGGAACCTTGGAGCATCTCCGTCTGATCAACATTAGTTAGTCTATAAGGAGGTCAGTTTGACCAAGTCCTGAATAATCTCTTCAAGAAACAAACTGACAGACCTTTTTGTAACCGAAAAATTAGGCTAAAAAACTTAACAAAATAAAATGTTAAAAGCCAGTTTTCATTAGAGAGCATTCAGATATTTGTATTTATGTCTAGTTTAAATTATTATTTATTTTATTATTGTGACTCTGTTTTTCAAACAAGAAATGTTTTGTCACGTGATTTATTCATGCTATTGGAACTAAATTATTTTTGGCTTTGCTTTCTGTATAATATTTTGTTAGACTTTAATATTTCACATAAGTTCTTTTTATCTTCCATTTTGGACATTTCTTATTGTGGTATTCTTTCTTGAGGTGTTATGAGAAAACAAGAAGTCTTCTAAAAGAGCATGAAGAAAGTAAATGTTAAGACTACAGATTGCTGCAAGTCCATGTTACTTGTGGGCTACAAAGTGGGAACATTTAACTTCAAAGCACGTCTGGCTGCTGTTATAAAATCAGAAAATAGACTACTTATTTCCCTCAAATAGACTAAAGAACATGCTCTGCTATGAATAGTTCTCATTACATTTTAAAAGTGGGTATGAGACAAACACAATGTATTGTAAATGAGTAACAACAACAGGAGATTTATACTTGTTTACAGTGTTCATTCTTGCTTTTAAATATTAGAATAGATTTTTTTTGGGTCAACTTGAGAGAGGAAATTTATGATAACAGGATGACTCCTTAATTTCTGTATTTAATGGCTTTTAAAGATGAAGAGGATGAAATAGGAGTTATTTTTGCATAGTTGAGAGGCTACATTGTAATTAGCTAAACCAATATTTTGTACCCTGCTTATAAATGTAGAGCCGGGTAAAAATAAGTCACAGATGGTTTTCTTGGCTTTTGGTTTTAAATTTTAAGCTTAATTAGAGCTTGAGCATCTTTGGGAATTCTCTGTTTCCCTCTTCCTTTATTTTCCCCCTTATATTTAATTCTGCTTTATGAATTAGGGTTTTATATGCATGTGTCTTTGAAGGACTTACTTTCTATGCTGGTTTTCTCCATTCCAAAAATAGAGAATGGTTACTTACTTTTCATATATATACCTTCAGACAATAAATATTTATTGAGTGTACTTTGCTGCCTGCTGGAAATTTGCTGCCTCTGTTTTTCAAAAAGTTGTATATATGTATAGTACAGTGTTATTTACTAAAGACTGTGCATCTTTCTCTGGTATGCTATTTAAGTAGATTTTACTATTATCTTTACTTAATGAATGTTTCCCAAAGTAAATGCACTAATTCATACACCCAACAGTAGTGCTCCACATCTGGAACACTTTTATTGTCAAATTTTTAATGTATGCCAATCTAGTGGCTGTAAAATACCATCTCTTTGTGGTATTACTTTACATTTTTCATATTTCTCAACAGATTGAGCATATTTTCATGTTTATGTTATTCAGAGTTCCTCATCAGTGAAATGTGTCTCAAGTTTTTCCCATTTTTTTTTTTCAAATGGGCTGTTGTTCTTTCTTTTATTTTAAAAGAACTTCTTTACACATTGTGTAGACTAATTATTTGTGCAAATATCTCCATCCAGTTTATGGCTTGCCTTTTCAATTTATTTATAATATTTTATTTAGAGAGAAGTTCTTACTTAAAGTGGTCAAATTTATTATTTCTTTTTTGTTTATGCTTTTTTAATGTGTTGTTTAAAGAAATTTTCTCTACTCCAAGGCCATGAAGTCATTCTTCTCAGTTGTCTTCTGAAGGTTTTTATAGTTCTGCTTTCAATTATAAGTATTTAATCCTTTGGGAATTTATTATACAGGGTGTGAGGAAGGGATCTGCTCTTATTTTCTTCCTCTTATTGAACACATCCTTATTTTCTCAATAATTTGCAGTGCTATATCTTTCATGAATCATATTCTTATATATATTTGAGTTTCTGGTACTTTCCAGTTAGTTCCTTTGAGTTATTTTCATTACTAGTTTTATTATGTCTTGTAAGGCAACCCACCTTGTTTTTTTTCCTTCAGGCATGTCTTGGCTATCCTTGTCCCTTTATTTATTTATATACATTTTATAATGAGCTTATTAAAATTTCCAAAAACCCTATTGAGATTTTGGTTTGGATAAATTTAGTCACTAGATCTAGTTAAGGGGAATTGACATTTTTATGATATTGAGGCTATCCAAAAACATGGTTTCACACTCTTTTTATTTCAGTCTTAATGTCTTTCAGAAAAAGCTAAATTATTTTCTCCATAAAGGGTTTGTGAATGTTTTCTTAGATTTACTTTTAGGAGTTATATATTGTTTTATGATTATAAATTATGTCTTTGTAAGATCGTCTTTTTTCCTAGATGATTTTTGCTAATTTATAGAAATGCAGCTGACTTTTACGTATTGGCATCCGACAGCTTTGCCAAGCTCTTATTTGGTCAGCCTCTACTTAACATCTTTCTATTTTTTGTCTTTATTTGTTGTGTTCTTTATGAACTTCCTGAAATCATTTAAAAGTTGTACTTGAATATATATTGTTCTAGTGGTCGTGGAATGTAAATATCATCAAATATTGACCTGCAGGAGAGTGGCCTACCTTAAGCGGGCTGTCCAAAAAGCCTGATGAATCAGAGCACTGCAGACAGGGGAGGCAAAAGGGGGGCTGTATGACAGTTTTCTTCTGTTTCATGGATTTTTTAAAAAGTGATTCCTTCTGCTGACAGGTTTTGATTTTGATGTTCTATTTTTTTATAGTAAGCTTTTATGGACATCGGATTCTTTTTTCTGTTCATGATTATTTCTGTTAGGTTTTTCTGAACGAGCAATAGCCAGTGAGCGTACGGGAGTGGTGGCTCGGGTAGCGTACTTGCTTTATTTCTTAGTTCAGGGAGGCTCCCTTCTGCTCCACTGAACTGCAGTACCTTTAGTAGATGGTGCCTTCTGTGGCTGTCATTTTGGCCTGTCTTCAGATTCCTTGATTTCTTCTTGTTTCTGTAGAGCCCTTTTCTGTAGCCCCCTTTTCTTTTTTCCTTACGGACAGCCTTCCTTCCAGGGCCCTCCCTCTACTGCAGAAGTGCTCGCCTAAGACCGCCTTCTCTGGCCCACACCCCGTGACCCTCTTTGACTCCTCTGTCTCCAGCACTCTCATCTCTCAGGCTTTTTGTCTGACCCACTTAAGCCACTTTCCTTCTACAGGTCAATATTTGATGACATTTATGTCCCACCACTAGTAGGACCCTCAGGACTTGCTTTTTTTCCATGTTATCACTCAGGTTTGGCTTAGGATCTAATTCTGCTGATTCGTGATCTTTCTTTGGCCACTTATATGTTATTCGAGTTTTTTGAAATCTCTTTCTCCTTGTTGTGATGTAGGCATGGGTGATGGGTATTAATAAAAATAAATGCTCTCTTTGTTCATCTGTATGGATTTCTGGAGGATGTGGAGAGAAATTTAAATCCAGGCAGTTGCCATTACTTTATGGGAACCAGCCTCCAGGTGAAAGAAATTATTTTGTAAATTTCTTCTAATCTAGGTGCAGAAATATAGTTATTCTTCAGATCCTATCTGTCGCTATAGAGGCTTAAAATTTTTTTTTGAATTTTATTGAAGTATAGTTGATTTACAATGTTGTGTTAATTTATGCTATACAGCAAAGTGACTCAGTTATACATATATATTCTTGTTCATATTCTTTTCCATTGTGGTTTATTAAAGGATGCTGAATATAGTTCCCTGTGCTATACAGTAGGACCCTGTTTTTTATCCGTTCTATATTAAAATTTTTTTTTTTTTTTTGCGGTACGCGGGCCTCTCACTATCGTGGCTTCTCCCGTTGCGGAGCACAGGCTCCGGACGTGCAGGCTCAGCGGCCACGGCTCACGGGCCTAGCTGCTCCGCGGCACGTGGGATCTTCCCAGACCGGGACACGAACCCGTGTCCCCTGCATCGGCAGGCGGACTCTCAACCACTGCGCCACCAGAGAAGCCCTATTAAAATATTTTTTGATTACGTTCTATTTTTAATTTCATTGCCGCTATATTCTCTGATTGATTCTTTACTCCGAACTTTATTGTCAAATTGGGTATGGATTGTTCATCTTCCAGAATTATTAATTATAATACACCATTTGAGAAGCTGTTTGAAAACTCAGTGGGATTTTGGAGGAGTGGAACCCAGTAACATATATTTGAAAAAGTTTGTCAGTTGATGCTAATGGTTTACTTCAGGGTAAGAACCACTATTCTAGGTTGAAGTCATAATTAGTGTTACATTCATATTCTTGTACATTTTGAGGTTATCCATGTAGCAAATTGTGAGTTTATGATGTTAAGAGATTGGAATTCCATGATAATGATTTTTAATTATCACTTCATTTGTGCATCAAATAGTTGAGATTACAATCACTGTTTCTAATTGATCATATAGTACATTAATTCAATAAATACTTCATTGAAAGCCTGCTACATGCTAAGTATTATGCTAGGATCCAGGAGTACAAAATTGAGAAGTCATCATCCTTGCACTCACTGAGCTTAAAGACAGATATGGAGACATACTGATAAACACGTAAATATGACAGAAGAGCCATGAGAGACACACAGCGTACTTCGGGAGATGATAAGAGGGTGGGATCAGGTGCAGTTTGCCCCTTCCTTCCTTCTTTTCTTTCTTCTTTCCTTCTTTCTTCTCTTCCCTCCTTCCTCCCTCCCTTCCTTTATTCCTTCTTACTGAATATTTGCGGGACACCCACTCCCTACTGGGTCCCGTGGTGGATGTGTTACAAGGCAGGCACAGTCTGTTTTCAGAGTCCACAGCTTTTGCAGAAGATAGATGCTAGATCGCAAGAAGCAGATGAACCTCCAGGGTACTGCTGCAGTAGTAGGAAGTTAAGTAAATTTCCTGGTGGACACATTCCTGAACTGAGAGTCTGGAATAAGTTAACCACATGAAGAAGTTGGGAGAATGATTTCACAGGTTGCAAAGACTCAGATATAGGAGAGAGTGTAGTGCTTTCAAGGTGAAGCAAGTTGTTCGGTGTCCTTGGAACATAGGGTATATTGGGGGATAGAAAGGTAGCTATAGGAGGAATCCCAAAGGAATTTTGTATTCCAGTTCTTATTATGGAGATAAAGTTAAGGATTCATACATCAAATCTTCCTGGGAGTGTAGCAATTAAATTGGGACTCGAAGGATGATAGGAGGGTACTTATAGGGGTTAGAGGGGTAGACAGAGGTAGAGAGGCACAGGAAGACCTACCGTATTCTGGTGATGTAGGTCATTCAGGGTCCTGGGGGATGAAGTGTGAGGTGAGGAGAAGTGGGGATGAGGCTGGGTGGTTAGGCAGGTGCCTTTATGGCACAAAGGAGTTTATGCTTTATATTTTATTTGTTCATGGGGCACTAAAAATATATTATGCAATACCCATTCTAAGAAACATACTAAATATTAAGACATACGGGAAACATTTTCATTATAGTTTAATTAAAACTCAAATATTAATGTCTTTATTTTATTTAAAAATTTTCAGATAGAAAATCCTCGGTACCTGAGACAGAAGCCTATCCCAGTTACTTTGGTAGGTGAGAAATGCATTGAACTTTTCCTACAGTCAGATATTTTAAAAGAAAGTAATCCTCAAGTTATTTAGAGAAAATAATGCAAGTCCACATTATGCAGCATTATAGTCCTATTAATCCTATCACGTGGAAGTGAATAAATCACTATTTTTCTCCAATATTGGTATTATTTTGGCATGAACTTCAGCCAATTTAGAGTTTACTTTTTAATAAACCAGGCCTGAAAAAGTATTGAATGACTCTTCCTCATTCAACAGATGACTCCCAAATTCAGCCTGAGAAAATCCAGCAGTCTCCAGGAGGATCAGTTACTGTCTCGAATGCATGAGAAGGAGGTAGGATCAAGATATTTCTGATGTATCTAATTTATTAAACAATTTTTGTATTTTGTGTAATGTGAATTTTCTGGTTAGAATAAGGTTGCATGGTAGGAAGAGGTTGTCATTGGTACGGATATAAAATACTGATGCAGGTAAGGCAGGGTGGTCTTCAACTTTGTGTTGCCTGTCTTCCATTTTGTGTGTGCTGGCCCCAGGCCTGCTGGACAGATTGCGCTGAGGGGCTCTCTCCTGACTATCAGTTCCTGCTTATCAGGGCCTGGGGGGGATGGCAGGTTTTAGAAGCAGTATCTTTGACCTCAGTGAATCTCTTCATCCTCTCTTTATCTCAACTTCCTCGTAATGTATCTTTCTAATCTCACTATTTTTTACTGTTTCTACTATTTTAAATTGATCTGCTAAATTCAGCTATGCTAGAGCTGCTATAGGACACAATGTGCTATCTTTCTTTGATCATTTGAAAATAGAATTATTAAAGAGGCAGTGGTGTTTATTGGTTAAGAGCAAAGGCTATAGAGTCAAGAATATGTGGATATAAATCCTCCTTACCAGCTATGTGCAAATGGGCAGATACTTATCCTCCCTGAGTCTCAGTTTCTTCATCTTACCTGGGAGATGTCTGCTTTACAGGATTGGTAGGAAGATTTTGTAGTCTTTGGGTACCTGTGTACTCCACATGTATAATAGTAGTCATTAATTTGCTTTATTATTTTCTTTTAAAAACTTTTATTCTGGAAAATTTTAAAATCATCATTATTATTATTTTTATGCTTATGACACCAATGAAACACTGGTCATCTGTGTAGTATGATGAAAGACAATTAGATTAGGAACCTGAAAAATTATGTTCTTTTTTTTTTTTATTTTGCGGTACGCGGGCCTCTCACTGCTGGGGCCTCTCACTGCTGTGGCCTCTCCCGTTGCGGAGCACAGGCTCCGGATGTGCAGGCTCAGCGGCCATGGCTCACGGGCCCAGCCGCGGATGTGGGATCTTCCCGGACTGGGGCACGAACCCATGTCCCCTGCATTGGCAGGTGGACTACTCTCAACCACTGCGCCACCGGGGAAGCCCCTGAAGAATTATGTTCTTAATCTGCCTTAACCATTTTCTAGTTATATGACCCAGGGAAGTCAAGAATATTAGTTTAATTTTTGTTTAAACAGGGTTGTTACGAAGTCACATGAGAACAGTGAATATGCATCTAACTTGTAAATGGTAATGCACTATTTAAATGGGCAAATTGTGAAAAGTATTATTGGACTTAGATTAATGGTTCTAATTAATTTATTTCAATAATTTTATCTTTCATTTTAATGGGAGGCTTCTACAAATTTCTGAAATTTAATTTCAATTTGGGTATTTTCAACATGATAGAGTTTTCTTACCATCCTACTTA
The DNA here is from genome assembly GCF_963924675.1 of Phocoena phocoena. NCBI lineage: Eukaryota > Metazoa > Chordata > Mammalia > Artiodactyla > Phocoenidae > Phocoena > Phocoena phocoena. The sequence goes on from NC_089237.1 coordinate 1,009,028, forward strand.
TAAAATATCACAGAAGACAATGATGTTTTTCTTAGATATTCCAAACAATATCATGAGCGTGTAAGTTTATTTTTGTTGATAACAGAGGAGGAAGTGCTATTTTTTCTTTTAAATTTCTTTTTTTAAAAAAGTATTCGTGTATTTTAATTAATTGATATTGGAGTATAGTTGCTTTACAGTGTTGTGTTAGTTTCTGCTGTACAGCAAAGTGAATCAGCTATATGTATACATACATCCCTTCTTGTTTAGATTTCCTTCCCATTCAGGTCACCACAGAGCACTGAGTAGAGTTCCCTGTGCTATAGGGTAGGTTCTCATCAGTTATCTAGTTTATATGTAGTAGAGTGTATGTGTCAATCCCAGTCTCCCAATTCATTCCACCACCCCCCCTTTTAAATTTCAGTCTGGTGGCGTGACTGCTGCTGATCTCAGTAGTATTCCGTCGTTTTGTAGCTCCAATTTAAGGCGTGCAGGGTTTTGTTCCTTAGTGCACTGCTAGTGTTTGAAGAACCTGTTGAAATAAAAAGAAGTTACACTCTAAAAAGTGTTTTTGAGGGTAATACTTACATTCAGATGCACCTTCTTTGGAACTCTTGTTTCGAAATGCTTTCCTTTTTTTTTTTTTTTTTTTTTTTTTTTTGTGGTATGCGGGCCTCTCACTGCTGTGGCCTCTCCTGTTGCGGAGCACAGTCTCTGGACGCTCAGGCCCAGCGGCCATAGCTCACGGGCCCAGCCGCTCCACGGCATGTGGGATATTCCCGGACCGGGGCACGAACCTGCGTCCCCTGCATTGAAAGGCGGATTCTCAACCACTGCACCACCAGGGAAGCCCTGAAATTCTTTCCTTTTAAAAAAATTGTCATTAATTGTTTTTACACGTCATTCTAAGTCATTACCAACTAATTTTCCTTTTCCTTTTACTGTTGAGAGTGCTTACCATAGAATAAATAATTGAAAGGACCTGGTGTCTTTTTGAATTTTTTTTTTTGGTGTTTCGTGAAATAATGTCCTTATTCTTTATGATGACATCTTGGGTCAGGGGTAAACATACCAAAGCTCCGCATATACTTGTTGAAAGAGAAAACATTTAAAGCTATTGTGTATTGCATTTGAGATTCATAATTTTAAATGTGTGTGGCTTTTTTTTCCGCACCCTTATGTTTTTGTTTTTCTTTTTGGCATACTGTAAAAATATTTGTGGCATCATTGAGAAGTTTGCAGGTAAACATCAACTTACACCATATCTTAAAATATATCCAGTGTATATTTTGGCTAAAATAACTCTTTGTGTAGCTACATAGTCATTTCTGACTTTTTTTTTAAACTCCTTTATTAGAGTATAATTGCTTTATAATGGTGAGTTCGTTTCTGCTTTATAACAAAGTGAATCAGCTATACGTATACATATATCCCCATATCTTCTCCCTCTTGCATCTCCCTCCCACCCTCCCTATCCCACCCCTCTAGGTGGTCACAAAGCACCGAGCTGATCTCCCTGTGCCACGCGGCTGCTTCCCACTAGCTATCTGTTTACAGTTGGTAGTGTATATATGTCCATGTCACTCTCACTTCATCCCAGCGTACCCTTCCCACTCCCTGTGTCCTCAAGTCTGACTATTTTTGATGAAATTTTTTGATCATATTTTTTTCTCCATCCTAAAATATTTAAAAGTATATGCTGAGTTGCCCCAGTGTGAGAATTGTCTTAGTTTCATCTTTCTTTTAAAGTAGTATTTGTGATTATAAAATAATTTGTGGATTTTTATTAAAGAAAACTTGGAAAATATAGACGTATGTAAAGAAAGAAATAAAATCGTCTATGAAATAAAAACACTGGTAAAATGTCATTGGGTTGTCTTTTAGTCTTTTCTTTATGTATCCTGTAAACATGTTATTTTTCTTTAGAAAATTGAGATGATATCACGTACATTGTTTTGTATAACTCAAGTATTTTATGCTACTAAATATTGTTCCTAAGCATTTATTTTCAATGGCTGTATTATAGTTCATATTATACAATTATCCCCAGTTAATTTAAATTATCCCTATTGTTGGGTATTGAGGTTGAGTTTTCACTAATATAAATAATTCTGGGAAGAATGTCCTTAGATGTCTGTCTTTATAAGCATTCTAAATATTTCTGTGGGGTAATGAATTATGTCTTACATGGTCAATTGAAATGATGGATTTTTGTAAGTTTAGTGTCATAAACAATTTAACCTCTAAAATAAAAATTAATGTCGGAAGTGTCATGAACATTGTATGTGATTATAAGGTACAAGTAAAGGATGTATTATATGCAAAAATGAGAATGAATATAAAAAGGCAAAGATAATTAGGAGCCATTTGAAGGTAGAGGAAGGTAGCAGTTTAGATTGCCTTTTGTAAATGTAAGATGACTAATTATATTTTTAATAGAGAACATGTATTTTTTTAAAGTTTTTTTCAGTTTCAGGAGATAGTTTTTTAATATTTTCATTTTTGAAAATAGAGAATACTAATCATTAGAAGAAAGATATTCAGACTTTAGGAAAAACATTGATTTTCCTGAATTACATGTGTATCTCTATGCTAAACATAATATAACTGTTAGAGATCATGGTGTTTCCCCTGTTCTGGTCACTAGAAAGATCAGAGCTTCCACAGCATATTTTCAGCAACTGTAATATTTTATGACATGTACTTTTGTGTGCTGTCCTAAATCTTTGTCCTTAGTGGTCTCTTTCTATTGCATATTCTTTTCAATTTTTTGTCTGTGTACTTTAATCTTATTATATTTGTATATATCAATATTTCTGTAACTGTATCAAATTCTTTCTAGAATGGTGCATGAATAGATGGATAAATAAAAAAGTCCATTTGCAAAAAAAAGAATTAACAAAAAAGAAAATACCAACCATACCGCTTTAATATTTTTGTCTGTTTTCAAGAGATAGTTTTCTAACTTGGATTTTTCCCTAAACTTAAATGCATAGTTACATTGTGATGTGTGTAGTTATCCTTTAGAAGGATGATCTTACGTCTACTTGATTAAGTCACTTTTGTTAGACATATACTTATGGGCATGAGGATAAATGCTTTTCTGTTTTGAAATTCAGCAGGCTCTTGCATGTTCACATCAGACAACCCTGATGTGTCTTGTACATGTTCTCATCTACAAATACTTTTGTTGTTGCTGGGTGGCATTTTAAAAATAAGAAATAGCATTGTTTCAGGTGAGTTAAGTTTATTTTAAAATTAAATATTAAATGAAATAGTAATCTTCATTTCCTCAGCACCTGATCTTTACAAGGTAATCATTGCAGAAAATTTAACATGTATTCTCTTTAAAAGTTTTCAGGAATACCTCATTTTTAAAATACAAATAAGATCCTAGCGCATACTCTATATACTGTTTCATTTTGCTTTTTAAATGCTAACATATATTCTGATGATTTTTTTATATCAGTAGTATGGCATCATCTTTTTAAATAGTTGCATTGTATTTTATTTTACTGATGGACCACATTTTATTAATATAGATTCCTATTGAGGGATAGAGGTTTGTAGAGTATTTTGCTACAACAAATAGTGTTTCAAGAATATCCCTGTGAATATTTTTATGTATTGCATATTTCTTCTTATACAATAAATTCTGTGGAATTGAATTGCCCAGTAACAGGGTTGCAGGTTTAAAGTTTTGATTGACATTGACAGATTGCCCTTAAAATGAGGTTATGTCTGCCTCGGGCTGCAGGCTTGGGTGGGAGTAGGGAGTGACCGCCAGTGGGTGTGAGAGTTCCTTTTCGGAGTGATGAAAATGTCCTAAGTTAGATTGTGGTGATGTTGCATAATTCTCTGATGTATTAAAAGACATTGAATTGTATATTTTAAGTGGGTGAATGTTATAGTATGTGAATTATGTATATCTTAATAAACTATTAAAAAAGGTTAGGTCTGTTTGTACTTGCACCAATAGTGTATGAGAATGTCTATTTTCCCATTTCATCAACACTGAATTATAAACATTTTTGATTATCTGTGAGATGAAAAATAGCATCTTGTTGCTTTTATGTAAGTGAGAATGGACATATTTTTTGTCTGTTTATTGTCTTTTTTTTGCGGACCTCTCACTGTTGTGGCCTCTCCCGTTGCGGAGCACAGGCTCCAGATGCACAGTCTCAGCGGCCATGGCTCACGGGCCTAGCCGCTCCGTGGCATGTGGGATCTTCCCGGACTGGGGGACTGGGGCATGAACCCGCATCCCCTGCATTGGCAGGCGGACTCTCAACCACTGCACCACCGGGGAAGCCCTGTTTATTGTCTTTTTAATTTCACTTTTGTGAGCTGTCTTTTCTTATACCGTTCCATATTTTTGTTAAATTGTTTGTCTTCATTGTGATTCCTAAGAACACTTTATATGTTCAGGAATTCAGGTCTTCGTCATATATCTTACAAGTATTTTTCTCTGTATGTCTTTTGATTTATTTCTATTTTTTTAAGTATAGAAGTTTTCTTTTCAGTAGTTGGATCTATCAGTCTTTTCTCTATGGCTTCTGGTTTTTGTATTTTGTAGAATAGACTTTCTTATTCCAAGATTATGAAAAAAATTCATATTTTTGTCTCTTTAAATCTTATTTTTGTATTTAAATCTCACATCCATTTCACAGGGTTTTACTATGAGTAGTGATGATAATCTAGGTTAATCAATTCTTAATGTTATAAAATCAAAATTTAGGAAGTTGAAATGCTTAAGTTTAAGAATGCAGTAAGTGTGGAGAGAATTGAGTGACATGAAATTATATACAGATTACAGAGCTTGTCTGTGTTTAATAAATGATGCAAGTCTTTTGATGCTTTAGAGAGTCCTAAAATATTTAATTAGCCTTTGGAAATCAACCTTTATAAAACACAACTTCCATTTTAAGTTTATAACTGTGTGGAAAATACCTTAGATGTTAAATGAGTAATATTTGCAATATTATTTTATTAGAGTTGAAGAACTGTAGTAGTTTTCTTTTGATTGGTAAAAACACACCTATAAAATATTTTAAGATTAGAAGTTTTTTTTCAATTGATTTGGCATTGTGGGAAGACGATCGGTGACCGTGATCCTTTATTTTAACCTTAGTCTGTCATTCACAAAAATACTTGGACTTGTTTGCCTTTGTAATTGCTAACACATTTCCTGTGATATCCACATCACAGAATTGTGTGACCTTGAGCACCATCAAGCAGTGGGGTTCTTTTTTTTTTAGTATTCTTAAAAAAGATTTCTGACATAGATTAAGACATTTGGAAAACTGTTGTCACTGAAAATGAAAGAAGAGACGACACAAGGGGAGATCAATTTTCAGAGCAGCCGTCAGTTTTCAGAGAACAGACAGTAGAAACTGCTCTTTTTGTGAAATAAAATAGAGTATTTCCTTTGAACTTCACCTCCACCCATATTGAATGTTCCCACCCATTGCCTAAAAAGGGATATTGCTTCTTTCTTACACAGAGTGCCAATTAGGCATTTCTTCTTTCTGCAAATCTGCTAGTTAAATGTAGAATTTAGATAAATCCAAGATGATGTAATCTACAGTCATTGACATAATGAGAGAATTTATATTTTAAAACATTTCTTATGAATATAGCATTCAGATACACGGAGTCTTACAAACTATAATAAATAATTATACAAAGGAGAACCATTGGAAAGTGCACGCAGGCAAGGATGAGATCATTGCCAGACGTCAGCAGCCTGCTGTCTGACTCTTCCCCATCTTACCTCATCCATCTCCCCCAGCAGTAACTGCTATCCTGACTTCTCTGGTAATTTCCCTCCTTTGTTTTTAAGGTTGACTTTACCACCAATGCCTGCATTCTTAAAAATGAAAGTATTTCTGTTTTAGTGGATTTTGACCCTCATTTAAATAAACCTAAACTTCACATATTTTTTTGCTCAATAGTATGTGGGTGACGTTCATCCTTGTTACGCCATTTAGCTATGGTTGGCTTCATTTGCATTACTTTCTGTTCATTGAATCTTCCACAGTTTCTTGCCATTTTGTCGATGAATCTTTTCTAATTTTTGACTTTTGCAAACAATAACCCTATGAACAATCTTGTACATGTTTCCTGACACACATGTACAAGAGTTTCTCTAGGGCAGTGGTTCTCAGCGTGTGGGCTGCGAACCCTGTGGTCCCCAATACTCTTTCATGAGGTCTATGAGGTCAAAATTATTTTTGTAATAATTTAAAAATGTTATTTATTTTTGTGCTGTATTGACACTTGCATTGATGTTGCAAACACAGCGCTGGGTGAAACTGTACCCTAACCCACATCAAGGCAGTGGCACCAGATTGTACTGGCAGGCGTATTCTTCACTGTCACATGCTCACAGGGAAAAAATGACCAATCTGATTTAAGAACATCCTCGATGAAGCAAGTAGAAAATTATTAATTTTACTAAATCTCGTACCTCAGACATGCATCTTCTGGATATCTGAGTGACGAAATGGAGCCATGTATAAAGAACTTACGGTTCATATCCAAGTGCATATCCACGTGCCAGAGGCAAAACGCTTGTGTGCTTTTTGTCACTTACGAGTTGCAGTAGCTGCTGTTCTCGGGGAATATCATTTTTATTTGAAAGAATGACCAAGGGACAAAATATGGTTATTTGGACTTGGATAGTGTCAGACATTTTCTCAAAAATGAACAAATTGAGCCTGTCACTTTAAGCAAAACAACTGACCATATTTGCTGCTGGTGATAAAATTTGACCTTTTAATACAAATTAGAATTTTGGCAACCTTGTGTCAGTCACTGTGAGCTCAAGAACTTTCCAATACTAAGACCTTTCCAGTGAGATCGGTGGTGACATGAAACAGTGTGAAGTTTTTATATTAGGTAATGAAATTTTCAGTATTTGGAAATCTCTGTAACTCATTGAACTGATGTTTTCCAAATGAGTAATGGATGATGTTATAAAATCACGCATAGGCAAAAGAGCCATTCCAAGTTCAAGACAGACCAATAGAACTTACTGTGACAGTGTGAAAAGTGTCATATTCTACAGTGCAAGTGACTTTAAAAACCTATAGCACTTATGAATGTTGGTTTACTTAAAAAGAATATCTACGATTATTCAGAAAGGGTACTAAAATACTCCACTTTACGACTACGTATTTCTGTAAGGAAACATTTAAGGAAGAACTATATTCCAGTATATATTACACAGGCTCTTTGAGATTGTGGAGGAGGAGGGAATACTTCTCAACTGCTTTTATTAGGCAGTCCCGACATGGTTAAAACCAAAAAGAACATTCCAAGAAAAAAATCAAATCCCCGTAAAACTAAAAAAGTAGTAACAAAGTTCATTGTCAATACATTGAGAACAGACTTTTATTTAGTAAATGATCCTGGTACAACTTTTCATATACTTGGAAGAAAATAAAATTGGGTCCTCTCCTCTAAAAACAAAAATAAACAAAAACAAATTCTGGATGTACCTTTAACCTATAGAGGCCCAGACAAAAAAAGCTTCAAAACAACAAAAATCTTGACATCAGAAGATCTTTCTAACCCAAATACCTTTCCAAACCCAGAACGTATAAAAGAAATGATAGAAATATTTGACTCAAATGAAATAAAGACTTTGTAAGGTAAAAAAAATACAACAAAAGATCAATAGAAAAATAATCGATTTGGGGAAAATATTTGAGACAGACTGTGTCTTAATGTGTACAGCATACCAGGTTTTACTGATTGACAGACAGAAGCGTGGATTAAAATTGTGAAAGGGCATTTCATAGAAGACCAGGTTCATAAGGCCCCAGAACGTGTGAAAAGGGGCTGACACACAGTAGTTTTCAGGGAAGTGCGACTTAGAGTAGTGGTGAGATATCTACTCTCGGTGGAAATGTGAATTTGCCTATAACAGAGGGCAAAACCTATTAAGATATAGCCACCATTGAATCGTTGGCATGTCTTTTGAGAATCCACCCTGTAGAAATCACAGTTCAGGTGTGTTGGACTCATATGTGAGAATGTTTTGCAGTGTTGTTTGAAGTGGAAAAAGACTGAAAATAAAGTGAATATGCATTAAGGAGGATATGGTTGAACAAATTTTGTTTTCTCCTCATTAAGGAATAGTTGGTAGCTATTTAAAAGAATGAAAAAAACTGTAGCAGGTGTTTTTAGAGTGATTTCCATGAGATATGGTTCAGAGAGAAAAGCAAGGTGTAGAAAACATGTGGTTTTTTTTTTTTTTTTGCGGTACGCGGGCCTCTCACTGTTGTGGCCTCTCCCGTTGTGGAGCACAGGCTCTGGACGTGCAGGCCAGCCGCTCCACGGCATGTGGGATCTTCCCGGACCGGGGCACGAACCCGTGTCTCCTGCATCGGCAGGCGGACTTTCAACCACTGCGCCACCAGGGAAGCCCAGAAAACATGTATTTTTGTGTGTGAAACATTCATAATAAAAAAATCATATATTGCTAAGGGTATAACATATTATTATATATTGCTAAGGGTATAACAGTTTAAAGACGAGAATTTACTTAGCTGTCATACGACAGTGCAGGGCATGTGGGGAGTGTGCTGCTCTATGATGTCATCAGGGACCCAGGCTGGTGGGGAACCTCTCCGTCCTCAGCACACAGTTTCAGTCTCTGCATCTGAGGTCTCGGTTGCTCACCAATGCCTTATCTCTTAAGCGTGATCTTTCAGAAAGAAAGAGGTTGGAGAGAAAGCCACTTCTAAAAAAATATGTCCATCGAGGTTGCCTGCATTATTTTTGTCCCATCATCCCGCTTGACCATACTTACATATGGAGCAGCCATCTGCCCAGCCCAAGTTTGGTGGTGTTAGTGAGGCCCCAAAGGAAGAAGAGGAAAATAAATGTCTGGGGATCCGCCTAGTCTGTGCCACAAACCCCCATATTGGTGCATGCATTTTGCCCCTTTATATTTATATACGATTCTCTGAGCATGGCAGAAGTTACGAAAATATACTCCGTTGTTGATGTCCGTATTCCATACCCCATGCAGGTGTTGATGGAGGAGAGGGAGAGAATCAAATAGAAAAAGGAAAGGAATACCAAGGAGTACAGAGGAGCTGAACAAAATAAACAAAAACTCAGTATGTAATATGATTATCTCTGTGTTTCATGTAAATTGTGTTCTTGTATGAACAAAATTTTAAAAATTAGAAAAAAGAAAATACCAGCATACACTCTGTATGTTTAAATATCACTTCTTCCCTTAATGTGATGAGTTCTGAGGAGATTAGAAAGTACTGTTTAGGAAGATTTCATACATCTCTAAGCCCCAGTGTTAAGACAACAAGAGAAGGAGACACATTGTTATTTGTGCTGTGCTTATAAATGAGCACAATGAATAACAGTTGGCATTATGCAATATTACAAATGAACATTTTGAGAGTAGGATACTGGAGATGTTAATCAGGAAGAATCTTAATACTTTGGAAGTAGAGATGGTTGACGTCAGTCATGCTTTGACCATGCAGTAGAGATGGTTGACGTCAGTCATGCTTTGACCATGCAGTAGAGATGGTTGACGTCAGTCATGCTTTGACCATGCAGTAGAGATGGTTGACGTCAGTCATGCTTTGACCATGCAGTAGAGATGGTTGACGTCAGTCATGCTTTGACCATGCAGTAGAGATGGTTGACGTCAGTCATGCTTTGACCATGCAGTAGAGATGGTTGACGTCAGTCATGCTTTGACCATGCAGTAGAGATGGTTGACGTCAGTCATGCTTTGACCATGCAGTAGAGATGGTTGACGTCAGTCATGCTTTGACCATGCAGTAGAGATGGTTGACGTCAGTCATGCTTTGACCATGCAGTAGAGATGGTTGACGTCAGTCATGCTTTGACCATGCAGTAGAGATGGTTGACGTCAGTCATGCTTTGACCATGCAGTAGAGATGGTTGACGTCAGTCATGCTTTGACCATGCAGTAGAGATGGTTGACGTCAGTCATGCTTTGACCATGCAGTAGAGATGGTTGACGTCAGTCATGCTTTGACCATGCAGTAGAGATGGTTGACGTCAGTCATGCTTTGACCATGCAGTAGAGATGGTTGACGTCAGTCATGCTTTGACCATGCAGTAGAGATGGTTGACGTCAGTCATGCTTTGACCATGCAGTAGAGATGGTTGACGTCAGTCATGCTTTGACCATGCAGTAGAGATGGTTGACGTCAGTCATGCTTTGACCTTCTTTTGTGCCTTACAATTTAAGGCACACAAAATATTTCAGTGATATTACAATGGCTACATTTTATACATCATTTAAAACTTGGCAAGTTGTAGAGTTATTCTTTGCATGAAAATAAGTCATGCTGTTTTGTACATTTTGTTCCTTTAGACATGGTTGAGGTAGTCGGTCAACATTAAAGCCTTGAAATAACATTGAAGGTTGTTCCTTGGTATTTTAAAGTGTGTAGTGATTCCTATCTAAGTAACTTTAATACGTTATTTTCCTTAAAAACTCATTAAAGGTTATTGTGCTATTTTATTTTGTCCTTCTGCTAATTTCAGTTCAAATGTTAAACATAACTTGCATATGGAAAACTAGTAATAGTAAAAGGTAGGATTTTGAATAAGAAACCTGCTTCTCTGTAAGAGGGAATGTTGATTATCTGAGTGAATAGATTGGTAAGTGTTCCTTTAAAAAAACCCTTGATCCAAAATTTGTGAATATTCAGTTGAGTAAAATGACATTGGTGATATTCCTAAAATCTAATTAGTTATACTGTAAGTAGGATATTTTTAAACCCAAGGAAATACTTTTACATGAAGTAAGTGAGCATTTTCGTCAGCTTTATTCATTTGGTAGGAATGTCCAAACTCAGAGCTATTCTTTGAAGGAAATACTTCAGAGAAAATGGGGCCCAGTGGATTTTGTAAATAAAAAAGCTCGTGGGAAAGCCCTCTTCAAAGCGAAGCTGCCCACTTTCAGTTCCTTCGCTTTAGCAGCCGGTTATCCGTAGAATGGCTTGTCACACACTCCACTTACCCCTGTGGAGCTGTCACCATCTCTTGATGGCTTTTACTTCTCTTTCTAGAAGTAGGTGGTTTAGCCCTGGGGTGTTTCCAGTCATCGTCTGAGTGGACCTTCTGGTCATATTGCCTAGGGACTTGGTCCAGTGAGGTGAGGCTTTCCTCTTGTGTTTATCCCAGTGATTCTCACGGTAAAATACTTTTGATGGGGGCAAATGGCCCAGAGGGATACGTCAGTTCCAGCCCAGACCTCTCTGGCATTAGAGGCTTGCCATCAAGGTGAGAACAAGTCTGCAAGGACTTTAAAATGGGACAGGAGAGCGCTCCCCTTTCTTCCGCACTGCTTTACGAGGGACTCCTGTGCTCACACTCGTCGTGGCTCCCTCTGCCTTAGCCCGACACTGAAGATTCTGTCATTGAGGCTCAGTTATTTCTCTGCCTTTGCCATCTTGGTTCAGTAGGGCTGCAGTTCTAGCTGGGCTTTGGCTGTTGTGTCTGTGCAGAGAGGCTGAATGACAGTGGGGCTTGGCTTAGGAGGACACCAGGACTTACTGCACTGCACAGCTTCTGATACCGGAGAATGGTTCCTTCACAAATTGTATCCTGTTTGATGGCTATTAATAGTGGGAGGTGAGGTCGGTACTAGTTACTCCATTACAGCCTGAAGTAGATCTCCCTTCTTCTTAAGTCTGAAATTGATAGCGTATATTCTGAGCTCAGTAAGGAAAACTTAAATGTTGTTTGTAATCAGAGTTACTTGGAGGTCAAACAAGTTAGAAGTGTTAGTCAGTCTTTCAATTTCAGTCTTTTGTGTTAAACTAAACTAAGCAAGGCTGTTTAATGTCTTTTCCATACACCTGTGGGTATGTGTATAAAGATACACACATATGTATAGCTATCTACATTGATAGTTATATCTATATCCTGTATCGTCTTTATATGCTATACTAGTTAGATTGTTTCCATGTTGTAATTCTGATGATTTATTATGAATCATGCTGTAGAGTATAGGGCAGAAAGATAGAGCTATTCTGTGGTGTCGAGGTCAAGGGAGGAGATACTCTAAGTAAAAAAAATTTTTTTTAAGGATGTCAGTAGAGAAACTTTATCATACCACCTTGTGATAACTTGGTGTTCACTATCTTAACCAAGTTATTAAACCTTACATTGGCGATATTGGGACAAACCGACCTCCTAATAAGATGGAATGAAAAAGGACGCAGCATCACTTTAGTGTCATTCTTGCCAAAATCTGCGAAGTCTAACTAATCATGAGGGAACATCCGACACATCCAAACTGAGGGACACTCAATAACCGGCTGTATTCTCCAGAAATGTCAAGGTCAAGAAATACAGAGAAAGGCTTTTCCCAGTTAATGGAGATGCATTGATATGACAACTAGTGGCAATGTGTCATCCTGGATTGGATCCTGGATTGTGAAGAAAATACATATAAATGACATTAGTGTGATAACTGATAAACCTCGACTCTAGACTGTACATCAGATAATATTATTGTGTTAATGTTACATTTCCTGATTTTGATGACAGCTGTGGTTATAAAAGACAGTCTGTTTTAAGGAAACATACACTGAAGTCTTTAGGGATGATGTCTCTGGCTCCCTCACAAATAATTTGTATTATATATATGTTGATATAGGTATAAAATGATAAAGCACATGAAGCAAAATGTAAACAGTTGGTGAAACTGGCTAAAGAGGAGCTCCTTGCAACTTTTCTTTAAGTTTAGTATTACACCAAAATAAAAAGTTAAACCAGAAAAATAGAATTTAGATAGATCTCTTTGGTTACAAGAACGGAGGTTCATGAAGCTACCTAAAGTAAACAGGAACACAGAAATTCTTTTGAATTCAAGTAAGGCTCGTCTCATGGAGACCATTGAAGCTGCTTCCTTCCTATTTCAGATGCTGTGCGGCTTCTAGTCCTTGCTGTTTTGTGTATTTGCTTTGCTTTCTTCTGTTTCCTGGATTCATCCGCTTTCTCTTGGTTGCTGCCCCTAGAGAACTGGGGTTTGTTCCCCAACGTAGCTGAGAGTGAGAATCTGAACGATTCTTCTCTAGCTAGTGGATTCCTGAGGCAGGCGCCAGGCGTCACATCTGCCCAGCTTTGTCATGTTGCTGTTTGAGTTCGATTCCTCTGCAGTAGACCCCTAGTGCTTCTGTTGAGGATCTTAGCTGGATGTGGATCACCCAGACCCCTTTCTGCTAAAATGAGGAAGGATTATTGCGTGACTTAGAAGCCAGAGGATGGAAATGTTCAGAATTGCGTCCTTTTGCGTAGTAACCGGACAGCTCCCTCCCTGTCTGCCACTTGGAACATTTATTATTTTTTCTTTCAGTTTTATTGAGATATAATTGGCACACAGCACTGTGTGAGCGTAAGGCACACAGCATAATGATTCGCCTTTTACACACATTATGAAACGATGACCACAGCAAGCGTCGTGAACATCCGTCATCTCACAGAGACACATTAAAGAGACAGAAACATTGCTTTCCTCCTGTGGGAGTGCTTAGGGTTCCGTCTGCCAACAACCTGCAGTTATAGCGCACAGCAGGGTCCATTCTGTTTGTCGTGCTGCTCACTACATCCCTGATAGCTGATTGTCTTGTAACTGGAGGTTTGCACCTTTTGACCACCCACCTTCCTCCAGCCCTCCTTCCCCCCATCCCCACCTCTGGTCACCACAAATCTGATCTCTTTTTCTATGAGTTTGTTTGTTTTTGAAGTATAATTGACCCACAGCACTATGTGGGTTCCTGGTACACAGCATAGCGATTTGATACTTATATACATTTCAAAGTCGTCACCATGATAAGTCTAATGACCATCTGTCAGCATACAAAAATATTACATAACTGTTGGTTATATTCCCCACATCATACCTTTCATACCCTTGAGTCATTTATTTGTACCTGAGAGTTTACCTCTTAATCTCCCGCACCTATTTCTCTCCTCCCCGGATCCCCTCCCCTCTGGCAGCCGCCTGTTTGTTCTCTGTATATATGACTCTATTTTGTCATGTTTGTTCATTTGTTTTGTTTTTCAGATTCCACGTATAAGTGAGATCATAGGGTATTTGTCTTTCTCTGTCTGACTTACATCACTTAGCGTAATACCCTCTAGGTCCATCCATGTTGTCGCAAATGCCATGAATTTATGTTATGTTAGCTTTTGTTTGTAAAATTTTAAACTTTCATTTTGATATATTTGATTATGCACATTTATCAGTTCAGATTCATTATTTATTTAAAACAGTAATTGAAAAATATGAAGTATGTTTCAGAAATTTTCAAGAAAATGTTTTGACAGTACGTTTCTAATATTTTAAAAGCAAAATTTCCTGAAGGTTGTAGACTAATGTTTTTTGCATTCCTACTTTGTACCAGTCATTGTACTGATTGTGGTTACTTAAATGATGTCATTGAATATAATTTTCACAACTCACTGAGGTAAGATAATTATCCTTAACTATTAGAAGAGGAAATAGAATCTCAGAATGGTGACTTGCCCAAAGTCACCACAGTTAATGTCTAGTGAGATTAGAATTAGAGTTAAAAATGAGGCCTGTCAGACTCCAATGTACATACTCTTTTAAATAGTAAGGATCAGGTCAAATACTTTCACATTTAAGATAATCAGTTTTCTGTTGTTCTTCTTAAAACCTGTCACTATTACTCTTTTAATCCTAGGATGCACTCATTATTATTAACAAGTGTTGGTTACATTTTGCTGGCTTTGCTCAGAACACTGGTGGGTCAGGGGTCAGTCTGAGGAGTCTAGGAGGCTAGGAGCTGTTGACGGACGCTGGAGAGAAATGAAGTCACTGCCCTGAGGGAGTCGGAGTCTGTAATTCCAGGAGCGAGAACTGGAAAATCTGTGCATTATCAGTGATAGGCCTATATGGACAGTCTTTCACAAATTGTTATATTTAAGTATATAGGTAAATAAGAGCATTTAGAAATGAGTACGTAGATATGAGAAAGGAAAAAAGTAAAAAGTTGAATAGAGACTTACTCAATTGAAAAATAATAAACAAAGGCTAAAATACCAAGTGGGTTTAGCAAAATATCGCTTTAAAATGACTGCTTTTTGGCGGTGGAGTGGACTGGGAATCACTTACGAATCTGAGTTCGGTATTGTCACTTCTGCCTGTCAAGTGAGATTTATTCAAAAGACTTTTAATTAGCTTAGAAGTAATCGAAGAATGTGACCAACATATTGGTATATGTAGTATGATTGCTGGACTAGTGGCTATAAGGTAAAGGTGGAAAATGATACTCTCTTTCATATAGGTAGTTATTTTAATTTGTGTATTTTTGCCAAAGGGAAAAGTAAATTAATCACACCTTTGAAATATTTTCCTTGAAGTTGGACATGAAAACAAAAATGATGGAAGCTCAATATCATGAAGAGAAACTTAAACTGCAGCAGAAGCATGACGCTGATGTTCAGAAGGTAGGGTGTGTACAGTTTATTATTTTATTGATATTGACTGTTTGAAAGACTCTAGGTCTTGTGACCATCCCTCCCTCCATCCATCCACTTATTTAGGTACTTATGGGAGTCTGTCTTATAAATGGGATTTGCTAAATTAATATCCTAGCAAAAGTTGATCTTTAAACTTCATTTGCTAAACAGATGTATTTATGTAAATCCTTATAGTTTACATGACCTTTTAGTTCTTCTTTATCTATCGATGGAAGGCTGGTCTTCTTATAGTCCTTTACAGTCTTATCATTACCTTTCATAAAGGCTGAAATAAGTCATCAACTGTAAATACTAGAGTTTGTTTTGGTCTAAGATGCTTTCAGTTTTCTGGCAATTAAAAATTCCTTTATTTTTATTTATTTATTTATGGCCACACCTCACGGCATGTGGGATCTCAGTTCCCCGACCAGGGGTCGAACCCACGCCCCTTGCATTGGAAGTGCGGAGTCTTAACCACTGGACCGCCAGAGAAGTCCCTAAAATTTCCCCTTTAATTTAAAAAGAAACCCTTGTATTTAGCTCTCTTTGCTATAGACTGAGTGCACCGTAATGCTGGCACTGCCAGGTGGGCTTTTTGTTTTCAGTAGCTCGTCGGGATTTATGCCTTACAGTATTTCAGTTTGTACTTTGAAGTATAATTTTCTTCTTAATGAGCACAGCAAAAGTCATCAATTTATAATTATTGTACATTGAATTTGAATTTATAACTATATTTTAGTATTGATTTAAAAAATGTAATGGTATATAATGTATAATTTTAATATGTGATGTATGAATTTGTAACTCATGAAAATTGATCCAGATGGAAGCCTGGTGTTGTCTGTTTTGGAACTCAGCCTGTGACCTGCTTCACAGAGTTAAGTGACAAAGGTGGAGATAGGGAGCTGAGGCCACAGCATCACGTGCCCGTGCTTCCGTAGAGCTGAGAACATGCTAGTATTTAGTCAGGTGCCTGTTTGGCTCACCTTCTTTCAGAGCAACAAGACGGAAACCACTGGCTGAAAATTAGAGAAAAAATATTGAATCCTTTTCCTTCTCCTTTCGTCTTTTCCATTCAAATTTTAGAGGCAAATATTACTTTCTGCTCTTACTAGTATTTTACTTTACTTTAAATGGTTCAAGAAAAACAGTTCTCTTTCATGGATATGTTAGAGATTCAGTAATATAATTTCAATATAGCATATGTATATGTCCAAATGAAATAGAACCTATTGATGTATAAGATAAATAAATATAGAAATATATTTGGGAAAATTGTGGTAATAGAATTTGAAATGGGCTTCTTGGTATGTCTGTTACAAAGCTCTGTTCTAAGAAAAACATTTAATAATAGAATCCTTTCCAGGAATTTCTCTTCTAAAATAAATTCTGCATGAAAAAAGAAAGCAATGCAACTAGTTTGAAATGCCAGGTAAAATATAAATAAAATCCTTGACCTCATGCTAGATTTGGAAAGTATATTCATCAGTTTGTTGCATGTATGCCATCTCCTAAGTGTTAGGAATTGGGAAGGAATAAAATTGAGAGTGTTTTATCTGTTTGCATACATTCTTTTTCTTTTTTGCTTCTTTATGGACATCGGGCTCAAACTATCTCCTTTTCTTATTTACCAATCATTCTTAGAGGTGGGACTAAAACAATGAAAGGTGAAGTAAAATGCTGGTAATAAAAGCACTAAGAAAAAGTTGGATAGACATTGGTGAATAACCTTTTTTAAAAAACTGAATTTGGGTATATAGGAAATATACCTCAACCACAAGAAAAGTGGATATTCATACTTCTGCCTCAATTTGGTTTTCTTTTTTCCCTTTGGTTAGTACATTTTTTTTTCTGCTTGCAAACTTTCTTACTCTTTGGTTATTCTCTAGTTTTTTTTTTTTTTTTTTTTTTTTTTTGCCTGTAGATGTACTTAGAAGCATATAATCATAATTAAGTTTATTAAATGATTCATTTAAAAACTTCTGACACAGTATAAATTAAGGATGTAAAATATCCATGCAATTTTTGACATATTTTGAGCTGACTTTTTTGATTCCCAGTAGCAGAGCTAAGTATAAGAGAAGCCTATTGCATCACGTGTTCCCACGTGTCTGGGAATTCTTGTTATTGTGCGTGAAAGTGATAGAAGGACACTAGTGGGAGGGTTCAGGGATGTGCGTGTCTGCAGATGTTCTGTCCCAGTGTGGTGGGGAGGTGAGTTGTACTGTATCAACATATCAGGTTTCTGATGGCTTCTCTCTGCTAGTTTGTGACGGCTTAATCTCTGAAGTATATTTTAGAGAATCACCTAATTTACCATTTACAGTCCCCTTAAGAATTGGTACATGAAAATTCAAAGCAGGTAACATTTCTTTCGGTAATCAATTATTCTGGTGTAGTTAATATTTTGTCGATGCACTAAAGTATAATTTTTTCATCTTTTTTGGGAAGCCATTTATGAGATTAGCTGAGATAGACTTGCAAAAATATTGTGCTATTTTTTAAAAAAATTATGTGTTCCATACATAAAACATATTGTATACTAAAATATTTTAAATTCATTTGCAGATTTTAGAAAGAAAGAATAATGAAATAGAAGAAATGAAAACTTTATACAAAAAGAAACAAAATGAAACGGAGGAGACTATTAGAAAACTTGAAAAGAAAGGTGATGTTGTATTGTTATATAAACCTTTTAATAACACTTCCATCTTATTTTAGTTCTTGTATAAAGTAAAATTTTATTTCTGACCTTTTGTAGTATGAGAAGGGAATGTTTATGTGGGTTTCCATCAGTCGATCTGTTGATGTGAGCTTCTACAGGACTTAAGAAAAACTCTGTGTGTGTGTGTGTGTGTGTGTGTGTGTGTGTGTGTGTGTGTGTGCGTGTGTGTGGTAGCAATGGTGGTTGGTTTGGTTAAAGATTTGGAAGAGTCTGTAACTGTTACTCCTTCTTAATTCTCTCCCTCTTCACTGGGCTGGAGCTGCCATAGGTCAGTCATAGAATTAGAACTTACTGGCTTTCACACGGAAGTCTAGAGAAATTACTCCTTTTGGTCTAATAAAATTCATTCCATTAAGTATCTTTATGCCTTACAGTATATGCTAGTATTGTGATCGACAGAACAAACATTTAAAAAGTATTCCCCATTTACACTTTCATTATGAAGGAAAAGAGAGCATGTAATCAAGTGTTAAATTGACTATGACTATAGGTTGAAACATGGAAATGCAACAGACAGTCATTAGGGAGAGTGCTGAAAATATTTTGTAAGATTGGATTAGTTGAGAGAAGAGTTCCAAGTCCTGGGATAGGAATGTGATATTGGTAAGTTGTGGAGGGGATGCTGCAAAACCATGTATCTAGAGTGGAGATCCTATACATTAAGAGACAGACTGAAAAAGATTAAGATAGGTGACTTGGCGTGACCTAAGCATGACCTTGAATTTCAGATTTAGAAGTTTATCCCATAGATGCTGGGGAGTCAGAGAAGATTTTTGAGAGGTGAGTTTTAGGACCTCATATTTTGGGTGGAGTAGTCTGGTAACAGTGGGCGTGTGAAACATGCTGAGGCCAGTTCCCGGTCTGTTATAATAGTCAGAGGCAGAATGGAGGGAGAGAGAGAGACAGAGAGAGAGAGGGGGAGAGGGAGAGGGAGAGAGAGGTGAGCACCCCGCTTATTAGGAAACTTGGTCTCTAATCCCAGACCTGCTCTTCAGCGTCTGCTGTGTCACATCAGCACGTCTCTGCGCCTCGGCTTACTTGTTACAAAATGGCCATCAGATAAGTAATGTATATGAAGTCCCTTCAACTCAAGGATGGTATGCTTCCATGCTTCTGGAATTTTGTGTGTAAGATGATGAGGACCCAGAATATCTGAACGATGGCAGTGGGAGTAGTGAGAATGGGATGGAAGAAGAAATTTTGAAGGGTCTGGTGAATGATAAGAGGTAGGTGATGAGTAAGAGGAAAGTGGAGAGGTTTTCCTTGAGCCGCTCCAAATTCCAGTGGCTACAAAAATATTTAAAATTTATTCCTAGGTTTTCGTTTTTTACCCTGATTCAAACCAGGCAGTTTAAACATGCCTAAGGTTTAAAAATATTATTTCCTAAGGCTTTTTGACTTGCAAACAGGGCTTAGTTTTAATTTTAGAATTGTGAAGTAAAATGTTGTAGCTGCTTTTAGACTAATATTAGGTTAACTTGGATTCTTCTTCTCACCTTAGTTGCTGCACAGTTGAGAGATAAGAGTGAAAGAAATTTCTATGTAAATGTTTATGAAAACTTTGCTATCTTGAAGTAAGTGAATAAAAACATTCAGTAAGCTAAGGAAATACTGCGTTCAAGCAGATACACAGCTGAATTTATTTCGCCATCCAGATGACATGAATATATTAAACACATTTTCACTTGAATCAATGACAGTTCAAAGCATTTTTAAAAAGAAGATAGAAATTTAAATGATTTATAAGGGAAATCTTTTATATAATTTAAAGCGTATTTTGTTTCAGTCACACCAACTTTGGCAGCGATTTTAGTGTGTCCAGCAGCAGCATGTGGTAATGACGGCCCTTCATCTGTGCACTCAGTACACGTAGTTGGGAGCACTTGCCTCTGTGCCACTCTTTTGCTCTGTGGATAAAAAGTTGAAATATCTTTCTCCTCAGGAAATAAGCGAGTAAACCGCTATAACACATAATGTAATAAGTGACTTAGAGGAGAAATCTGTGAGGCTCACGGGGAATAAAGAGGAGCTTCTTTCTGCCCCTGCAAGAGGAGGAGCCTGGTTGGCGAACGTTCCATAAAGAGGGCGCGACTTGGGCTGAGACTAAAGATGTGCAGTGTTGCAGCAGGGAAGGCTGGGGCGTGCCAGGTAGATCAGTGATCGCATTTGGGCAGCGGTGCAGGAGCGGACATGGGCTCAGGGATCTGCAGATAGGCTGGTACGTTTATGAGTTTAAACATATGGAAGTGGCAAAAGGTGAGGCCAGAAAGCAGCCAGATCATGAGGAGCTGTTCTCACGCCAGAGGTTTTTGGCCGCCGTCTTGTAGGGGAGGGGAGCTGCGGGGTGATTTTAAGTCTGGGGGTGGCGCTATGGGATCTGCGCCGTAGGAAGACCTCCTCACAGCGGCGGAGGATCCATTGGAGGGGAGTGGTACCGAGGCCAGCACACATTGTCGAGGGAGTGAGTAACGGGGGATTCAGCCAAGGCTGTGGTAGTGGAAATGAGAAGAAGAGGGGAAAGAATAAGAGAGATTTTAGGGGAGAGAACGGATAAGACTTGGAGGGAAATGGAATGATCTGTTAACTGGTACACTATGTTTTTATTATCATCAGACTCTTAACGTGGCAGCTAGAACTGGTTTAACTATGTTTTCATCATTTTTGACAGTTCAGACCCTCGTACGTGAATGTCAAGTTATCAGAGAGACCAAAGATAACCAGATTGCAGAGTTAAAAAAGATATGTGAACAAAGTACAGAATCTCTGAATAATGATTGGGAAAAAAAGGTAAGCCACATAAAATAAAATAGTTATGGAAAAATATAAAGGGTTATACTTGAACGGAACAAATTTAATTATAAAAATAATGGGTGTTCACAAAATGTACAGAAATGTTTGAAAAAATAAAAATAACAATATTCTAGACTAACTGTTCATGTTTTGGTATATTTTTTCTGGAATTTTAATGGTTTGTAAACTAGTTTTCATTTAGAAAAGTTACTTTTAAGAATTCTTGAATTTAATTAAAGTTCTGAATTTTTTGTCAGAGCCAGTAGATTTTAAGCGAAATTAGCAGGGATGTAACAACAGGTAGTTTTTGGAAGTTAAACTGTTTAAACTTTAGACGTAGGCCCTGGATCATTTCTTTTCTGAAATCTCAGGTAACACAATATTTGTAGCATAAATTTGTTTTTGATGTAAACAAGATCCGTAGTGGATGGCTTATTCTTGGAGGAGCATTTAATTCCGAAAAATATTTTCATAAAATTCAGCAGTGCCAGGAGTGATGTAAAACATGCTCATTGTGAACGAGTCTTACCTAGTCACGTGCAGTACTTTCACTAGGAGCCCTTAGCCATTAGTTGACATCACAGTACGTACGTAAGAGGAAAGAAGCACGTTACTTCTTTTGAGGAGCTCTGCGATAAAGATCTGCAGTTAACCCCTCCTCCCGATTGATAGTCCCCGATTAATCTGGGTTCAGTCTGTTTTCCTGAGAGCTCTGATGCCTCCCCAGGCAGACACAGGACTTACCTGTCCTGGCTGTGGCAGCTTCAGTGCCAGCCTGGGGAGGGCCCGTGTTCAGAGGGGCAGACTTAGCTCTTTTCTAGTTGCATTTTCATTTGAGTGGTTTTATCTTTTCTATAAATTTGGCATATTCTTCTGCTTGCGTCAGGTCCATTGCGTTCATAGTAGCCCCTGACTCCCTTTCCCCTAGTTCCTTCTTCCGCAATTTAAGTTGTCTGGTGTTTGCAGAAAAGAGTCTCTGTCTCCTGCCATGCGCAAGGGTACGTTTTATGCTTTCAGCTGGACCAGCAGCTCTTTCTTACAGTTAACACGGTGTAAAACACCGTGATGTGAAACACTGCAAATGTGGTGAAAGGTCTTTTTTGTGAAGTACAGTTGCATGTAAATCTGGGCAGAGATGAATGCCTGGTGCAAGCAGGGTAGGTGCCAAAAATGAGTAAGCAGAGGATAGATGGATGTTGTGATTTATGCGGTCATCCATTCAGAAAGTGTGAAGTATCTGTACCGCCGAGGTGAGGTGATATGTGTGTGTGTGTGTGTGTGTATGTGTGTGTGTGTGTGTGTGTGTGTGTGTGTGTGTGTACTCCCTCGTAGAATTCTCCATCCTACGTTTCTCACTTTAAGGCCCAGGTATCCAGCTACCTAGTTAAGATCTCTCCTTTTTAGCTTTTTTAGAGTTATCCTATGATTGACGCAGCAATGCCTTTCCTACCTGCATACCCAAGAGAAATGAAAACATGTGTCTGCACAAAAAGTTATACATGAATGTTCATAGCAGTATTATTCATATGAAAACCAAAAAGTAGGAATCAACTGCTGAGTGGATAAATAAAATGTAGTATCTTAATACAATGGAATATTGCTGGGCAGTGGAAAGGTATGAAGGACTGGTACACGCTACAACATGGGTGAACCTTGAAGACATCGTGCTAAGTGAAAAAAGCCAATTATAAAAGACCAATTCTATGACTCTGTATTAAATGTTCAGAATAGGCAAATCTATAGAGGCAGAGAGATGAGGGACGTGATAGCTAAAGAGCACAGGTGTTCTTCTGGGGTGATAAAATTGATTTTGGTGATGGTTGCGTAAGTCTGTGAACATACAAAAAACCCTTGAACTGTCTGATTTAAATTGGTGCTCTGTATGCTATGTGAATAAAGCTGCTAACGTTAATAAAGCTGTGGGGAAGAAATGGATCTCTCCTTGATCTAAATTCCATCATTCTCCCCAGACTCCATCTTCTTCCTTTGTTGCTGAAGCAGCCTCTCCCCGAGGCCCCCCTTCTCCCTGTTCCCGATGGTGGTGGCATCTGCTCGGCTGTCGCACACTCTTCTTTTGCCTCACCTCTCACACCTCATCACTCGCACTTCTGTTCTATTTGTTGTGATTTATTCACATTGTCCCTCCCCTAGGTCTGGAGACCGTGTCTCTGGCCTCCGCCGCTATAACTGGACCCTCGGCAGCTCCGCAGTCCGTGCCCCATGACACAGCCGTGTTGACGGTCTTTCTGAAGCACACATCTGGTGTTCCTCGTCACCGTGAATCACCCCAGTGGTTCCCAGCGGCCCCTGGGGCTACGAGGCTCTTTGTGATTGAGACGCCTCTCCCCTTTGCCGCAATCCGGCTCCCCTTCGTGCACTTTCTACTGGCTGCACAAGAGTGCGCCAGCTACCCGGCTCTGCCGTGCTGTTTGTCACCTGTGGGCCTTTCCAAAAGTGAGTTACGACTCGCGTGCCGTAAGACCTACCCCGTAGGGTGTGCAGTCCACGGTGTGGTTTTCAGTCCGTCCAGGAGGTCCTGCCGCCATCACCACGGTGTGGTTTTCAGTCCGTCCAGGAGGTCCTGCCGCCATCACCACGGTGTGGTTTTCAGTCCGTCCAGGAGGTCCTGCCGCCATCACCACTGTGTGGTTTTCAGTCCGTTCAGGAGGTCCTGCCGCCATCACCACTGTGTGGTTTTCAGTCCGTTCAGGAGGTCCTGCCGCCATCACCACGGTGTGGTTTTCAGTCCGTCCAGGAGGTCCGGCCGCCATCACCACTGTGTGGTTTTCAGTCCGTCCAGGAGGTCCTGCCGCCATCACCACTGTGTGGTTTTCAGTCCGTTCAGGAGGTCCTGCCGCCATCACCACGGTGTGGTTTTCAGTCCGTCCAGGAGGTCCGGCCGCCATCACCACGGTGTGGTTTTCAGTCCGTCCAGGAGGTCCGGCCGCCATCACCACTGTGTGGTTTTCAGTCCGTCCAGGAGGTCCTGCCGCCATCACCACGGTGTGGTTTTCAGTCCGTCCAGGAGGTCCGGCCGCCATCACCACTGTGTGGTTTTCAGTCTGTCCAGGAGGTCCTGCCGCCATCACCACTGTGTGGTTTTCAGTCCGTCCAGGAGGTCCGGCCGCCATCACCACTGTGTGGTTTTCAGTCCGTCCAGGAGGTCCTGCCGCCATCACCACTGTGTGGTTTTCAGTCCGTTCAGGAGGTCCTGCCGCCATCACCACTGTGTGGTTTTCAGTCCGTCCAGGAGGTCCTGCCGCCATCACCACGGTGTGGTTTTCAGTCCGTCCAGGAGGTCCGGCCGCCATCACCACTGTGTGGTTTTCAGTCCGTTCAGGAGGTCCTGCCGCCATCACCACTGTGTGGTTTTCAGTCTGTCCAGGAGGTCCGGCCGCCATCACCACTGTGTGGTTTTCAGTCTGTCCAGGAGGTCCTGCCGCCATCACCACGGTGTGGTTTTCAGTCCGTTCAGGAGGTCCGGCCGCCATCACCACGGTGTGGTTTTCAGTCCGTTCAGGAGGTCCGGCCGCCATCACCACTGTGTGGTTTTCAGTCCGTTCAGGAGGTCCTGCCGCCATCACCACTGTGTGGTTTTCAGTCCGTTCAGGAGGTCCTGCCGCCATCACCACTGTGGGGTTTTCAGTCCGTTCAGGAGGTCCTGCCGCCATCACCACTGTGGGGTTTTCAGTCCGTCCAGGAGGTCCGGCCGCCATCACCACTGTGGGGTTTTCAGTCCGTCCAGGAGGTCCGGCCGCCATCACCACTGTGGGGTTTTCAGTCCGTCCAGGAGGTCCGGCCGCCATCACCACTGTGGGGTTTTCAGTCTGTCCAGGAGGTCCTGCCGCCATCACCACTGTGGGGTTTTCAGTCTGTCCAGGAGGTCCGGCCGCCATCACCACTGTGGGGTTTTCAGTCTGTCCAGGAGGTCCGGCCGCCATCACCACTGTGGGGTTTTCAGTCTGTCCAGGAGGTCCGGCCGCCATCACCACTGTGGGGTTTTCAGTCTGTCCAGGAGGTCCGGCCGCCATCACCACTGTGGGGTTTTCAGTCTGTCCAGGAGGTCCTGCCGCCATCACCACTGTGGGGTTTTCAGTCTGTCCAGGAGGTCCTGCCGCCATCACCACTGTGGGGTTTTCAGTCTGTCCAGGAGGTCCGGCCGCCATCACCACTGTGGGGTTTTCAGTCTGTCCAGGAGGTCCGGCCGCCATCACCACTGTGGGGTTTTCAGTCTGTCCAGGAGGTCCGGCCGCCATCACCACTGTGGGGTTTTCAGTCTGTCCAGGAGGTCCGGCCGCCATCACCACTGTGGGGTTTTCAGTCTGTCCAGGAGGTCCGGCCGCCATCACCACTGTGGGGTTTTCAGTCTGTCCAGGAGGTCCGGCCGCCATCACCACTGTGGGGTTTTCAGTCTGTCCAGGAGGTCCGGCCGCCATCACCACTGTGGGGTTTTCAGGGCATTCCTGTCAGCCCAGAAGATACCTGGTACCCGCTGTCACTCTCTTCCCGTGTTCCCTTCCTCTGCCCTCTGCAACCACTCATCCACTTTCTGTCTCCACACTTTGGCCTATGAAATCATGCAATACATGGCATTTTGTTACTGGCTTCTTTCACTTACCATAATGTTTTTAAGTTTCCTCCGTGTTGTAGCATGAATCAGTAGTTCAGTCCGTGTTATGGTCAAATGATAGTCCGTTGTGTTGATGCACCACGTGTCACCAGTTGGTGGACATTTGGTTCCACTTTTTGGATAATAATGCTTTTATGAAAATTTGTACACAGGTTGTTGTGTGGCCTGTGTTTTCACTTGTCTTGGCTCCTGAAGAGGGAGAAGCACTGCCTGCATTTTCCTTTCCTCGCCCCTCAAAGCACTTCTGACGCCACATGTGTGGGCTTTGCACACATCAAGCAGTTCCCTTTGATGCCAGTTGGATGTCCTATAATTCAGTTAAATTTGACAGTATTTACCTAGAATCAGTATCACATCCCACAAGTTAAGGTCTCAGTCCCACAAGAGTGCGCCCACTTCAACGTCAGTCGAAAGTCCCAGGTTATTGCCTGTACGTCTGACCAAGCGGCTGTAAATAGGAGTTCCCACCACTTCCTCCCTGGATTCCGTGATTTGCTGGAATGGCTCACAGAACGTAGGGAAGCACTCACTGACATTCTACCATTTAACCATTTTATTGTAAGGAATATAATAAGAGATGCAGGTGAGCAGCCAGATGAAGAGATGCACAGGGCCAGGTATGTGGGAAGGAGCGCAGAGCTTCCCCGCGCCCTCCTGGCACACTGCTCTCCCGGCACCAGCTGTTCACCCACCTGGAGGCTCTCCAAACGCTGTACTTTTGGGATTTTTATGGAGGCTTTATCATGTGGGGATGATTGACTATAAATGCGGTCCTCAGCCCCTGTCCCCTCCCTGGAGGATGGGGGTGTGCTGCAAGTTCCCGGCTTCTGATCATGGATGGCTTGTTCTTTCGGGTGACCAGCCCCCATCCTGAAGCTGCCCAGGAGCCCACCCAGAGTCGCCTTCTTGGAACCAAAGACAGTCCTGTCACCCAGGAAATCCCAAGGGGTATAGGACCTCAGAGCCAGGAATTGGGGGCAGAGATCAATATATATATATATATATATTTCTGTTACATCACAGGTATATAATTAAGAGTGGAATTTCTGGGTTATGTGCTAATTCTGTGTTTAACATTTCAAGGAATTCCCATACTGTTTTCCAGAGTGGCTACACCATTAACCTGTTGGCTTTTACGATACTTTTTCTTCTATTTGGACAGATTCCTGGTTCCTCTAGGCCTCCTGTGGCGTGAGGCAAGTCAAATGTCCAGGCTATAGACCAATCTGTAGGATACTGAGAGGGCCTTTGCACCCCCTCAACCCGTTGCCAAGCCCTGGCTAAAATACCTCCTTGTGGGTTTATAGATCCCTTATTGTCAGGGCCACGATGGCGTCCTATGGCTTAGTTATTGTCAGGGCCACGATGGCGTCCTATGGCTTAGTTATTGTCAGGGCCACGATGGCGTCCTATGGCTTAGTTATTGTCAGGGCCACGATGGCGTCCTATGGCTTAGTTATTGTCAGGGCCACGATGGCGTCCTATGGCTTAGTTATTGTCAGGGCCACGATGGCGTCCTATGGCTTAGTTATTGTCAGGGCCACGATGGCGGCCTATGGCTTAGTTATTGTCAGGGCCACGATGGCGTCCTATGGCTTAGTTATTGTCAGGGCCACGATGGCGGCCTATGGCTTAGTTATTGTCAGGGCCACGATGGCGGCCTATGGCTTAGTTATTGTCAGGGCCACGATGGCGGCCTATGGCTTAGTTATTGTCAGGGCCACGATGGCGGCCTATGGCTTAGTTATTGTCAGGGCCACGATGGCGGCCTATGGCTTAGTTATTGTCAGGGCCACGATGGCGGCCTATGGCTTAGTTATTGTCAGGGCCACGATGGCGGCCTATGGCTTAGTTATTGTCAGGGCCACGATGGCGGCCTATGGCTTAGTTATTGTCAGGGCCACGATGGCGGCCTATGGCTTAGTTATTGTCAGGGCCACGATGGCGGCCTATGGCTTAGTTATTGTCAGGGCCACGATGGCGGCCTATGGCTTAGTTATTGTCAGGGCCACGATGGCGTCCTATGGCTTAGTTATTGTCAGGGCCACGATGGCGTCCTATGGCTTAGTTATTGTCAGGGCCACGATGGCGGCCTATGGCTTAGTTATTGTCAGGGCCACGATGGCGGCCTATGGCTTAGAGGGTCTGTGCTTTAGAACATAACTAATAATATTTGCTGCTTAACCAGTTTGTGCCTCAGGGGAATGTTTGCCCTCTAAAGGCTCCCGGGCCGAGCGACCTGGACTCCCAGTTCATTGCTAGGCTTGGGGACGCTCTCGGTGACGCATTTGCTTGATATATGGTAGATGCTAATAAAATGTGTTGGATGGATGCAGTCAAAATTCGCTCTGCAGTTAGTTGGCTAAGTCCGTGGATGTGAGACCTGCGGGTGCGGAGGGCCGACCGTATTCTTTGGACGACGCCGTTTACGTTGGGGCCTGAGCACCGCGGATGGTCCGGAGCGTATGCCTGGTGGCTACCCAGGACCGACGGAGTGCGCGATTAGTCCCCAGTCAGACCTCTAGGCCAAGTGCGCCTGTCCCCTCCTCAAACAGCTAGGCAAGTTCTAGCACACTTGTGCTGTGGCTGCGCTCACCCTGTGGGCTCCGCTCTAAACCCCCGGGTGAGCTATAAAGGGCTCAGGCTGACTGCAGACGCGCCCCAGGGGCAGCAGGCACCGGCCTGAGAAAGCGATGCACTCACGGGCCCCTGCGTACAGCAGGGGTGTGACGTTCAGGCGGTGTGTGGCGTGGGACGTATGGGGGACCACACACGTGAAGAAACCACCGCGACCTTCCAAGTGACTCCTTTACACCCTTTATCAGTGTTGCTGTGCACGTCAGTCAGCAGCTGCAAAGCGGTTCTGAGATGCAGGCGCTGTGGGCTTGGCTGCATTCACGTGCCAGACAAGTGACTGACTTCTGAATACCAGACATGACACTGGTTTAAAACGTGTACCTTGGCAAAGAAATATACCATATCAGTGATTTGCGAGACCACTTACAAATAGTCAAAATTGCATTTGTTAAATTTGTGAAACCCCAGGATCTTCTGTACGGCTATTACTGAGCCATCCTTGCTCTTCCTGTTCAGCCAGAAACTAGAAGGAAAGTTCCTGGGACCCTTCCCACTAACAGGCGTAGTTATGTCCTGTCTTCTCCTCTCGTTTCCACCATCTCTCAGGGTTTTCCCTGGCCCTCCAGTATCTTCCTAGTCAAATGAGGTCTCTGTGCATGTGTCATACCCTTGTCTGTCCCGCCTACTCAGGAATGGGAAGTAAAATGTATCTTTTAGACTGTTTTGGGCTCCTGCCCCCCACCCAACCTTGGATGAGTCAGGGATTGGATACAGGGGAGAGGAGTTATATTCTGAATTCCCCTCCCATGAAAGTAAGTGAACAAACGCCCACAAGTCTGGGAGCACAGGTGTTCAACTCCCTTTGGAACCTGTCCTTTGAACTTTGGTTTCCTTACCTCAGTTACATTGATATCTTAGAGCTTCATCCGTTCAAACATGTGTACATAATCTTCATAAAAAAAGGCCAGTATGCATGAGGACATAGAGTTCTCCCTAGAGAACTCTCTTTGATTTACAAATACCATCTTTGTGCCCACTTTTGTAAAGGTTATGGGATGGATAAAAATAGTTTCTCCTTGGGGGTAGGGTGAAGGGCAAAGCATTTTCAACATTACTCTTGTGCAAAATTTCACGCAACTAAGATGAAAGTACAGACGGTGAGATAACCTTCCTAAACAATAGCAATATTACAGATATTTCTGTTTTCTGATTTCAGGCTAGTACTAGTGTTGTTTAGCTGACGAATTGTATTATCTGTCTGATCTATTTACTGTTTGTACCTGAGGTGGATAATTCCCTTAATTATTTGTTTATCCATTAAAATTTTCAGTTCAGGAAAGTAAACAAAAAATTGTTTCTTAATCATGCTCTTTACGTGGTATCTTTACTTTGAATGTTTATTTATGAGTTTTATATCTCTGGTTGTTCAGGTCACCATATAAATAGAGAAGTGTAGGAAAACATGTTTTTCTGAATTGCAAAACAGTCTATTCTATAATGGTAGTGAAAGAGTCAGTTTTTGATTTCACCGTGTAGCTCCACAATGCTGTAGCAGAAATGGAAAAGGAAAAGTTTGAACTTCAAAAGCAGCACACTGAAAATATTCAAGAACTGCTTGAGGACACAAACATACGTCTGAACAAAATGGAGGGTGAATACATGGCACAAACACAGTCCACAGTAAGTCCTTTTTCTTTTTTTTGTCTTTTCTTGTTGTGTTTATAAACTGTCCTGTTCATCTCCGTGTCCCCATGCTTCCAGGATGTGTGCAGTGCGTAAATTAACAGGAAACATCTCACCTTCCCACTCGACACGGGCTTACGCGTGACAGTGGACGGTCTCTTGAGGTGTGCCGTGGGATTTCACCCTGGATTGTTTGATGCCACTGTTTGTTTTAAACCCACAGAAGCCTTAACAAATCTTTCTTCTTGTTTTCTTCACTGACTTTCAACCTAGAGATAATTTCTTTTCTTGCTTTATTTCTGTTTTATTGTTTGTTTCAGTCTTTTTAACTGAAGACTTGATTGTTTTTCTGAAAACGTCTCATGCTAGTGTGAAGACAGTCAAATTGGAGATGGGAGTAGTGTGAGCGATCGAGGACAGGTTTTCTTAGTAGATTTGTCTTGACCGAGGAGCCAGACATGGATACCACATGGGTAAGCCCCAGAGTCCCCTTCCGAAAAGGATGCAGAAGGAGGGCACTGTAGTGCACAGCAGGAGACAGTAACTTTCTCCAAGGGAAGACGGGGAACCCCTGAGAGCCCCCTCAGTGAGCACTTCTTGCAGAGGGTAGGTCTGAGGGTGTGAACGTTGTCAGCCTTCAGAAGCTCAGCTGACTTCCTGAGATACAGAAGCCTGGGCAGGTGGGCTCAGGGGCCCCTGGGCCAGGGCTCCTCACGTCTGGGGCAAGTGCGCCTTGTCAGTCTTGTTTCTGATATATGATACGGCTTTGTGGCGTAAGGAGCCCTGTGTCCTTCCCTGACCACTCAGCTCACCCAGGCCAGCCTGGCTTGGTCCAAAGTGCTTCCTTGAATTTAAAGCTGTGGAATTTGAGCAAGAGTCCATTACCCGGGCTTGTCTTGGAGACCCTAGACCAGCTGAAGGGCCTGTGTCAGAGGGCTAAAGAAATGGGGTGCAGGATCCACAGTGATCTGGGGCCTGGGCTTGGAGACCCTAGACCAGCTGAAGGGCCTGTGTCAGAGGGCTAAAGAAATGGGGTGCAGGATCCACAGTGATCTGGGGCCTGGGCTTTAGGTCTCGGGCTCAAATCCCAGATCCTTAAAGCCGTGAGTGCCATGCGAGCTCTTCAGATGTTTAGTTTCCTCATCTGTCAGATAGGGTAACAGTAGTAGTAAAGTGTAATACATGTCGTTGAAAATATTAAATAAATTAATATACATAAGTTATTTAATAAGAGCTCAACAGATAATTGTTAATGTCTTTGAAATGGATAATTGTTAATGTCTTTGAAAATGTAACATACAAGAAAAGTAATCAAGAGAGCCATATACATGAGAAGGTACTCAATTCAAGAAGTTAATCAATGTTTGCGCAAAGATGGCAGGTTGAACTTGGTGTTGGCCTCCATTCCCTCCCACAAAAATGGTAGTAAAGGGATAAAGGAAAAGGCATAGTCAGAAGGACAAAGAGAGTGTGAGGGCAATAAAATTCTGGAGTTGGAAAGGCAATGGATGAGCTGACACTGACCCAGCTGGTTCAAGAAAGCAGGACCCTACATCGGCATTGGGGAATCTAAGAAGCAAGCTGAGTTACACGTGGGCTTCCAGGGGCTCAGGACCTGTTGTACTGCTCGCCTCTGGAAGACGGGGTGCAGGTGCTGCTTCAGCACATGGAGAGCTGGGTGGTTTCAGATGCAGCTAGATGTGAGATCGGGGTGAGGAATACAAGCCGGCTTATTATACCATTCCTCCTACTTTTGTACGTTTGAAATGTCCCATAGCAAAACTTTTTTTAATGATAAAATTAACAGCAAAAACCAGCCGGCTCTTTACATCCTCTCCCCCACATCGTGAAGCGTGGGCCTGCTTCTCACCCACCTCAGCGGAAGACAGGAGGTTACCCTCCGGAGGGAACAGCAGCCTCTGGATTAGGACACGGGGGCACAGCTGGGATTTCTTAGCGCAGCATCTCTCTGTGTGCAGAGAGCATGTCCTTGGGGGGCCCGTGAGGGGCCAGGTTGTAACCCTCTCCCCACTTTCCACCACAGAGAAAGCATCAAAAAATCAGGTCGCTTGTTATAAGGGGAATGATGCTAAGCTGTCCTCAGATTTCTTCACCTCAGCGTTCCATGCCAGAAGACAGTGGAGCAACACTAAGAGATAAACTGAGAAAAAGCGTGGCCTAAATAAGGCGGTTTTCAAGGGAAGGACACAAGCAGTTTCAAACATCAGCAAATACCTTTGATTTTTATCTGTGTTAAATGTCACTCCAGTGTCTCTAGGTGTGAGTACTGGGGACATTATTTGAGCCCTTCAAATTTGTGTTTTTCATTTTTCTTTAATTCCGAGTAATTTATATACATTATTTCTTCAAAAAAGTCTATCCTTCCTACTCCTTGGGTCTTATTTTATGTTTTCTGTCTCCTTGTATTTTCTTCCTATCCTCTGCTCCTAGGATAGTTTCCCATTCTGATCTTATTCTTACCAATTAATTTTTTAGTAGATTTCCTTCTGCTGTATTTATTTTATTGTTTCTAATTGTATCTATTACACCTTTTATTTAAATTATTATTGTTTTCATATCCAGTATTTTAATTTGGTTTTTCTTTCTCCCCTCCTCCTCCTTTATCTTCTTTAGGAATTTCCTGTTTTTCACATTGTTAATATATTCTTTATCTTCTTAAATATGCTTATTAGGCTTATTTGAAATTCTTGGTCCATCTGTTTAATTATTTGCCTTCAGAATATTATATATTACATATTACTACATTATATATGTATTATAAATTATAGTTGCTATATATTTTATTATTTATATATACATGTATTGCTGGCTTTCTTTCATAGTTGTCTGAAGGTGTCTAATTATTTTGTACTGTGAGCTCATGTCCTTTGGGTTTATCCATTATTCTAAGGTGTACTGGGGAAAAGCTGGAAGACCAGATCCTTGTGGGGATCAATTATACTTTAAATAGTGAGGAGGAGGTGACCCTCAGGGCAGAGAGCCCCAGAAAGCACGGGACCACTGCTGAACTCTCCTTGGCAACTTCCCATTTGTAACACACAAACCTCTTTAACCCTAAGGAAAATACAACTTTGGAGGGAGGGCATCTCCCTAGATTGTCGTATATCAGCCCCCAAGCTTTGGAGAGAGAGATGATCTTTTGATGAAAGAAGATCTTATTTTTAACTTATTCACATTTATCAATCTTTTATAATTAGTGGTTTTTAAGTCTTTTTTTAATATAAATTTATTTATTTTATTTATTTATTTTTGGCCGCATTGGGTCTTCGTTGCTGCGCGTGGGCTTCCTCTAGTTGCGGCGAGCGGAGGCCACTCTTTGTTGTGGTGTGCGGGCTTCTCATTGCGGTGGCTTCTCCTGTTGCAGAGCATAGGCTCTAGGCATGTGGGCTTCAGTAGTTGCGGTGCGCAGACTCAGTAGTTGTGACTCGCAGGCTCTAGAGCATAGGCTCAGTAGTTGTGGTGCACAGGCTTAGTTGCTCCGCGGCATGTGGGATCTTCCCGGACCAGGGCTTGAACCCGTGTCCCCTGCATTGGCAAGCGGATTCTTAACCCCTGCACCACCAGGGAAGCCCTTTATGTCTTGTTAAACAAATCTTTCTCCAGTACAAGTGCAGAAAGGTTCACCTATATATTCTGCTAAAAGCTTTAAAGTTTTGTTTTTAACAGTGAGTTCTTAGTCCATGTGGAGTTATTTTTTGTGCCTGGTATGAGATAAGGATCTAATTTCATTATTTTCTACCTGGATGACCTTCTTCCCCACATGCCCCCCTCCCCCAATTCCTACTTTTGGCTAATTCCTCCTTTACTCATTGATCTGCCATGCTGTCAGCTGTCAGACTTCCATATGTATGAGGGTCTTTCTTCTAGTTGGTTGGCTAATTTGTCTACCTCTGCTAGTGTCATACAGTCTTCATTATTATAGCTTCATGGTTACTCTTGATGTCTGTTAGAGAAGTCTTCCTTTCTTCCTTGTCCATCAGAAGGGGCTTGATTGTGCTGAGTCCTTTTACATATACATTTAGAATCAGCTTTCCGAGTTGATAAAGAAAATAAAACCCAGGGGTCTCTTGAACTCCTTTTGTAATGTTTCTTCCTGAGTCTTTTAAATTTTTGTCACATAAAATTTTTATACTTTTGTTGTATAAAAGACTCAGGAATAAATGTATATGTCATAACTTTTAACTCTTAGCATGTATATAATAAATATTTTATTATAGTTTATTGTACCTTGACCAGAACTTGCAGAAAATGTTAAATAATGGTGATGATAGTGGATTTAAAAATAAATTTTTTTTCTTTTGGAAAAAAATATACATATACTCTCATTATTGAAAATTTAGAAAAGTGATATAGTCAAAAAGAAAAGAAATGAATGTCTACATAATAAAATTACTCTTATTGGAAGTGTGTGAGAGTGCCCATTCTTCTACGTTTTGGGCCCAACAATGGGTGTTTTAATTAAAAACAAACAGACAGACAAACCAAAACTTTGCCAATTTGATAGGCGTCTTAGTTTCCTAGACTGCTGTAGGAAATGACCACACACCTGGTATCTCAGAACAAGAGAAACTTATTATCTCACAGTTCTGGAGGCTAGAAGTCTGAACTCATGGTGTCCACAGGGCCCTGCCCTCCCTGAAATCTCCAGAGGAAGATCTTTCCTTGCCTCTTCCTATCTGGTTATCTTTTTTTTTTTTTTTGCTTTGTTTTTGTTTTTTTTATGATAGCCTTCCTAATGGGTACAAAGTGGTATATCTCATAGTGGTTGGTTTTGATTTGCATTTCCCTAATGATTAGTGATGCTTAGCATCTTTTCATGTGCTTATTGGCCATTGTATATTAACTTTTGAGAAACGTCTATTCAAGTTCTTTGCTCTTTTTATGATTGTGTTTTCCTTGTTACTGAGTTATAGGAGTTCTTTGTATTTGTATAGGAGTTCTTTGTATTTCCTTGTTATTGAGTTATAGGAGTTCTTTGTATATTCTGGGTGTCAATCCCTTATCAGATATATGATTTTTTTAAATTAGCTATTTAAAAACTGTCCAAATACAGTCACATTTTGAGATGCTAAGGAGTTAGGACTTCAATGTATGAATTTGAAGGAAGACAGTTCAGCCCATAACTATTGTATAAGTTAACAACAAATGTAGCATGCTGTATAAAAGTGAAAAAGCCTAAGTAGTTTTTGGCTCATGAGGTTAAATTTACCAGGCACCTAACATGACCAGGCACTGCAGTGGACCCTGGGGACAAAGTAGTAAACAAGAAGTCCCTTCCACAGTGTTCATGTTTCCATGGGGCGACAGCCAGTGAACAGCTACAGGTATCCAGTAGTGATAAGTGGTGTGATGAAGAAGAAGCCACTGTAAGACATGCATTTAAATGGGGTGATTTCAGCATTCCCTCTTTCGAGAGCACTGGAATCACAACTAACTGCTGAACAATCATCGACAGGAAGACACTGGAACTCACCAAAAAAGATACCCCGCATCCAAAGACAAAGGAGAGGCCACATTGAGACGGTAGGAGGGGCGCAATCACAATCAAATCAAATCCCATAACTGCTGGGTGGGTGAGTCACAAATTGGAGAACATTTATACCACAGAAGCCCACCCACTGGAGTGAAGGTTCTGAGCCCCACGTCAGGCTTCCCAACCTGGGGGTCTGGCAACGGGAGGAGGAATTCCTAGAGAATCAGACTTTGAAGACTAGTGGGATTTGATTTCAGGACTTCAACAGGACTGGGGGAAACAGAAACCCCACTCTTGGAGGGCACACACAAAGTAGTGTGCACATCGGGACCAAGGGGAAGGAGCAGTGACCCACCGGAGACTGAACCAGACATACCTGCTAGTGTTGGAGGGTCTCTTGCAGAGGCAGGGGGTGGCTGTGTCTCACCATGAGGACAAGGACACTGGCAGCAGAAGTTCTGGGAAGTACTCCTTGGCATGAGCCCTCCCAGAGTCCGCCATTAGCCCCACCACAGAGCCGAGTAGGCTCCAGTGTTGGGTCGCCTCAGGCCAGACAACCAACAGGGAGGGAACCCAGCCCCACCCATCAGCAGACAAGCGGATTAAAGTTTTACTGGGCTCTGCCCACCAGAGCAACAGCCAGCTCTACCCACCACCAGTTCCTCCCATCAGGAAGCTTGCACAAGCCTCTTAGATAGCCTCATGCACCAGAGGGCAGACAGCAGAAGCAAGAAGAACTACAATGCTGCAGCCTGTGGAGCAAAAACCACATTCACAGAAAGACAGACAAGATGAAAAGGCAGAGGGCTATGTACCAGAAGAAGGAACAAGATAAAACCCCAGAAAAACAACTAAATGAAGTGGAGATCAGCAACCTTACAGAAAAAGAATTCAGAATAATGATAGTGAAGATGATCCAGGACCTCGGAAAAAGAATGCAGGCAAAGATTGAGAAGATGCAAGAAACGTTTAATAAAGACCTAGAAGAATTAAAGAACAAACAGCTAGAAGAATTAAAGAACAAACAAACAGAGATGAACGATACCTTAACTGAAATGAAAAATATTCTAGAAGGAATCAATAGCAGCATAACTGAGGCAGAAGAATGGATAAGTGACCTGGAAGACAGAATGGTAGAATTCACTGCCATTGAACAGAATAAGGAAAAAAGAATAAAAAGAAATGAAGACAACCTAAGAGACCTTTGGGACAACATTAAACGCAGCAACATTTGCATTATAGGGGTCCCAGGAGAAGAGAGAGTCCAGGAAGCACAGAGAGCCCCAGGCAGGATAAACCCAAGGAGAAACATGCTGAGACACTTAGTAATCAAGCTGACAAAAATTAAAGACAAAGAAAAATTATTGAAAGCAACAGGGAATAATGGCAACATACAAGGGAACTCCTATAACGTTAATAGCTGATTTCTCAGCAGAAACTCTACAAGCTTGAAGGGAGTGACACGATATATTTAAAGTGATGAAAGGGAAGAACCTACAACCAAGATTACTCTACCCGGCAAGGATCTCATTCAGATTTGACGGAGAAATCAAAAGCTTTACAGACAAGCAAAAGATAAGAGAATTCACCACCAAATCAGCTCTACAAGAAATGCTAAAGGAACTTCTCTAAGTGGGAAACACAAGAGAAGAAAAAGACCTACAAAAACAATTAAGAAAATGGTAATAGGAACATACATATCGATAATTACCTTAAACATGAATGGATTAAATGCTCCAACCAAAAGACACAGGATCGCTGAATGGATACGAAAACAAGACCCATATATATGCTGTCTACAAGAGATCCACTTCAGACCTAGGGACACATACAGACTGAAAGTGAGGGGATGGAAAAAGATATTCCATGCAAATAGAAATCAAAAGAAAGCTGGAGTAGCAATACTTATATCAGATAAAATAGACTTTAAAATAAAGAACGTTATAAGAGACAAGGAAGGACACTACATAATGATCAAGGGATCAATCCAAGAAGAAGATACAACAATTATAAATATATATGCACCCAACAGAGGAACACCTCAAAACATAAGGCAACTGCTAACAGCTATAAAAGAGGAAATTGAGAGTAACACAATAATAGTGGGGGACTTTAACACCTCACTTACACCAATGGACAGATCATCCAGACAGAAAATTAATAAGGAAGCACAAGCTTTGAATGACACAATAGACCAGATAGATTTAATTGATATTTATAGGACAGTCCATCCAAAAACAGCAGACTACACTTTCTTCTCAAGTGCGCATGCAGAACATTCTCCAGGATAGATCACATCTTGGGTCACAAATCAAGCCTTGGTAAATTTAAGAAAATTGAAATCATATCAGGCATCTTTTCCGACCACAGTGCTATGAGATTAGAAATCAATTACAGGGGAAAAAAACGTGAAAAACACAAACACATGGAGACGAAACAGTACGTTACTGAATAACCAAGAGATCACTGAAGAAATCAAAGAGGAAATCAAAAAATACCTAGAGACAAATGACAATGAAAACACGACGATTGAAAACCTATGGGATGCAGCAAAAGCAGTTCTAAGAGGTAAGTTTATAGCAATACAAGCCCACCTCAAGAAACAAGAAAAACCTCAAATAAACAAACTTACCTTACACCTAAAGGAACTAGAGAAAGAAGAACAAACAAAACCCAGAGTTAGTAGAAGGAAAGAAATCATGAAGATCAGAGCAGAAATAAATGAAATAGAAACAAAGAAAACAGTAGCAAAGATCAATAAAACTAAAAGCTGGTTCTTTGAGAAGATAAACAAAATTGATACACCTTTAGCCAGAGTTATCAAGAGAAAGAGGTAGAGGACTCAAATCAATTAGAAATGAAAATGGAGAAGTTACAATGGACTCCGCAGAAATACAAAGCATCATAAGAGACTACTACAAGCAACTCTGTGCCAATAAAATGGACAACCTGAAGAAATGGACAAATTCTTAGAAAGGTATAACCTTCCAAGACTGAACCAGGAAGAAATAGAAAATATGAACAGACCAATCACAAGGAATGAAATTGAAACTCTGATTAAAAATCTTCCAACAAACAAAATTCCAGGACCATATGGCTTCACAGGTGAATTCACAGGTGAATTCTATCAAACATTTGGAGAAGAGCTAACATCCATCCTTCTTAAACTCTTCCAAAAAATTGCAGAGGAGGAACACTCCCAAACTCATTCTATGAGTCCACCATCACCCTGATACCAAAACCAGACAGAGAAACTACAAAAAAAGAAAATTACAGAGCAATATCACTGATGAACACAGATGCAAAAGTCCTCAACAAAATACTAGCAAACAGCATCCAACAACACATTAAAAGGATCATACACCATAATCCAGTGGGATTTATCCCAGGGATGCAGGGATTCTTCAATATACGCAAGTCAATCAATGTGATACAGCATATTAACAAATTGAAGAAGAAAAACCATATGATCATCTCATCAGATGCAGAAAAAGCTTTTGACAAAATTCAACACTGATTTACGATAAAAACTCTCCAGAAAGTAGGCATAGAGGGAACTTTCCTCAACATAATAAAGGCCATATACAACAAACCCACAGCTGACATCATTCTTAATGGTGAAAAACTGAAAGCATTTCCTCTAAGATCAGGAAGAAGACAAGGATGTCCCCTCTAGCCACTATTATTCAACATAGTTTTGGAAGTCCTAGCCATGGCAATCAGAGAAGAAAAAGAAATCCAAATTGGAAAAGAAGAAGTAAAACTCACTGTTTGCAGATGACATGATACTATACATAGAGAATCCTAAAGATGCCACCAGAAAGCTACTAGAGCTAATCAATGAATTTGGTAAAGTTGCAGGATACAAAATTAATGCACAGAAATCTCTTGCATTCCTATACACTAACAACGTAAGATCAGAAAGAGAAATTAAGTAAACAATCCCATTCACCATTTCAACAAAAAGAGTAAAATATCTAGGAATAAACCTACCTAAGGAGGTAAAAGACCTGTACTCACAAAACTATAAGACACTGATGAAAGAAATTAAAGATGAAACAAACAGATGGAGAGATATACCATGTTCTTGGGTTGGAAGAATCAACATTGTGAAAATGACTGTACTATCGAAAGCAATCTACAGATTCAATGCAATCCCTATCAAACTACCAATGGCAATTTTCACAGAACTAGAACAAAAAATTTCACAATTTGTATGGAAACACAAAAGACCACAAATAGCCAAATCAATCTTGAGAAAGAAAAACGGAGCTGGAGGAATCAGGCTCCCTGACTTCAGACTATACTACAAAGCTACAGTAATCAAGACAATATGGTACTGACACAAAAACAGAAATATAGATCTTTGCAACAGGATAGAAAGCCCAGAGGTAAACCCACGCACCTATGGTCAACTAATCTATGACAAAGGAGGCAAGGGTATACAATGGAGAAAAGACAGTCCCTTCAATAAGTGGTGCTGGGAAAACTGGACAGCTACATGTAAAAAATGAAATTAGAACACTCCCTAACACCATACACAAAAATAAACTCAAAATGGATTCAAGACCTAAATGTAAGACCGGACACTATCAAACTCTTAGAGGAAAACATAGGAAGAACACTCTTTGACATAAATCACAGCAAGATCTTTTTTGATCCACCTCCTAGAGTAATGGAAATAAAAACAAAAATAAACAAATGGGACCTAATGAACGTTAAAAGCTTTTGCAAAGCAAATGAAACTACAAACAAGATGAAAAGACAACTCTCAGAATGGGAGAAAATATTTGCAAATGAATCAGCAAACGATTAATCTCCAAAATATATAGACAGCTCATGCAGCTCAATATTAAAAAAACAAACAACCCAATCCAAAAATGGGCAGAAGACCTAAATAGACATTTCTCCAAAGAAGACATACAGATGGCCAAGAAGCACATGAAAACATGCTCAACATCACTAATTATTAGAGAAATGCAAATCAAAGCTACAATGAGATATCACCTCACACCAGTTAGAATGGGCATCATCAGAAAATCTACAAACAACGAATGCTTGAGAGGGTGTGGAGAAAAGGGAACCCTCTTGCACTGTTGGTGGGAATGTAAATTTATACAGTCACTATGGAGACCAGTATGGAGAGTCCTTAAAAACCTAAAAATAGAATTACCATATGACCCAGCAATCCCACTACTGGGCATATACCCAGAGAAAATGATAATTCAAAGAGACGCATGCACCCCAATGTTCATTGCAGCACTATTTACAATAGCCAGGTCATGGAAGCAACCTAAATGCCCATCAACATACGAATGGATGAAGAAGATGTGGTACAGATATACAATGGAATATTACTCAGCCATAAAAAGGAACGCAGTTGGGTCATTTGTAGAGACGTGGATGGATCTAGAGACTGTCATACAGAGTGAAGTAAGTCAGAAAGAGAAAAATATCGTGTATTAACTCACATATGTGGAACCTAGGAAAATGGTACCGATGAACCAGTTTGCACGGCAGAAATAGAGACACAGATGTAGAGAACAAATGTATAGACACCAAGCGTTTCAGGAAAGCAGTGGTGGTGGGTGGTGGTGGGGGTGGGATGAACTGGGAGATTGGGATTGACATGTGTACACTGATATGTATAAAATTGATAACTAATAACCTGCTGTATAAAAAAGAAATAAAATAAAATTCCATAGAAAATCAGTGGGGTGATTTCCTCCTCAAGGAGGTGGAAATTGGTTCTTGGGATTACAAAATTTAGATATTATACTGGATTGTGACCCTCCAGCGGGCATAGTTTATAAACAGCAAGACTGTGGTATTAAAATTTCATAGTAGGGGATGATTAGAAGAAAAATATCTAAACCAGCTTCTTGGTTAATTGAACAATGGCAATAATTGTTTTTTGTTTTTTGTTTTGCGGTACGTGGGCCTCTCACCGTTGTGGCCCCTCCCGTTGTGGAGCACAGGCTCCGGACGCGCAGGCTCAGCGGCCATGGCTCACGGGCCCAGCCGCTCCGCGGCATGTGAGATCTTCCCGTACAGGGGCACGAACTCGCGTCCCCTGCATCGGCAGGCGGACTCTCAACCACTGCGCCACCAGGGAAGCCCTGGCAATAGGTTGAGCAACACTGGTATGTGGAATAAAGCAGAGGCGAGCGCTGCTGCAGACAGGTGCTGGGGAGCCTTTCTTCTGAAGGTGCGATGCTTACACAGCGCCTTTGAGAAGTATGGGGGCCGTGCGATCCTCTGCGAAAAGCGTTTCGGGCAGAAGGAATGGCCTGTGCAAAGATCCGAAAGCTGGGACTATCCGGCAGGTTCATAGAAGAGCAAGGGGCGGCACGGACGGGGTCTGTGAGCAGAAAGGAGCAGAAGGGAGCGTGGTAGGAAAATTCGTCAGTGGGCAAATCAGGGAAAAACCCTGTATTGGGTTATTGTTCACCCAGCCTCACAATTTTAAAGAAAAAACTCCCACATAGCACCAGTTCATCATTTTGAACAAGATGACCGTTTAGAAAAATAGATTTTATTTTTTAGGACAGTTTTAGATTTACAGAAAACTTGAGAAGATGGTACAGAGCGTCCCTATATACCCCACACCCAACTTCCCCTCTTTGTAACATCTTTACGTTATTTTGGTACAGTTGTTACAATCAGTGAATCCACAGGATACCTTAATAAACTGAAGTCCATAGTTTATTCCGTTTTTCTTAATTTTTACCGAATGCCCCTTTTCTTTTCCAGGATCTCATCCAGATACCACGTTGTATTTTCTGCTTAGGTTCCTTTTGGTTGTGGCAGTTTCTCAGACTTCCCTTGTTTTTAACAGCCTGGACAGTTTTGAGGAGGACTGGTCAGGAATATTGTATAATGCCCTGTATTGGAATTTGTCTCATGTTTTTCTCATGATTAGACCGGGGCTATGGGTTGAGGCAGTAAGATCACGGAGGTACAGTGCTGTTCTCAGCATATCACATCAAGGGTATATGCTACTAATGACTTACTGTGGATATTATTAACCTTGATCATCTGGCTGAGGTAGTGTTTGTTAGGTTTTCCACTGTGAAGGCATTCCCTCCCTGCCTTTCCATACTGTCCTCTTTGGAAGGAAGTACCTATGTGCAGCCTGTGTATAAGAAGTGGGAAGTTATACTCTCCATACTTGAGGGTGGAGTATCTATGTAAATTATTTGGAGTTTTTCTGCATGGGAGATTTGTCTCTTCTCCTTCATTTATTAATTTATGGAATCATTTATTTTTATCAGTATGGACTCATGGATGTTTATCTTATGCTCTGGGCTATAATCCATTATTCCTTTATTTTGTTGCTTAAATTGTTCCAGCTTCAGCCGTTGGGAGATCCTACAGTAG
This sequence comes from Phocoena phocoena, assembly GCF_963924675.1. NCBI lineage: Eukaryota > Metazoa > Chordata > Mammalia > Artiodactyla > Phocoenidae > Phocoena > Phocoena phocoena. The sequence goes on from NC_089237.1 coordinate 1,051,796, forward strand.
GCCCCTCTGCCCCTTTGACCCACCCCATCAATGTGGATTATATGGAGACTGGTATTAGAAATCAAGATCTGTTTGCTGGGTGTACTTATTACTGCTGGGGTGTCATTTCTTTTATGTCCTCTCACCAGATAGAGTATTTGCATATATATAAACCTGTATATATATGCGTATCTATAAACATTAGTATATGTAACCATCTGTATCTGTATTAAGCTAAACATAATCTCTTAATGATGTCTGTAACTCTAAACCATTACCACATGGATTATTCTAGCCTTCTCCTCCCCTCTGTAAATTCTCAATCCAACATTGGAAACTTGGCCTCCACCATCATCTTCTAATTGTTCAATTTCAGTGTACAGAAATGGATATAATCAGAGTTGTTGACCCATATCCCCATGGGAACCAACTTTGTCAACTAGGGAACAGTGCTGACGTGCAATTCCTTTTGCCTTTGGTCTCACAGATGCCACTCATTTCAAAATTGCGTAGGTCATCACCTTTCCCGCTACCCCTTCAATGAGGTTTTTATGTATTTGTAATGGAACTAGATTCTTTTATGTATTTGTAATAGAACTAGATTCTTTTTTCACAGCCTGAATTTCTTCTGGGGAAGAATGTGCCAGTTCTCTTGGCATATTAGATTTTGAACCTGGAAGATTTATGATTTTTCCACTTCTCATCTCCTGCATTTAGTATTTTACTCAATCATACTATTTACTTCTCTGAGAATTTTCCTGGACCTGCTCTCTCCCCTTCTGTTTCCACAGCTACCACTTGAGTTCAGGCCATTGTTGCCTCATTCCGGGATCTTCCAGTAGCCTGCCGGTCACTCTCCCATTCTCCTCTTGTTCCAAATCCCACAAGTGCAGTTTGTCCCATTTTCCCATGACCGAGAACTTGAATTACTAATCTAATGCCTATTATAACTTCTGTCTACAAGCCATGTCCTTTTAAGAACTCTAACCTCGTCTTCCGAGTGCCACCTCTGAGTTCACAATGTGGGAAGACATTCTTTGTACCCAAGGTAATCTGTTTGTTCCTTCTCTGATCCTGAAGTTATAAACTCTGGAATTCCCCTCCAACACTGTTTGTTACAGCCTGAAAAATGTGATTCTACATCAGCATCTTTTTATGATTCTACATTAGCATCTCTTTTTTTTGGCGGGGCGGGGTACACGGGCCTCTCACTGTTGTGGCCTCTCCCATCACGGAGCACAGGCTCCGGACGCGCAGGCTCAGTGGCCATGGCTCACGGGCCCAGCCGCTCTGCGGCATGTGGGATCTTTCCGGAGTGGGGCACGAACCCGTGTTCCCTGCATCGGCAGGCGGACTCTCACCCACTGCGCCACCCGGGAAGCCCTCTCATTTCTTTTTAGTGCTGAACAATGTTCCATCCTCTGGATGTACCAGTTTATCCACTCACCTACTGAAGGGCATCTTAGTTGCTTCCAAATTTTGGCAGTTATGAATACAAAGCTGCTATAAACATCTGTGTGCAGGGACTTCCCCGGTGGTCCAGTGGTTAAGACTCTGTGCTCCCAATGCAGGGGGCCCTGGTTCGATCCCTGGTCAGGGAACTAGATCCCACATGCTGCAACTAAAAAAAGATCCCACATTCAGCTAAAGATCCCGCATGATGCAATGAAGATCCTGTGTGCCCCGACTAAGACCCAGTGCAGCCGAATAAATAAATAAATTAAAACAAGACAAAACATCTGTGTGCATATTTTTGTATGGACACAAGTTTTTAACTCATTTGGGTAAATGCCAAAGAGCATGATTCCTGGATTGTATAGTAAGAGTATGTTTTATAAGAAACTGCCAAACTGCCTTCCAAGACGGCTGTACTACTTTGCATTCCTGCCAGTAATGAATGAGAGTCCCTGTTGTTCCACATACTTGTCAGCATTTGTTGTCAGCATTCTGGATTTTGGCCATTCTAATGGGTGTGTAGTGGTATTTCATTGTTTTAATTTGCATATCCATGATGATATATGATGACATGTGATATGACATCCTTTCATATGCTTATTTGTCATCTGTATATCTTCTCTGGTGAGGTGTCTAAGTCTTTGACCCATTTTTTAATTAGTTTTTTATTTTATTATTGTTAAATTTTGAGTTTTTTGTATATTTTGGAAAACAGTCCTTCATCAGATGTGTCTTTTGCAAATAGTTTTCTTAGTCTGTGGCTTACATTCTAATCCTCTTTTTTTTTTTTTTTAACAGTACGCGGGCCTCTCACTGCTGTGGCCTTTCCCGTTGCGGAGCACAGGCTCCGGACGTGCAGGCTCAGTGGTCATGGCTCATGGGCACAGTCGCTCCGCGGCACGTGGGATCTTCCCAGACGGGGGCACGAACCCGTGTCCCCTGCACTGGCAGGTGGACTCTCAACTACTGTGCCACCAGGGAAGCCCATGTTCTAATCCTCTTAATATATATTATCTTTTATGGAATAGAAAATGTTAATTTTAATGAAGTCCAATTTATCAATTTTTTTTTCATGCATCGTGCCATGGACGTTGTGTCTAAAAAGTCATTGCCAAACTTAAGATAATCTAGGTTTTTCATATGTTATCTTCTAGGATTTCTGTAGTTTTGCATTTTGCATTTAGGTCTGTGATCTGTTTTGAGATAGTTTTTAAGATGTGTCTAGATTCTTTTGTTTTGCACATGGTTGTCCATCTGTTCTAGCACCATTTGTTGAAAAGTCTATCTTTGCTCCATTGTATTGCCTTTGCTCCTTTGTCAGAATCAGCAGACTGTATTTATGGGGGTCTCTTTCTGGCCTCTCTGTTCTGTTCCATTGATCTATTTGTCTTTTCTTTTGACAGCACCACAGTGTTTTGATTACTGTAGCCTTATAGTAAGTCTTGAAGTAGGCAGTGTCAGTCCTCCAGCTTTGTTCTTCTCTTTCAATTTTGTATTGGCTATTTTGTGTCTTTTGTCTCTCCATATAAACTTTAAGAGCAGTTTGTCCATATCTGTAAAATAACTTGCTGGGATTTTGATTGGTATTGCATTAAATCTGTAGATCAATTTGGGAATAACTGACATTGACATTATTGAATCTTCCTATCCATGAACATGGACTATCTTTCCATTTATTTAGTTCTTTGATTTTTCTCATTCTTTCATCAGAGATTTGTAGTTTACCTCATGTAGGTCTTGTACATATTTTGTTATATTTGTATGTATTTGGTTTTTTGGAGTGCTAATGTAAATAGTGTTGTGTTTTTAATGTCAACTTCCCCTTGTTTATTACTAGGAAAAGTGATTGACTTTTGTATATTAACCTTGTATCCTGCAACCAAGCTATAGTGTCTTATTATTTCCAAGGGTTTTTTTTTTTTTCTTTCCCTTCCCCATCTTTCCCTTTGGTAGCCATAAGTTTGTTTTCTATGTCTGTGAGTCTGTTTCTGTTTTGTATATAGATCCTCTCTTCATTTGTATTATTTTTTAGATTCCACATATGATTGATATCATGTAATATTTGTCTTTCTCTGACTTACTTTACTAAGTACAATATTCTCTAGTGTCTTATTATTTCTTAATGTCTTATTATTTTCAAGAGGTTTTTGATGTTTTTAGATTTTCTACATAGATGATCATCTTTTTGTGAACAAAGACAGTTTTATGTCTTTCTTCCCGATCAGTATACCTTTAATTTCCTTTTTTATATATTGCATTAGCTAGGATTTCGAGTTTCATGCTGAAAAGGAGTTGTGAGAGAGAGAGCATCCTTTTCTTTTTCCTGATCTTAGTTGGAAAGCTTCTAGCTTCTAACTGTTATCTGTAGGTTTTTTGTAGAGATTTTTTCCTCAAATTGAGGAAATTCCCCTTTATTCCCATTTTACTGAGTTTTTTTTTTATCATGAATCAGTGTTGGATTTTGTCAAATGCTTTTTCTGCATCTATTGATATGATCATGTGATTTTTCTTCTTTAGCCATTGACGAGATGGATTACATTAATTGATTTTCAAATGTTGAAACAGCTTTGCATACCTGGGTGAGAGTTACTCTCTTTATTTGTATTATTGATGAAGTAATTGGGAGTGCACTCTTCATACTTGTATGGTGCTAGAGTAGTTGTTGTTATAAAAAGTGAAGCATAATCTTGCTGAGTTAGAGAAGTCTTCCATCATAAAATTCAGGACGGACAGTTTAATTTGTTCAAATGGGAAAAAGACTACATATACATATTATTGAATGAGATGATTTGATCATTACTTACCATTATACTGCTGGTATGGGTGTAAAGAGCAAAGTAAGGAAAAGGTTAGAGTTGTTCAGGGCAGTTTGGAATGCAGGAGTCAGAAGGTAATCGTATGATACCCAGTTGCATTGCCACTGCCTATTAGAGGGGCAGATTGTATAGGTATATGTACAATATGTACTTTATTTTGCTTATTTTATTTCTATTTTATCATATATATTTTATATATATATATAAAATATATATTTTAATCACTGTTATTCTGTATAATGATATACACACAACTGAGATCAAAATATTGCTTCAACATCCTGGACTTTCTTCTCTGATTTGTTGGGTATGTTTTCCTCTCACCTATTTTTTTCTTTCTCATATAACTAGTACTTTTATTCTTTTCTCTCATGTCCACTGTATTCAATATTCATATTGTAGAAAGATGGCTGACTGCTTTTCTGGCTAATAGAAACCCTTTTTCCTTAGCAAATTCTGGAGAATTACTTATTTGTATCAATTCAGTACTCTTTGCCTTGGTTTCTTTAACAATTTCTAATATTTTATAAGGATCACGTGTTTCTTTTTGCATTGTAGTTTTGATTTGTATTTCTCTAACAATTAGTAATGCTATGTCCCTAGATGAGAATAGTGCCGGGTTCAGTAAATATTTGTTCAGTGAATGAATGAATGGCTAAAAGCATATAAACACATTAGCCTTACTTTTGTGGTAGAAAGCACTCCTTTTTTTAAAAAAGAGACTTGGTTAATTTAGAGGTTGGTTTAGTTTTTATTAGTATGGTTTTTGATACATTTGTTTTTTCATATTCTTATCTCTCATATGTTGTATTTTTTCTTCAGGCTATTTAATGGTACAGAATTGTTATAAAGTTAGAGGCTTTCTTAACAATGACCCATTATTTTAGAACCAGATGATCAAAGAACTGGAGTCCCGTGTCCAGCAGCTGACTGGAGAAGCAGAGAACAGTAATTTACAGAAGCAGAAATTAATTCAAGAAAAACTGGAACTTGAGAGATGTTACCAGATAACATGTAATGAATTGCAAGAAGTAAAGGCAAGGTATTGTCTGAAGTCAGATATCTCTCAGGTGTGGCTATAAAGTACTGATATTAACTCTATTAAATTATCTGCTGAAATTAATCACACGTGCATTTAACTTGGGAGGTTTCCAATCTAAATGCTGCCATTTATTAAATTTTTTAAAGTACCACTTAATATAAGAAGCATACTGTTTGAAAACAGTTGATAAAAATGTGGATACTTATTTGATATATTGAAAGGTAATGCATTTGGGTTTGGTTGACTAAAAAGTTCCATTTTAGAGACTGATTATAAATATATTGGAAATATGTTTTATTCTCTGATTGCTTTTAGACGCAACACATTGCATAAAGAGAAGGATCATCTTGTAAATGATTATGAGCAAAACATGAAGCTGTTACAAACCAGATATGATGCTGATATAAACCTTCTGAAAAAGGAACATGCTCTTTCAACTTCTAAGGTATTATAGATGCTGGTAGATGTCCACACAAAGTACTTATTTCCTTTACTCAGCATATAGCCAAAGGTAGTAGAAGCTAACTACTATCTGGCCTTTAAATTAGTCTCTCCTTTAGCTTAATTTAATGCTAAGTGTCTAATATATAGCATAACACAAATATTTAATAAACTAAAATCTGCTATAAATTAACCCTTTTAATTACCAAAGTTTTTAAAGGAGGAAACATAAAAATCCGAGAAGAAATGTTCAGTTGTGTTAATAATACATATTTTGGAGTAACTCTATACATTATTATTATTATTTTGAAATCTTGGTTATGCGTTAGTTTTCCTGCCATCACATACGCTTATATGAGCCCACAGACACCCTCAGGGGCACTCACACACTTTTGTGTCAGATAATTGAAACTTTCTGCAAAGAAAATCCTATAGCCTCAATACTAAAATAGTCAGTTACTTGATATTTCATGAATTAAATATTCTAGTGGATTTGGTTTTAAAATTAAAATTTAAAAAGTTTTCTGTATACCTATTCTTTTTACATCAGTATTGTATTTTCATAACTTTAAATGCCATGCAGTACTTAATTTATCTTTTTACTTTAAAAGATTTTTTAACTTAAAATTTTTTAAAAATTCAGATTTATAGATAATTTTAATTCTAACTGAAGCTTCAGGGGGGAAAAAGTTAAATTTATTGAACCAGAAGTTTGTAGGATGGTAGAAAAATCAAAGTTTCATTTTTTTATTATTTTCTTAAAATCTTTTTAGGCATCTGGTATGATTAAAGAATTAGAACAGAACATCTGTCAATTAAAACAGCAGTTACAGGAATCAGAACTTCAAAGAAAGCAACAGTTAAAGGTGAGTCCTGTATTTTTACACAGAATAATGGCTAAAACTCACCTCTCCTTTTCTTGGTGTATACATATAAATGAGAGTCGATGAAAAAAACTCAGAAATGCAGGTAGCCATTTCTGATTCTTTTATTGCACTGTATCATTTTTCGTCTTATTTACTTTAACAAAAGTAGAGGCTAATGGGATATAGAGTAAAAAGAACGATAATTTTAATTCGAACAATCTACTTTTTCTGAGATTAGTTAAAAGAATCAACCTTATTTAAATACATTATTATTTTAGAATTATTTCCTCTCTTTAAATTATTATCTGCCATTCTTTATAATTTCTCTCTCTTTCTTTCACACCTTTAATTAATTAATTTATTGTTTTGGCTGCACCGCTCGGCATGTGGGATCCTAGTTCCTCGACCAGTGATTGAACCCATGCCCCCTGCGGTGGAAGTGCGGCATCCCAACCATTGGACCACCAGGGAACTCCCTCTTTCACACCTTTTAGATCTTGCCTTTTCTCTCATGGTCAGAAAATACCAAGCACTTCCATATGATATAACTTCAAACTTATTATTTTCATGTTGATTCATTTGGTCATTTTTAAGTGATCTCCTAATTCTAAGGGTCAGAAAGTTTCTCTTTCACTGTAAAGTATGTACTTTTGAGAGTGGTAACATCTTCAGATAGCTAAGGTTTTATGGCCTCCAACATAAAGCTATGCGTGTTTCTAGTTGTAGTTTAGAAAACTGGACAGGTAGGGCTCTCGTAAATATGCAAGACTCAAATAAGGTTTGTCATCAAAGAGATTGATTTGTTTCATTAGATTACCAATTTTATTGACCTAGAAGCAATTTTAAGTATAATAAAGATAAATATTTATTATTCACAGGATCAAGAAAATAAGTTTCAAATGGAGAAATGTCACTTAAAACGCACCTATGAGAAAAAGGTAATATGTTTCATGGGAAGCTATGACATTTAAAATAGCACATGAGGCAGTTAAGAATGAGGGTTGATTTTTATACAGCCGTGCATTCCAGCTCTTATTTCTGAGTTCATTTCAGTTAGCCAGTAATCAAATTTTTCTTCTTTTTCATGTTTATAAACAGCTTCTTTTTCATGTTTATAAACAGCTTCTTCAGTTTGATTTTTAATTATATCAACATTAAAACACCACTTCTCTGTTATATTTGAGTGAAGAGTATTATTATGTTCACCTTTCATAATAACCTTTTGAAATTATATTTTCTTTCTACCAGTAAAAATGTGATGTGACTGTTGGGTGTTATTTTTTTCTGTTGTGTCATATGTGTAATAAGAACTCTAAGAAATTAACCAAAGAATATGAAACAGCAAAAGCATTGTCTACTACGATCGATGAGTAAGAAATGGATTAGTCATTGTCTCTTGCGATTTAGAGCAGTGACGGTAGTGACTGTTTCTACTGGTGCATGCTGGTGTCCTTGTTACCAGTAACAACTAGGGTCACTGCCACACTGTTGACACCTTTGGTGATAAAGTATAGAATTCTATGTCTGTGGCTTTCAAACTTGAGTTTTGAATTTGTTGTTTGCTGTATGACTGTAATTGAAATAGCAAAGATTTTGTTGCTGCTTTTGTAATTATTTACAGTTCTAACATCCACCAAATCAATCCTCTTGTAGAATACCCACATAATGGAAAATGAGAAAAAAGTTACCCCTTCAACTAATTAAAATACATACAAATTAAAATCAGACAGATTTTATAGCACAAAGTTGTTAAAAGATGTAATACCACATCTTATCTATGCATATCGTCACAGCAGACATGCATTAAGTGCTTTCACGGGACGAGGTATCACACCAGGCACTGGATGCAGGGGAGGGGTTGAGGGTGAGCTATCCATAGACGCTGCTCCCCAGCAGCTTAACGTCTGGGAAGAAGAAAGTTTCTGTCCTTCGGAAAAGTGAGTGTTTCTTCTGATGTGCATTGACCTAAGTATGTGCTCTTTAAAATTCTAATTAATTTTCTTATTGTTAAAGTTTCCCTCCCTGCAGTTTCACTACAGCTCAGTGCAAGATACTGAATATATTTCATGCCTACAAAATGATATCTGAACAGGAGGGAGAAATACTGCTTTCACTGAAATAAAGAATTTTTTCGGTTTCTGCTGTTGAGCCATGCAGCTGCTTAATCACCTGGCTTGCCCAGGGCAGACCGTGCGCTGTCATAAGCCTTGCCCCCCACTGCCTGAGGCACGCGCATCCTCCGGGTGTACCTGTTAGGCCTTTGCTCTTCCTTTGGGCAGATGTCTGGCTCCCCATCCACCAGGGCCACCTTCCTGGCCTCCTGCTCTGTCACACTCCGTGGTCAGCCCTCCTCCTCAGTGATGGTACCTGCTTACCTGTGAGCCCCAGAGGGTTTGGTACCAGGAGGAAGGTGCACACTGACTCATATACAAGATTGTCTTCCTACCCCAAAGTTGAGTCCTCCTGTGGGCCGTGACATACAGAGTTGGGGCTGGAGAGGCAGTCTCTCCTACCACGGTCTTTTCTTGGCTGTTCGGCCACTGAGTAAATTCAGGTTTCTGCACCAGCCCCTCTCCCTGATGGACACACACAAGAAACAGAATGTTAAAGCTCAGTTCATCCCTAGCCAGCCACCTTCCCCCTTCCTATTCTGTTTCACTTCAGGGAGCAGACCTAAATCCTTTTAATTAGGTGTCGTAACTACAGCTTTTCCCTTTCCGTGAGCTATCAAGTGGTCTCGCTTTTAAATAACGTAACTAGTTAAAGAGTGTTAATTGTTTTCAGTGTAAATAAGATGCGTTTAAAATAGCAGCCATCTGTAAAGAAAAATAAGTGTAGTTGTACATATTGCATACGTTCTAAGGTTATTTGTATAGGAAGAAAATGGCGCTCAGCGTGCCACTTTTTGTTTTACAATTAATTCCATAATCTCCCCCTTTTAAATTGACATCTGTTCTTCTTTCTTTATTAAACCTGCTGTGATCTCAGCCCTTGAAGATTTGATGTCCTGTACCCCCCTCAGGGAATATCCTCTTTGACTGCTCAGAGAGCTGACATAAATCTTACCGAGCACCAGACTGTGTAACCGGATAGCCAAGTGGGATGGATAGCGCTTTTGTTTTTGTCTTAGACAGTGTTACAGGTGTGCGCATTCAGTAACTTTTGGTATAAAACTAAGTTCTGAATATCTGTTCAGGAGGAGGAAATGCCATCTGAATGACATTATTTCCTCATGCCAACAAGAAAGCAGCATCAGAGTCTAACTTGTCTTTGAGGTAAGAGAAACAGCATCAGATGCTGTCCCGGACTTGAGCACACACACATTACCTAACGGTCTTTATTTATCTCTGGTGGCTGTTACCTTCCCATCAGATCTTCGAACATCAAACAGATAATAGGTAGTAAAACTAAATTTCATTGTTTGATGAAGTGTCCTAATCTGTTAAATCAGGAAACGGTTAGGCTGAATGGTTTTACTAGCAAGGAAACACCTGCCTCCTACAAGTAACCTGTTGCCTGTTTTCCACACAGGCACCAGAGAGTTAAAAGATGGTGCTGTTTACCGGAAGACGTTCATGAGGCAGATGTTAAGCATGTATATCCTAAAATGTGCTGGAATTGAAATATCTACTTATAATAATTCTGATGTAACTGTGTCACACTTGAGATCTAAAGTCTAATGGAGTTCAAAATTATTAGGAATAGTTATTCCAGTCTTTAGTGTTTATATATAATTCTTCTAATTAGGTTAAAAAATTTTTTAATTTACACAGTTCTACGTGTATTGCATAGTGTTTCCAACTACTACCGGCCTAATTTTCTTTAAGAGGACAGGTGTCTTGAGTGAAGCTTTAAAAAATGAAATGGTGCAGTGAAGTGATTTATAGAGGTCATGGCGCGCAATGCACCGTGTTTGTCATGGTGAGAAGCAGAGTGGGCAGTGTGGTTGTGAGACGCGGTGGGGCCGTCGGCTGGCCCGTGCACGAGCCAGCCGCGGTTCCACGCTCTCCTTTATGCTGTGGTGTCTGCCGCCATCTGTTTCCTTGCACGTAGCAAGCCTCTTTCTTCTTTACACAAACACACCTTTTTGATAACTTAACTCCTTAGGGTGCGCGGGAATGAAATCTACATTTACTAAGTGCTCGATAAATGTGCTTCTGGCTACCTGACTCACTCATTTACAGCAGACGCCCATGTTGGAGAATATATGCTGTGTCTTTGTCTATCTGGTTTGTTTCCATTATTTAAATTATTAAAATTCATTTTTGATGCTAACTATATAGTAGGGAAAGGATTGCAAGCAAGTCAATTTAAGGCGTATTTCCCACTGCCGTTACTACATTCAGAAGCAAAGGTTGGCGGTAGCATTATTGCCGTCACCCCCAGCTCTCTGGAATATAGGTAAAAACTAAAAGTATAACCCCAGGGGTCCCTTTAGCATTCAATACAAATATATTCAATTAAGAACAAATAAGCAAAAAACAAACCCAGAACAGCATTTATTGACTATTCTAGTGCGGGCCAAGTGTTGTGCTGAGTGCCGAGGATATAAAAATAAATGAGAAACAGCTTTTAGCTTTGAGGAGCCACCAGCTCAGAAGCCTGTGCGTTGACACACGCATGTTTCACTCAGAAGGAAGGCTCTCATTCTCCCACCCAGATAGCCTCATTGCTGCTTTAGAAATGGTCCTAATAGTGTAGAAGCGATAAATTAGATCAAGGTGCTTGGGTAGCACAAGCCAATCAGGAAGTGGCAGCTAGAACTTGACCAAGGTTAAGATTGAATTGTGAGTGGTAAAAAGTGCTTACGAGAACTCAAAATTCTTAGCAATTCAGGGGCCGTTTTCTGAAAGGGCAAATAGTCCACAGGGAGTTCCATTATGTGGCATGCTGTATTGTGGTTTGGGGTGTTCATCATGACCTTGAATTTTCAAGAAAATGTTTGTGATAGAGTAGTCTGAGGAGGTGATGATCATTAACACTGCTGAGCGTTTATCACGTTCCCAATATTGTTCTAAGAGCGTTACCCGGGGTCACTTACTAACTCCATCACAGTTTTTGAAAAGAATGCTCATCCTGGTTTCCGTCCTCATTTTCCAAAGAGGCGACTGAGGCACAGTGTCGAGTAGCTTGTGAAGGGGCGAAACCTGTGCAGTCTGGCTCCAGAGCTTGCGGTCATAATCACCGTGTAACCCTAATAGATTTTTCTCAAAGTTGGTTCAGTTTTTGATATCTTCACCAAAGCGGGTAAATCTCAATTATGCTAGCGTGCAGAGAGTCCTGAGTCCCAGAAGAAAACCGAGCAGGAAATCGAGGGGGAACCCTGCTTGTGCAGCCAGCTGGAGGCCAGTGTGTCAGGTGCTGTTGACTTGCCAGTGACTCTGATCGCGGCTCCTGCGAGGTTTCCATGTAACGTGCGGTTTCGCAGAACCCAAGACCTAGTCTGTGGGGTGAGGGAGGACCTCCCCAAACCCTCCTGGGGATTTCCTGGGAACTGGATTTTCACTGCAGCTCAGGGGAGACCTCACTAGGGGACGTGGGACAGGAGCAGCGTTATGCCCCCCGTATTTTTTTTTTTTTTTTGTCAAGCACCAAATCTGAACAGATAATACTCTGTTTAAGAATGAGTAAGGGGAAGAAGCCAGAATGGGGTCTGTGGAAGAAATATTGTGGAGCAAAGAGAGGAGAGCGTGATACAGGCGACTCGGAGAAAGAAGTTTCTTCAAAAGAAAACATTAAGAAATTCATCAGTAGAATCCCCGAAGACATGATGTCCATGAAAGAGAAACAGGTATCATAGGGAAAGAAAAGGCTGAGGTGGAAGTGGAGGTAGTCTACACCTTGGTGATCGCCATCACAGCAGCCAGTAGGCGCTTTTCATCAAATATTGTCCTGGAAAAGCTCCCCTCTGTCCTCGCTCTTTCACTTTACAGGCAGTTTATTTTATTTATTATTTATTTTACTAAAATACCAAAGGAGAAAAATATAAGAGAATTGTAATAGGAAAAGGCCAAAGAACATAGAATTTTTGAGCTAAATAGTTCTCTGTCCAAACCAATGAATAGCTAACTAAATACAGATATTTTTGAGGAGCACTGATTCAGTGTTTGAAAAGGTTTGTGACTGTGTGTGTGGGGGCGTGTGTGCGTGCGTTTCGTTGACTTCGTTCTTCTCACTCCTCCCCCATCTCCTGTGCCCCACCAGGCACACAGTCCGCCTCACCTGGATTGCCGGCGGGTTGTGCTCGGGATCCCCGCCCGCTAAATGACTTGAGCTCCCTTACCTTCCAGCTGGGCTCTGCTCCCTCAGCTGTCTCCTCTGTGGGACCACAGCTGCTGTTTTACTCTCCCCTTCCCTCCAGCTGTAGCAGTTTCCTTTTCCTATGTTTAGATCCGTATAATGGGTCCATGTTAGGTATGCTTATCTGCATTTGCATACGAAGAGCTTTCTGTGAAGAGAAATATTCATTTGACCCTCATTATTCTTGCTGCCGTCCCACCTGTTCAGAGGATGCCACATTTAGTAAAGAGATTCTCAGGGTGGGGGGACTTCCCCTCAAACTCAGTAGATGTTTATATAGATCATTCCCAGAAGTGGAAGACTGTTTCATCATAACCTGTATGTTTTTGGGGAATATAGACACATTATTTATTGTATTCTCCTGTGTCTTGTTGGATTACTTTCCTTTGGTTAATAGGTAATGTTAAAAAAATTCAAAAGTGATTCCTCCCTTTTTGAATTTCTTACATATCAGTTTATTTTACAGGGAATCCACGTGCAGGTACATTTAAACAATGATTAACTTTGACCAGAAAATTATTACTGGGAGAATACTGTTAAGATAATTCTATGGTAAATGATTATGGTTAACCAAGCCTCTATCTTGAAAAATCTAAATCTAATTTTATATTAAAAATAGATTTAAGATTACTGTTTCATTGTATTTCTCCTTTGAGTAAACTTGACTTGTCTTTTAGTAAATTTTACATCTTTGTCATGGCAGGTTCATGACTTGCAGACTGAACTTGATAAAGAAAAAGAAGATGCTCAAAAGAAAATGCATAAATTTGAGGAGTCTTTGAAGTGAGTAAAATTGTAATATAGTTAATTAAAAGAAATACCCTTATTCTAAACTGTGAGCCAAATTAAGTAACTAAAACTCAAACATTATGATATTTTTATCATAACCGTGCTGTGGTTTAGCTCGAGTCGGTTTTCTATCATCAGTCTCTATTTTCAGAATTTTATTACTAGCCAGTAAAGGAAAAATATCAGTTCAGCTGTCTTTAAATGATAGGAAGGTAAGAAAGACAACTTAGTGGTTTCAGATGCTTTCTTCCTCTCAAATGAAAACAGATTTAAAAACAACAATAGCAACAATAAGATTTAGATCTAGGACATTTAGAAGTCCCTCTGTAGCTTTTTTGGGAGGAATTTGGGTAATGAAATGTTTCAGTTGTTATATTTAAAAATGGACTACTATACAGGCATTGTTTAGCAAAGGTTTTGTCTTATGGTACGTAAACATACACATTAAAATGTTATATTTTATTTGTCTTTTCCATTCATTTACTAAGTCGATTAGGCCCTACTTATCACTAGGTATCATCCTGCAGCTTTTAGCTGGAGAACATTGATTTATTCAGTAACGGTTGCGTTCTCACCATGTTTCAGGCAATGTCTAATTCCTTCCTGGAGGACCTGTATTGTAGTCCAGTTGGGAAGATACTCATGCACTTTGGCAGTTACAGTCCGGAGTGATGAGAACTTTCACAGGATAGAGGTCAATAGGGTACCTGCCCCAAGAAAGTGATTTAGGAAGGGAAGCTTACTTGGGCACAGTATATCTAGCTAACTCCCAGTGAATCAGCAAATTCCATTTTTTATGCTTTTCCAAACCTCCAAAGAGGAAAATTTAGAGAAAGGCCAAAAAGAATATCTAGGCTCAAAGAAACCTAGTATCAAATTCTTCCTGGGAAGATTGCATAACCGGAAGTTCCCTCTCCTTCGCTCTGCTTGTTAGTAAAATGTCCTGAATGGGTTGCTGAATAGGACATCTTAAAATAGTCTATGTGCTGTGACATCGCAGGATATCAGTTTCTTATCTATACCAGGATTGGTGCTTATTTGTTCACATCACCACATATGAATTAGGTGAAATTAGGGGAGAACTGTAATGTCCATTAAACATTAAGCCAGATAACTGTATTTTATAGCCCAACTTGAATAGTGACACAACTAGGGCATTCTTGCTTTATGGATGGGATGCCCTCCCTTTATCCCTCATTAATTCATTTTTTTTCCTCCTTAAAATGTTGATTCACAACTTTCTTCGTATATTCAACTTACCACACTTCCGTTTCTTTTTTGTTCTACCTTGTCTCTTTTTTTTTGTAATTTCTTTATACTTTTTCCATTAGCTTGTTGATGTGTATTTTATATCCATAAAGGAAGAGGTAATTCCTTCAAATAACAGGAAATCAACAAATATTTGTCTAGTACCTACAATGTCTATATACTGTATTATCATACGAAAGGAAATCGAAGGTTTAGAAACTATAGCTCAAGACATAATCCTGTTCTTAACAATTTTATAGTCCAGGGTAGGCATTTGAAGTCCCTGGAGTGTTAGGTATCAAGTTGTTGACATAAGTGCAATTGGAATAAGAAAGACTGTTGGCAATTGGAGAATTGGGAGTCGATGTGTAATTACACAGCATGGTCTTTTAATGTTCACCAGTGGACGGTGAAAAAACCCTGTGAAGCCTCTGTAGTTGCTATATGCAACATAATCTATTTAAGGCTTTAGAGGTCTTTACCAAAATACCAAATTTTACTTGGAGTTAAAAAAAGCTAGTTTAGATTGTTAATAACATTCCCCTGTGGATCTGTTTCTTCCATTCCTTGTGTAGATGATGTCTTATTTACACTAAATGTTGGTATGACCCTAACAATATAGCACCTGGTATAGCAGGAGCAATCTGGTCTGAAAATAGTAGCGTAAGTTATTGTGTGGTCTGAACTTCAAAGTAAACAGTACAACCTGGCTGTCTTCCCAGAGGAAAATATTCTAGGGCAACTGCTACTGCTTTTCAATCTAAGAATAGTGTTAGACCCGGTTGGTCCAGAGACAATTCCATTTTCCTAAAAGACAGGTATATGATATGGAAATTTGCCATGATTATTAGCATTTTTTTCTGTAATAAAAATATACACAAAGGTGAAAAAAATCTCACTTTTAGAATGTGGTGGTATTCATTCATTTATTCATTCATTCTTTCACTCAGTAGGGTTGTTGAATGTATAGTGGAGGATGTCAGAGAGCTGGAATTAACGTGTGCATTAATGTACATATAAATACATGATAAGTGGATCCAACTCAGTCTTTGGTTTCGAGCTCAAGTTGATACTTCAGACCCTGTTGGTTTTTAAGAGGGACACTGATTTGAAGTTAGCACTCACTGTAAATGTAACTCCTAAAGCTAATTTGCCTACTTGTTACTGTTTTTCAGAAAAATAAGAACACTTTAATTAATATTACTGTCCTACTAACAGTTTTTATTCTACGCATATCCTAAACAGGTTTTTGCTTCCTATTTCATTTCTGTTGCAGAAAATATTTTAATAACCTCCAGTAACTGAAAATTATCTGAAACTATAATTGTAAGTGGTATGAATTTTTTTTTTTGCGGTACGCGGGCCTCTCACCGCTGCGGTCTCTCCCGTTGCGGAGCACAGGCTCCGGACGCGCAGGCTCGGCGGCCGTGGCTCACGGGCCCAGCCGCTCCGCGCCATGTGGGATCTTCCCGGAAAGCGGCACGAACCCGCGTCCCCTGCATTGGCAGGCGGACTCTCAACCACTGCGCCGACAGGGAAGCCCAATGGTATGAATTTTGTGTGTTCATTTTTCAAAGATAGGTAATTAAAGTAAATGGGAAACGTAGTACTGAATGGAAAATTACCATCGGTAATAAAATAACTTGGTGTAACTCTCTGAAGGACTAACACTGAAAAAGTATGTTATTTTTTTGGAGGAGTTAAAACCTATGAACAACAGATGTAGATAGTATAGATTTGGTTTATCCCTTTTTTGATATTTATATGTTTACCAAATTTGATTTCTAAGTTTTTGGTGCTATAAAACTAATAAAGCATTGTTCTGAGGTATTGTATAAATTGACTATTTTAAAGCATTCAATGAGACATTCCAAAGTCATCTTTTTGTAAAATATTTATTTATTTTTATTTTATTTATTTTTGGTTGCATTGGGTCTTTGTTGCTGCGCGCAGGCTTTCTCTAGCTGTGGCGAGCGGGGGCTACTCTTCGTTGTGGTGTGAGGGCTTCTCATTGCTGTGGCTTCTCGTTGTGGAGCATGGGCTCTAGGCACGTGGACTTCAGTAGCTGTGGCACGTGGGCTTCAGTAATTGTGGCTCACTGTCTTCAGTAGTTGTGGCTCGTGGGCTCTAGAGCGCAGGCTCAGTAGTTGTGGCACATGGGCTTAGTTGCTCTGCGCCATGTGGGATATTCCCGGATCAGAGCTCAAACCCATGTCCCCTGCATTGGCAGGTGGATCCTTAAGCACTGCACCACCAGGGAAGCCTCATCTTTTTGACTGATAACCTTTTTCAAACTCCTCTCTGGCAGTAAAATACAAAACTGTCTTGAAACATTTATTCCGATCCATTTTAACTTTTTTGTATTGTCAATTGTACACATCATAAATATTTCTACTCTGACACTAATATATATAAGCTTTCTGTTTTTCAGTTAGTACTGAAAGTGAGTAGTGGTAATTTCACTAGAGCATGTTACAAAATCAGTCTTTAGATGATATGATTATGAATGACCCTACAGGAAGCAAGCCCTTGTTTAACTAAAACATATTCTTTCTGTTGTAGTTGCTAACATATACATGTACATGTATACATGACTGTGTCTGAATGTATCCACCGCAAATAAAGCTTTTACTGGGTTTAAAAAAGTACAGAGAGATGAGGCAAATTTAAATCTGGGCTGTAACCTCTCAGGCCAGACGCTTTGATGTTACTAAAACAAACAAACATGCATTTTTGGTAATAGGAGGTGTCTCATGAAAACTGGATATTTCATGAGTCCCCTTTTAAATCATTATCTTGAATTTTTGTCACAATTACTTTATAACCCTGAAACATATGTTTAGCTGACTTTTTGCCAATTTATATGATACACAAAATGTAGATATATGAGATATTTGATTATATAAATATTTAGAAATGTCTGTTAAGTTGGCTCTCATTTAGACTTTGCTGTCAATAAATATAAGGAAAAGTGAAACAGTGGCTTCTTGTACCCTTACAGTTTTTAAAAATAACTTTTTAAAGCTAGGTAATAGAGATCCATGGTTTGAAATATGAAAGATAGGAAAAATGAGCATACAGGGAAAAGTCCCCTTCCATAGGAGCCCTCTCGCTATACATTTTTCCTCTTGGGAAGGAGCAGTGTTACCAATTCCCTGTGTATCCTTTCATATGGAAGCATCGATACTCTTTCCCCACTATCTCTTCCCCTTATGTGCTACCTATATCCTGATTTTTTTCACTTAACGTATCTTGGAGGTTATTTCATGTAAGGACAGAAAGAGCTTCCCCATTCTCTTTTATGTATTTGATGTACTTTATTTCACTAATTCTTTATTGATGAACACATGATGAAAATGTTTCCATTTTTCTCCTAGTACATATATGGTTTGATTTTAACATTTAAATCTGTGACCCGTTTGGAATGTATCCAGTGTAGGTTGTGAGATATGGATCCTGTTGTTTTTGCTTTTTGTCAGATGGTTACCCAGTCATGTCAACATCATTAATTTAATGATCTAGCCTTTCCCTCTTCAGAGTTCTGCTACAGAACCTTTATCATTGGACTTGGGTCTAGACTTTTGGTTCTGTTTGAGAGATCTGAAAATGCTTGTGCCAGTCCCATACTCTGTTGATTTCCACTGTTTAAAGGTAATGTTTAGTGTCTAGTCAGACTACTTATCCTGTTACCCTGTGCTTTTTCAGAATCTTCCTTTTTTTCTTGTTTATATTTTTCCATTGGAGATTTATAATTAGCTTGTCTAGTTAAAAAAGAAAAACCATTAGTCTTTTTGTTAATGTTGCTGAACAGATATAGTTCAACAAAGGAAGAACTGACATCTTTTAATGTTGAATCTTTCCACACACATGATACGCCTCCCTTTGTTCAGGTCTGCCTCCGTGTCACTCTACAGCCAGATCCTGTTTTTGAAACAGACAGTTTGCAAGGAATTTGTGTTACTTAACTATCACAAGTTGGTTCTTTTATATTAAGTGTGTATTTTGACTGTCTATTAGGGTATGTGTTATGAAGCTTAAAATACGTAGGGAGTTGTATATTCTGGGTTTGAAGTTTCATACAGTTTGGGATGTGGATTTTAAACTCTCTGTACTTTTGGTCATACTGTTTATTTTTGAATGAAGAATGTAAAACTCTTGCAGGTATCACTTGTTTATACTTCTGTAGCCATTTAATACCTTAATATGTCATTTTAATCAAACTCATTTATTAATTCCTCCCAACATCTATTTTGTTCTAGGAACTTTGTTGGTACTGAGTATAAAGTGCCTGAGAAGGCAGGCAAGGCCTCTGCTGTGGCCACAGTACGTGGCTGCACAGCTTTCCTGTTGAATGCCCCACCGTGTCAGTGTATCAGTGCAGGACACTGGGTGTTGGTCCCCACAGAGTGCAGGGCACTTCCACAGAGACCCTGGGTGACGGTCGGTGTGTTTTCCCTGCTTCACTTGGTAACATGAGATATTCTTGATTTTATTTTATTTACTTTAGTGTAAAATAAGCACTCCTAGTGAACAACGCATTGTTGGGATTGCTGCATTGTTTGTAAAAGTAGACATTTTGGGGCTTCCCTGGTGGCGCAGTGGTTGAGAGCCCGCCTGCCGATGCAGGGGACACGGGTTCGTGCCCCGGTCTGGGAAGATCCCACGTGCCGCGGAGCGGCTGGGCCCGTGAGCCATGGCCGCTGAGCCTGCGTGTCCGGAGCCTGTGCTCTGCAACGGGAGAGGCCACGGCAGTGAGAGGCCTGCGTACTGCAAAAAAAACCAGACAAAAAATAGACATTTTGTAATGTGGGAAAAAAAAATGAAGTGTTCCAGTCACTGTTTCAGGAGTTACGATAGTAATTTATAGGAAGTCCGGAAGCAGTCTGCTTAATCTTCTGTGTCCATAACATCCTTTTTAAAGCTCAGTCGCCTAAGGGCCTCCTCATCATCTTACTGCTCACCTGGCTCTCCCTCAGCTGGTTACCATGGACTCAGATGTTCAAAGTGCACTGTGTTCCTCGTCTGAGTAATTTTTTTCTCTATTCCTGTATGCAGAATGAAAATCAGTGTTTTTTCTTCCAGAGGCTGACCTAATAGAATGTCTTTAAAGCTACTCAGCTTTTCCTTTTGGAGAAAAAAAATCTTAGGGATTTAAATACAAAGTCTTATTTTCATCATGGAATTTCTATCCACAATTTTTTAGAATGCTACTGATCTTTTATAGTTCTGATTCCAAATAGCACTGTGAGTTTTAAATGCTTCCAGGATCATATCATTAAAATAATGGGTGAATACAGGAAAAGTAAATAACAGTAATGTTTTTTTCATTTTTATTAAACTTTTTATTTTGAAATAATTTTAGGTTAACATGCAATTGTAAGAAATAATACAAAGAGATCTTGTGTACACTTTATCCAGTTTCCCCATTGGTAACAGCTTGAAAATCTGTAGTACACTATCATGACTAGGAAAGTGACATTGACATAATTAACCCATCTTGTTCAGATTTCCTTGGTTTTACATGTACTCATCTGTGTGCTTGCACATGTGTGCATGTGTGTGTGTGTGCTTGGTTCTATGCAATTTAATCAGAGTTGTTTACTGGTATATCCAACATCACAGTTCTGTCACAACGAAGATCCCTTGCATTGCCCTTTTATAAACATAACCATATCCTTCCTACCCTCTCCCCATCTTGACCTTCCTGTCTTGAAATTCACTGACTAATTGTAATTTGTTCTCAATCTCTATTTTCTTCAATTAAAGAAAAATGTTATGCAAAAGAATCATATATAGGGAATCACACAGTATGTAACCCCTTGGGATTGACTTTTATAATTGAGCATAGTTCTCCTAAGATTCATGGAAGTCATTGTGTGTATCAGTTGTTTACATCTTTTTATTGCCTAATAAGCAATTGTATGGATACAGCATTTTTTTGTTTGTATGTTTTGTTTCTGTTTTGTTTAGTTTTTACCAGTAAACCACTGACGAATATTGGATGTTTTTAGTATTTTCTATTATGAATAAAGCTGCTATGAAGATTGCGTACACGTGAACATGTGTTTTCATTCCTCTGGGATAAATGCCCAGGAGTGGAATTGCTGAATTGTATAGAAACTGCATGTTTAGTTTTATAAGAAACTGCCAAACTGTGTTTTGGTTGCTGTGCCGTTGTATTTTCCCATTGGTAACGTATGAGTGACCCTGCTGCTCTGCATCCTTACCGGCTTTAATGTTGTCACTATTTATTTTTTTTAACATCTTTATTGGAGTATAATTGCTTTACAGTGGTGCGTTAGTTTCTGCTGTATAACACACAGAATCAGCCATATGCGTACATATATCCCCATATCTCCTCCCTCTTGCGTCTCCCTCCCACCCTCCCTATCCCATCCCTCTAGGTGGTCACAAAGCACGGAGCCGATCTCCCTGTGCTGTGCGTCTGCTTCCCACTAGCTATCTGTTTTACATTTGGTAGTATGTATATGTCAATGCCACTCTCTCACGTCGTCCCAGCTTACCCTTCCCCCTCCCCGTGTCCTCAAGTCCATTCTCTACGTCAGTAACAGTAATTTTTATTAGAGTTTATTTCAGCAAGTAAATAGTTCCTGTACTTATAATACATAGTTACAGTGAACTTATTACAAGAAACAACATAAAATATCTGTCTTTATTTCTAAAACAGACTGAAATGGTTTACAGTATAAGCAAATGTTAACATATAATTGAAATTAAAATCTATCATATGCATGTAAAGAAGGGTGGATATTATTGTACCAGAAATAAAATTATTTCTAATTTAAATACTAAATTTAGTATTTAAATTCTAAATTTCCCTTGACCTGAACTCTTTCAGGTGGTTTTGGGAGACATTTGAGTTTAGTGTACATTTAGAGAATGGACTCTGGATCCACTTATCACGGGTCCACATTCCAGCTCAGATCACTAGCTGTGTGACCTTGGGCGTGGTGCTCAATCTGTGTGATTAGTATTTACAGCTGTAACATGAGGATGATAATAATATCTTCCTCCTGAGATTGTTAGGAGGCTTAGAATGTTTAATACAAAGCACTTCAAACAGCGTTTGTTGTATATGTATATTAGCACTTATTATTTTATTTCTCATTATCTTATAAAGGATACAAACAAGTTTGTCAGAAGAAGTAATCTTTTCCTGGCACAGTTTTTTTTTTTTAACAGCTTTATTGAGATTTAATTATCACCCCATAGAATTTACTCAGTTTAAGCATGCAGCTCACTGATTTTTAGTAGAGTTGTGCAATGATCACCATAGTTCAATTTTAGAACATTTCCATCATCCCAAAAAGATCCCTCATGGCACCAAATTTTAGAAGGAAATTATCATGATTGATTTTTTTCTGACCAAAAGGAATAAGTAATAAGGGACAGGATCTTCAATAGTTATTTTGCAGAAAATGCTAAATGGCCACTTCTCATTCTGACCCTCAATGAAAGCTGAAATCATAATATTAAGATGTGTTTTGGCATTTTGTGGAGACCTGAGCTAATGTAGCCCTGATAACGTTGCTTCCAAGTTGACTGTCTGATGTTTTAACTTTGGTACGAAGATGAATTTGAAAACAGATTCTGTGTGTGCGTGTAAATGTGCTGAAAGGGGCCTGGAAATACATATATGCCAAAGTGTTGGGGTGATATCCATGTTTTCCTCTTTATATTTCTGTATAGTTTGAATCTTCTCCAATAAGAATATTGTATGTTACTTTGGTATCTTAAAACAATAGTAAAGACAAAAGAAACCAGTAAAGATTTTCGAAGGAAGAATGACAAACATTGATGATGGTGATGGTTATCTTTAGTTGGTGAGCATATGGGATTTTAAAAAATTCCTTTACATTTTACATATTCTACAATAACTGAGCCCAGCAACCCCTCAGAGTCTTGAGAAGTTTCAGCTTGTCTCAAATCACTGAGCACCGGGTGGGGCAGCCTGTGAACTCAGACAGTTTCTGGAAATACCTGAACTCTAATTATTTTGGGGTTTTGACCAGAAAAACCTTTTATGTCTTTCTTATAATAAATGGATAGGTGATAAGGTTGATATCCCATTTTTTTTTTACAGGTGAGAATTTTTCTCACCTAGAATGGAAGGACACCCTGGCACAGCATTTTAGGGGAGGGTATTAGGAGGTCAATAGGATACAGACTACAAAATACAGCTTTCTAGTAAGTGTAAAATTAGGATATTTTCAATGAAAATACAAGGTATTTTCCATGAAAGGTAGGTTATATTACATTTTAAATGTGCTTTTTATGTTTCCTTACTGTGGAAATTCACATGAAATTCATAGATTCGTTTTCCACATTTATCAGTCTGTTTTTGTAAACTTGAATCTGATTTTAGCACATATATGTTGATTCCTACTGTCAGAGCAGGTTACTGTGCACTGGTTACCAATCCCAAGAGAGTAAAGCACTGTGCACTGGTTACTGATTCCTGGGGAGGACTCCAACTATTGAAACCGCACAGGACCCTGTGAGGCTCCTGGGCACAGAAGGCTTTCTGTCCCCTGTTTGTTGCTTGTAGGGAATAGACTCCAGCCTCCACGACCTTCCCTAGCCCCAAAGGGCAGATTCGAAGAGTTGCTTATCAGGGAAGGGAGGGGATGCAGAGACAAGGGAGAAGCAGCCAAGAAACAATGGTGCAGCCTTGGGGCAGGTCCTGGTTCCCCCTCAAGGGATGCACACAACAGTATCTTTAACCTCTTCTGCATAACTAAAACTCCAACCAAATGGAAGATGTTCCAGAGAAAAGGTCACAGTTTGATAACCTTGAAGCTTATCAGGAGACCATCTGAGACCAGATTAAAAGAGCACAGGCCCTGCACACACCCTGCTCCTTATCAGAAACCCCACCCTTGAACCATTGCTATAAAACTCCTCACCAGTCCCCCTGGGTTGGGACACACAGTACTTCAGGGCACAAGCCCGCAGTGTCCCCCCTTTGCCTGGCAAAGGAATAACACTATTCTTTTCTACTTCACCCACAACTCTCTCTCTGAGATTCGATTCGACACCGGTGCACAGAGGCCAAGTTTTCGGCGTGACTGTGGAGGAAAGCAAAGGTCATCACGATGCCAGGCACCAGGAATAGAAGCGCAGACGTTTCTGCCAACAGCATCTTAGCACTGGAGTTACCAGGGATACACTGCAGTCCAGCCCTGAATGGAACAAGCTTCACTTACACAGAAAGAGGCAGAGAAGATCAGCTTCCGGGGCACTGGGTCTCTCCTGTCCGCTAACACAAGACACAGGGCAGTTTTCCTGCCCCTCCTGTGCTCCCTAGAGAGACTCCGTCCCCTCTGTGTGAGGACAGAAAACAGTGGGGTTGGACAGGTGCCCTGTGGTGTACACACTTCAAGCCAAAGACAAAAGAGCTTTCTTTGAGCTGAAGGGAAGGATATTCACGCACGAGGCCATCAGCCCAGCACAGACTTTGTGGGCTCTTTATCTCAGACAGGAAGCCTTCTGGTCTGAGGCCCATCCTTACGTGGCTGAGTGGCTTTGGAGGACTGCATGCAGGAGACTGCCTTGCCTGACCCCGAGGTAGCCTAGGATTTCAAGGTGCCTGAGCTGTTCTTTAGGGAGATTATCCTGGCAGGAGTGAGGATATCATCAGCTTGAGTAACAAGCAACAGGAAGCAGGAAAATAAGGAAGATGAGGCTACAGTAATAGTCCCTGTAAGAGACAGTGGACCCTGTGAAGGTGGCAAGTCAGTGATGAAGAGAGTAATTGCAGCCTCCAGGAAAACAGCCTCTCTGGAAACACTGTCTCATCTCAGCACCTTTATTTCATTCAGAGTCAGAATCAACTTTCACAAGTAATTTCCAAGGTATATACTGATGGAAGAGCTACACACAGTTTTATATTTTTATTCCATGTGGAAGTAACTTAAGATTGTTGAGTAAAAGGAAACATGAAATATTAATACTGAATTTTTTAATACTGTTTCATGATTTCAGATGATTCCAATTTAAAGATGTCTTACTTATTATTAAATATAGTTAAATAACGCTGCAGTGAACATGGGAATGCAGATACCTTTTTGAGGGGTAGGGTTTTTGTTTCATTTGCACATATTTCTAGAAGTAGAATTGCTGGATCATATGATTCTATTTTTAATTTTTTTTCAGGATCCTTCATACTGTTTTCCCATAATTCAGCTGTTATTTCTTTAAATATGCTTTCTACTCCCTTCTGCCAATCTTCTCCTTCTGAAACTCCAATAATTCACAAATGGGTTCTTTTTTTTTTTTAACATCTTTATTGGAGTATAATTCCTTTACAGTC
Organism: Phocoena phocoena; assembly: GCF_963924675.1. Classification (NCBI taxonomy): domain Eukaryota; kingdom Metazoa; phylum Chordata; class Mammalia; order Artiodactyla; family Phocoenidae; genus Phocoena; species Phocoena phocoena. The sequence continues at coordinate 1,077,065 of NC_089237.1, forward strand.
GTTTGTTAGTTTCTGCTTTATAACAAAGTGAATCAGCTATACATATACATATATCCCCATATCTCCTCCCTCTTGTGTCTCCTCCCTCCCACCTTCCCTATCCCACCCGTCTACGTGGTCACAAAGCACCAAGCTGATCTCCCTGTGCTATGCGGCTGCTTCCCACTAGGTATCTATTTTACATTTAGTGGTATATATAAGTCCATGCCAACTTGAGTGATTTTTGATAGTTTGTGCTTTGGGGGTAATTTGTTTCATCCAAAATGTAGAATTTATGGGCAAATATTGTTGATAATATTTGCTTATTATCCTTTTAGTGTCTTTAGGGATTATAGTGATGTCTCTTCTTTCATTACTAATATTTGTAGTTTGTATCTTTTTTGCTCTCTGACAGTCTGGCCAGAGGTTTGTCAACTTTATTGATATTTTCAGAGAATCAGCTTTAGGTTTCATTGATCATTCTCTGTTAATTTTCTGTTTTCAACGTCATTGATTTCTTCTCTTTGTTTTTTTCATACACACACACACACACACACACATGCACACACTGTATTTTATTTTTACAAGAGATAAATAAACTGACACCAAGCATTGTAAATGGATGACCACAACAAAAGCAACAACGATTGCAATTACCAAACACGAAACACACTCACAGTATGTCATAACGTTGATATTCAGTCCAGTAATCCTCCAATGTAACAGCTCCTTTACTTTGCAGTGAAAATTCATTTATATACTTTCTGCCTCTGAGTCCTTGTGGGATTTTTTTTTTATTCAAACAGAAAGTCACAAAAATTATAATCCTCCTCATCAGTTCACTCCGTCCCATGTAATTATTTTTTCATCTTGATCTTTCGTTAGCACTGTTATGAGTTCATCAGTTTTCCATTAGAGTTCTGAAAATGCTTATTCATTCAGTTCAGCAGTATAGTCAGTTACCAGAAACCTGTACTTGTCAGAGTCTTTTCCATGAATTCCTTGAAGATGAAACCCTTTTATTTATTTATTTATTTATTTATTTTGTGGTACGCGGGCCTCTCACTGTTGTGGCCCCTCCCATCGCGGAGCACAGGCTCTGGACGCACAGGCTTAGCGGCCATGGCTCACGGGCTCAGCCGCTCCTTGGCATGTGGGATCCTCCCGGACCGGGACACGAACCCGCATCCCCTGCATCGGCAGGCGGACGGACTCTCCACCACTGCGCCACCAGGGAAACCCTGAAACCCTTTTATAGGAACGTATTTGCAAAGCATCAGAGTACACCCAGAACTGTCTGTAAATGACAAAAGACTTAAAAATGACCACGGTTAAAGATTTGATGAAAGTTCATAATAATGCAATTGACAAGGAAATTTAGTTATTTCTGAGATATACATTTTAAAGTAATATCTAGAATTATGACTTATAACATTATACCAGAACATACAAGATTTTTAGAAATTTCATGTAATGTCTGAAACATTTATATTAACATATTTCCATACAATTAACCCAAAGAAAGTTTAGTGTTAGTTGGGCTTTTTTGTTGTTGTTGTTTGCTTGTTTATACTGCAGGTTCTTTTTAGTCATCCGTTTTATACACATCAGCGTATACATGTCAATCCCAGTCGCCCAATTCATCACACCGCCACCCCGCGGTTTTCCCCCCTTGGTGTCCATACACAAATGAGTTCTTCTGATGGTATTTCATAGCCCGTGTGGGCTTTCCTCACTCTTTTTCCTTTGTTCATCTCTCCTCTGACTGGGTAGTTTCAGAGTTCCTGTCTTCTATCCCACAGATTCTTCTGCTTGATTCATTCTGCTGTTGATGCTCTGTATTGCATTTTTTATTTCATTTCACTGTATCCTTAAACTCCAGAATCTTTTTTTTTTTTTACATCTTTATTGGAGTATAATTGCTTTACAATGGTCTGTTAGTTTCTGCTTTATAACAAAGTGAATCATTTATACATATACATATGTTCCCATATCCCTTCCCTCTTGTGTCTCCCTCCTTCCCACCCTCCCTATCCCACCCATCCAGGTGGTCACAAAGCACTGAGCTGATCTCCCTGTGCTATGCGGCTGCTTCCCACTAGCTATCTATTTTACGTTTGGTAGTGTATATATGTCCATGCCACTCTCTCGCTTTGTCACAGCTTACCCTTCCCCCTCCCCATATTCTCAAGTCCATTCTCTAGTAGGTCTGTGTCTTTATTCCCGTCTTATCCCTAGGTTCTTCATGACATTTTTTTTTCTTAAATTCCATATATATGTGTTAGCATACGGTATTTGTCTTTCTCTTTCTGACTTACTTCACTCTGTATGACAGACTCTAGGTCCATCCACATCATTACAAATAGCTCAATTTCGTTTCTTTTTATGGCTGAGTAATATTCCATTGTATATATGTGCCACATCTTCTTTATCCATTCATCCAATGATGGACACTTAGGTTGTTTCCATCTCCGGGCTATTGTAAATAGAGCTGCAATGAACATTTTGGTACAAGACTCTTTTTGAATTATGGTTTTCTCAGGGTATGTGCCCAGTAGTGGGATTGCTGGGTCATATGGTAGTTCTTTGTTTAGTTTTCTAAGGAACCTCCGTACTGTTCTCCATAGTGGCTGTACCAATTCACATTCCCACCAGCAGTGCAAGAGTGTTCCCTTTTCTCCACACCCTCTCCAGCATTTATTGTTTCTAGATTTTTTGATGATGGCCATTCTGACCGGTGTGAGATGATATCTCATTGTAGTTTTGATTTGCATTTCTCTAATGATTAATGATGTTGAGCATTCTTTCATGTGTTTGTTGGCAGTCTGTATATCTTATTTGGAGAAATGTCTATTTAGGTCTTCTGCCCATTTTTGGATTGGGTTGCTTGTTTTTTTGTCATTGAGCTGCATGAGCTGCTAGTAAATTTTGGAGATTAATCTTTTGTCAGTTGCTTCATTTGCAAATATTTTCCCCCATTCTAAGGGTTGTCTTTTGGTCTTATTTATGGTTTCCTTTGCTGTGCAAAAGCTTTGAAGTTTCATTAGGTCCCATTTGTTTATTTTTGTTTTTGTTACCATTTCTCTAGGAGGTGGGTCAAAAAGAATCTTGCTGTGATTTATGTCATAGAGAGTTCTGCCTGTGTTTTCCTCCAAGAGTTTGATAGTTTCTGGCCTTACATTTAGGTCTTTAATCTATTTTGAGCTTATTTTTGTGTATGGTGTTAGGGAGTGTTCTAATCTCATACTTTTACATGTACCTGTCCAATTTTCCCAGCACCACTTATTGAAGAAGCTGTCCTTTCTCCACTGTACATTCCTGCCTCCTTTATCACAGATAAGGTGACCATATGTGCGTGGGTCTATCTCTGGGCTTTCTATCCTGTTCCATTGATCTATATTTCTGTTCTTGTGCCAGTACCATACTGTCTTGATTACTGTACACTTGTAGTATAGTCTGAAGTTAGGGAGCCTGATTCCTCCAGCTCCATTTTTTGTTCTCAAGATTGCTTTGGCTATTCAGGGTCTTTTGTGTTTCCATACAAATTGTGAAATTTTTTGTTCTAGTTCTGTGAAAAATGCCATTGGTAGTTTGATAGGGATTGCATTGAATATGTAGATTGCTTTGGGTAGTAGAGTCATTTTCACAATGTTGATTCTTCCAATCCAAGAACATGGTATATCTCTCCATCTACTTGTATCATCTTTAATTTCTTTCATCAGTGTCTTATAGTTTTCTGCATACAGGTCTTTTGTCTCCTTAGGTAGGTTTATTCCTAGGTGTTTTATTCTTTTTGTTGCAATGGTAAATGGGAGTGTTTTCTTGATTTCACTTTTAGATTTTTCATCATTAGTGTATAGGAATGCCAGAGATTTCTGTGCATTAATTTTGTATCCTGCTACTTTACCAAATTCATTGATTAGCTGTAGTAGTTTTCTGGTAGCATCCGTAGGATTCTCTATGTATAGTAGCATGTCATCTGCAAACAGTGACAGCTTTACTTCTTCTTTTCGATTAGGATTCCTTATATTTCTTTTTCTTCTCTGATTGCTGTGGCTAAAACTTCCAAAACTATGTTGAATAAGAGTGGTGAGAGTGGACAACCTTGTCTTCTTCCTGATCTTAGTGGAAATGCTTTCAGTTTTTCACCATTGAGGATGATGTTGGATGTGGGTATGCCATATATGGCCTTTATTATGTTGAGGAAAGTTCCCCCTATGCCTACTTTATGCAGTGTTTTTATCATAAATGGGTGTTGAATTTTGTCGAAAGCTTTCTCTGCATCTATTGAGATGATCATATGGTTTTTCTCCTTCAGTTTGTTAATATATGGTGTATCATGTTGATTTATTTGCGTATACTGAAGAATCTTTGCATTCCTGGAATAAACTCCACTTGATCATGGTGTATGATTCGTTTAATGTGCTGTTGGATTCTGTTTGCTAGTATTTTGTTTAGGATTTTTGCATCTGTGTTTATCAGTGATACTGGCCTGTAGTTTTCTTTCTTTGTGACATCCTTGTCTGGTTTCGGTATCAGGGTGATGGTGGCCTCCTAGAATGAGTTTGGGAGTGTTCCTCCCTCTGCTATATTTTGGAAGAAGTTGAGAAGGATAGCTGTTAGCTCTTCTCTAAATGTTGATAGAATTCACCTGTGAAGCTATCTGGTCCTGGGTTTTTGTTTGTTGGAAGATTTTTAATCACAGTTTCAATTTCAGTGCTTTTGATCGGTCTGTTCATATTTTTTGTTTCTTCCTGATTCAGTGTTGGCAGGTTGTGCATTACTAAGAATTTGTCCATTTCTTCCAAGTTGTCCATTTTATGGGCATAGAGTTGCTTGTAGTAATCTCTCATGATCTTTTATATTTCTGCAGTGTCAGTTGTTACTTCTCCTTTTTCATTTCTAATTCTGTTGATTTGAATCTTCTCCCTTTTTTTCTTGATGAGTCTGGCTAATGGTTTATCAATTTTGTTTATCTTCTCAAAGAACCAGCCTTTAGTTTTATTGATCTTTGCTATTGTTTATTTCATTTCTTTTTCATTTATTTCTGATCTGATCTTTATAATTTCTTTCCTTCTGCTCACTTTGGGGTTTTTTTGTTCTTCTCTTTCTAATTGCTTTAGATGCAGGGTTAGGTTGTTTATTCTAGATGTTTCCTGTTTTTTAAGGTAGGATTGTATTGCTATAAACTTCCCTCTTAGAACTGCTTCTGCTGCATCTCCATTTTCATTTGTTTTTTGATTTCTTCAGTGATCACTTCGTTATTAACTAGTGTATTGTTTAGCCTACATGTGTTTGTATTTTTTACAGATCTTTTCCTGTAATTGATATCTAGTCTTATAGCGTTGTGGTTGGAAAAGATACTTGATACAATTTCAATATTCTTAAATTTACCAAGGCTTGATTTGTGACCCAGGATACGATCTATCCTGGAGAATGTTCCATGAGCACTTGAGTAAAATGTGTATTTTGTTGTTTTTGGATGGAATGTCCTATAACTATCAATTAAGTCCATCTTGTTTAAGTATCATTTAAAGCTTGTGTTTCCTTATTTATTTTCATTTTGGATGATCTGTCCATTGGTGAAAGTGGGGTTTTTAAGTCCCCTACTATGAATGTGTTACTGGCGATTTCCCCTTTTATGGCTGTTAGTATTTGCCTTATGTATTGAGGTGCTCCTATGTTGGGTACATAAATATTTACAATTGTTATATCTTCTTCTTGGATCGATCCCTTGATTATTATGTAGTGTCCTTCTTTGTCTCTTCTAATAGTCTTTATTTTAAAGTCTATTTTGTCTAATATGAGAATTGCTACTCCAGCTTTCTTTTGATTTACATTTGAATGAAATATCTTTTTCCATCCCCTTACTTTTCAGTCTGTATGTGTCTCTAGGTCTGAAGTAGGCCTGTTGTAAACAGCATATATACAAGTCTTGTTTTTGTATCCATTCAGCCAGTCTCTGTCTTTTGGTGGGAGCATTTAGTCCATTTACATTTAAGGTAATTATCGATATGTATGTTCCTATTCCCATTTTCTTAATTGTTTTGGGTTTGTTGTTGTAGGTCTTTTCCTTCTCTTGTGTTTCTTGCCTAGAGAAGTTCCTTTAGCATTTGTTGTAAAGCTGGTTTGGTGGTGCTGAACTCTCTCAGCTTTTACTTGTCTGTAAAGGTTTTAATTTCTCCATCAAATCTGAATGAGATCCTTGCTGGGTAGAGTAATCTTGGTTGTAGGTTTTTCCCATTCATCACTTTAAATATGTCCTGGCTTGCAGAGTTTCTGCTGAAAGATCAGCTGTTAACCTTATGGGGATTCTCTTGTGTGTTATTTGTTGTTTTTCCGTTGCTGCTTTTAATATTTTTTCTTTGTATTTAATTTTTGACAGTTTGATTAATATGTGTCTTGGCGTGTTTCTCCTTGGATTTATCCTGTATGGGACTCTCTGTGCTTCCTGGACTTGATTAACTATTTCCTTTCCCATATTAGGGAAGTCTTCAACTATAATCTCTGCAAATATTTTTTCCGTCCCTTTCTTTTTCTCTTCTTCTTCTGGAACCCCTATAATTCGAATGTTGTTGCATTTAATGTTGTCCCAGAAGTCTCTGAGACTGTCCTCAGTTCTTTTCATTCTTTTTTCTTTATTCTGCTCTGCAGTAGTTATTTCCACTATTTTATCTTCCAGGTCACTTATCCGTTCTGCTGCCTCAGTTATACTGCTATTGATGCCATCTAGAGTATTTTAAATTTCGTTTTTTGTGTTGTTCATCATTGCTTGTTTCCTCTTTAGTTCTTATAGGTACTTGTTAAATGTTTCTTGCATTTTCTCTATTCTATTTCCAAGATTTTGGATCATCTTTACTATCATTATTCTGAAGTCTTTTTCAGGTAGACTGCCTATTTCTTCTTCATTTGTTAGGTCTGGTGGGTTTTTATCTTTTTATCCTTCATCTGCTATGTGTTTTTCTGTCTTCTCATTTTGCTTATCTTACTGTGTCTGGGGTCTCCTTTATGCAGGCTGCAGGTTCGTAGTTCCCGTTGTTTTTGGTGCCTGTCCCCAGTGGCTAAAGTTGTTTCAGTGGGTTGTGTAGGCTTCCTGATGGAAAGGACTAGTGCCTGTGTTCTGGTGAATGAGGCTGGATATTGTCTTTCTGGTGGGCAGGTCCACATCTGGTGGTGTGTTTTGGGGTGTCTGTGGACTTATTATGATTTTAGGCAGCCTTTCTGCTAATGGGTGGGGTTGTGTTCCTGTCTTGCTAGTTGTTTGGCATAGGGTGTCCAGTCCTGTAGCTTGCTGGTCGTTGAGTGAAGCTAGGTGCTGGTGTTGAGATGGAGATCTCTGGGAGATTTTCACTGTTTGATATTATGTGGAGCTGGGAGGTCTCTTGTGGACCAGTGTCCTGAAGTTGGCTCTCCCACCTCAGAGGCACAGCACTGACTCCTGGCTGCTGCACCAAGAGCCTTTCATCCACACGGCTCAGAATAAAAGGGAGAAAAAGTAGAAAGAAAGAAAGAAAGAGGATAAAATAAAATAAAGTAAGGTAAAATAGAGTTATTAAAATAAAAAATAATTATTAAGAAAAAAATTTTTTTAAAGTAAAAATGAAAAACGGTCAGATAGAACCCTAGGCCAAATGTTGAAAGCAAAGGCATACAGACAAAATCTCACACAGAAGCATACACATACAGAGTCACAAAAAGAGGAAAAGGAAAAAGTAATAAATCTTGCTATCAATGTCCACACCCTCAATTTGGGATGATTCGTTGTCTTTTCATGTATTCCACAGATGCAGGTACATCAAGTTGATTGTGATTTAATCCGCTGCTGCTGAGGCTGCTGGGAGGGATTTCCCTTTCTCTTCTTTGTTCGCACAGCTCCCGGGGCTCAGTTTTGGACTTGGCCCCGCCTGTGCGTGTTGGTCGCCGGAGGGCGTCTGTTCTTCGCTCAGACAGGACGGGGTTAAAGGAGCCGCTGTTTCGGGGGCTCTGGCTCACTCAGGCCGGGGAGAGGCAGGGGCACGGAGTGCGGGGCGGGCCTGCGGCGGCAGAGGCCGGCGTGACGTTGCACCAGCCTGAGGCGCGCCGTGCGTTCTCCCGGGGGAGTTGTCCCTGGATCCCGGACCCTGGCAGTGGCGGGCTGCACAGGCTCTGCGGAAGAGGGGTGTGGATAGTGACCTGTGCTCGCACACAGGTTTCTTGGTGGCGGCAGCAGCAGCCTTAGCGTCTCATGCCCGTCTCTGGGGTCCGCGCTGTTAGCCGCGGCTCGCACCCGTTTCTAGAGCTCCTTTAAGCAGCGCTCTAATCCCCTCTCCTCGCGCACCAGGAAACACAGAGGGAAGAAAAAGTCTCTTGCTTCTTCGGCAGGTCCAGACTCTTCCCTGGACTCCCTCCCGGCCAGCCGTGGTGCACTAACCCCCTGCAGGCTGTGTTCACGCCGCCAACCCCAGTCCTCTTCCTGCACTCCGACTGAAGCCCGAGCCTCAGCTCCCAGCCCCGTCCGCCCCGGCGGGTGAGCAGACAAGCTTCTCGGGCTGGTGAGTGCTGGTCGGCACTGGTCCTCTGTGCGGGAATCTCTCCGCTTTGTCCTCCGCACCCCTGTGGCTGCGCTGTCCTCCGCGGCTCCGAAGCTTCCCCCCTCCCGCCACCCGCAGTCTCCGCCCGCGAAAGGGCTCCTAGCGTGTGGAAACCTTTCCTCCTTCACGGCTTCCTCCCACTGGTGCAGGGCCCGTCCTTATTCTTTTGTCTCTGTTTATTCCTTTTTCTTTTGCCCTACCCAGGTACGTGGGGGAGTTTCTTGCCTTTTGGGAGGTCTGAGGTCTTCTGCCAGTGTTCAGCAGGTGTTCTGTAGGAGCTGTTGCGTGTGTAGATGTATTTCTGATGTATCTGTGGGGAGGAAGGTGATCTCCGCGTCTTACTCTTCTGCCATCTTTCCCCTCTCCCAGAATCTTGTTTTTTAAATGATTTCTATTTGCTAGAGTTGTTTTGCTTGTGTATTGTTTTCCTGATTTCATTGAATTGTCTTTCTCTGTCTTTCTTGTATCTCATTGAATTTCCTTCAAATAGCTATTCTATATTCTTTATTGGGTAAATCACAGATCTCCATGTCCTTGGGGTCAGTTACTAGAAGATTATAATCCTTTGGTGGTGTCACGTTCCCTTGATTTTTCACATTCTTTGAAGTTTTGCGTTGCTGACCTCACATTTGAAGTAGCTGTCACCTGCGAGGGTCACTTTGAAGAGAAAAGGACCTCTCTTCAGCTCTGCTGGTTATTCTGAGGCTTTCTCAGCCCTTCTGGGGCACCTGCTCCCTGCTTCTTCCCTCTTGTGGCAGAATTCTTAGGTTCGTTTGCCTTTTTTCGATCCTGCAGTGTATCAGGCCAAGTGCTGACAGTTTCTCTTTTGTCTTACAGCAGTGGTGCCGAAGTCCAAGTGTGTGCTCTGTCCCCGACTCTCAGCCTCGGGCTGGCTTTGTACGTGTTCTCACTAACCACCTGCTGAGGCCTGCTCTGGCTGCCCCGTTGGGAGCACACACGGGGAGATGGACTTGGGCTGGGGGGTGTGTGGCTGAGGTGCACCCAATGCTGGGTGTGGGCCTTTGTCTGTTGGGGGCCTGTTGCGTCGGGTGTGCCTAGCGACCCGTGGCAAGCTTCTTGATGGGGCCCAGGACGTAGCTGGTAGGATCTGTGTCCTTCAGTGCTCTCCAGGGGTCCTGTTTGCCATCCTCCTAGCCTCATCCTGCCCCTCGTCATGCAGTTCTCGGTTCAGTGCTCTGGATGGGCTGACAGAGAAGTGGGCTTCTTTCAGGTTCGAGAGTTGTATTGTTAACATCATTGTAGTTCATTCATTCTCATTTTTTTAGCTTCTGTTTTTTAATCTAAGTATAGATGATCTACAGTATTATGTTAGTTTCAGTTGTACAGCACAATGATTCAGTATTTTTGCAGATTGTCTCCGTCATGTTATTGTAAGATAAAGGGTGTAATTTTCTGTGCTATACAGTATAGCCTTGTTGCTTCTATTTTTTTTATGTTATTATTTTTTTTGCGGTACGCAGGCCTCTCACCGCTGTGGCCTCTCCCGTTGCGGAGCACAGGCTCTGGATGCGCGGGGTCAGTGGCCATGGCCCACGGGCCCAGCTGCTCTACTGCACGCGGGATCCTCCCGGACCGGGGCACGAACCCGTGTCCCCTGCATCGGCAGGGGGACTCTCAACCACTGTGCCACCAGGGCAGCCCTGCTTCTATATTTTATACATAATAGTTTGTGTCTGTTAATCCCATACCCGTAATTTGTCCCTCCCCACTACTTCTTCCCTTTGGTAACCACCAGTTTGTTTTCTATGCCTGTGAGTCTGTTTTGCATATATTTTTATGTATATATATATATATATATATATATATATATATTCATTTGTGTTTTTTTAGAGTCCACATATAAGTGATATCATACAGCATTTATCTTTCTGTGACTGATTTCACTAAGCATAGTATTCTCTCGGTCCATCCATGTTGCTGTAAATGGCAGAGTTTCATTATTTTTTATGGCTGAGTAATATTCCGTGGCCACATCTTCTTTATCCTTCGTTGGTGGGCACTTGGGTTGTTTCTGTGTCTCGGCTCTTGTCGTTAAGCAGTGCTGCTGTGGACATTCTTATTATTAGGTATACACACGTCCACCCAGTTTACATGCTGTGCCAGGTGCAGCACCAGTCTGGGGAGGATGCGCCTGTAGCCTGTGCCCTGGCGTTATCACAGAGCCAGCTGAACTTAGCGGGGGTTAGGGTTGGTTTGGGACCAAAGGTAAGTTATTGCAGGCCTTTCCTCACTGTTATTGTACTTTGGTGTAGTTTTGAACCTCTAATTCTGAGGACACAGTCATTACATCCACTTCATTTGTTTAGGAGGATCTAAGACACAAGTGGTCTGATTCATGGACCTGCTAGTTGGTGAATGGGTGATTATAGGCTAACTGAGCAAGCATTATGCGCCAGGAGCCAATGTGAATATTTCTTAAGGGCTTATTTTTACCATATTCTTGATTTTTACAAATATTCGTCCCTCCCATAAAGATTTCTGTTATTGGTAGCCGGCTTTTTTAGAAAATGTTTAATTTTATTTTCATATACCATTGCATTTACAAGTACAATTTTACTTGCACATGGATTGTTAGAAAAAATGCCTGATGTTTTCTAAAGTGACTCATGATCTTCTGGAATTATGTTTTTATTTGACCTGTTTTGAAGCCAACTTTCAATAATAGTGATATTCAGCAAATGTTCACCATCTGGTTTATTGAAAGTCATTCTATAAAATTATTTATTTATAAAAAAATTCGCAGCACCTCTTCTTTTGCCTGGCTTTATCTACAGTTTTGTCTAAAATGAGGAAATTTATGAAATACTTTTGGGGTGTTATTTTTCCAACAAACTGAGATATAGCTTTTGAAAAACACAGTTTTTTCTTGCTCAATTTGCATAGTATTTATAATCTCCCATTACAGTGGAAAATACATTATTTACCCCTACAATTATATTGTTAAAGAAGTTTTATTTTTAAACACAGATGGAAAAGCTTTCGTATAAGGTTCTTTTAAATCTCCATTTATCTTTGGTTGCTTGTTTGTTGTTATAAATCAACATTTATAATATTAGTAGGAACAGGGATTAATCTTCAAATAAGAATGCCTTAGAGTAAAGATAGTGAAACTGCAAAGTTATAATGACAGTGTGTTTTGTACTTTTATTTGCTAGAAACTAATCTTAAAAGAAGATTTAAATGGAATACTAAACAATCTTGTGATTATTCAAAGAGGGAGTGGACTACATGCTGATTAGGTTTGTTTTTCAGTGGAACATTGCTTACTGCAGAAACTTGGATGAAGATGCATTAAAAGCAGATAACCTTGCAGTTTGCCCAGGGGCTTGAATTTTGAATTTTGGTAGAAAGGGAGAGCTAGGCTAAATCAGTCTTGTGTAGGGATTTTAAAATGCAGCTAAATAGTATAATTCCAGATTTCATTTTATATACTGCCAGATTGAGGAACTGTAGCTTGGTCATTTTGTTTGTAAGGTTGGTGAAAAATATCTCAAGGAATTAATAGTTATATATTCTTTAAAATAGAAAAAAATGGAATCAAGGGGCCACCTAGAAAGAAGTTAAAAGAAGCCTGCAAACTTGAATACTCAGTCTAGAGATTTCTGTGCCTAAGAAGTGGATGAAAACATCTTTACAGGGTCACCTTGAAAAGAAATTTTATTCTGTGTCGAAAACACATTTTTACTTTATAAAGTTTTCTTGGAAGAGTTAGTAAAAATGGGTTCCACTACAGTAGAAAAATAGCCTGTAGCTTATGGTACTTATCAAAGAAGACGTGGTGTTGGTTTTAGCCAAGAATATATAAATTTAAAGACCAATTGATTAACTTTGTATATTTTCAGTATTTTTTCTATTACTATTGTGACTAAAATTAAGAACAGATGCAATTTATAACACATTATTCAATTAAAATATATCAGATTTTCATATCTGCCTTTAATGTTACCACTAAAAACCTTGGTACTGTGTAGGGTTGGGGTAGCAGGAAGATATTTGACCTATGTGAAATCATTTTAGATTTTATGTAGCTAGAATTAGATTAATTATATCAAAGCAGGATTAAATGGAACCAGAAATTGATAAATTGTTTTATAGTTATTTAAAAAGTTTATTATATGTCACTGCCGCTTAACGTTCTGGGCTAATCCAAAAGAGACATGACTTTTTTCTACCATCCTAATAGAGGGCTTATGTTAAAATGAACCTATCTAAGGCCCTTGGAGGGTGAGGATGCTGACATTGTGCAATGAGAAAACTTTTCAAAGTATCTATTTTTTCCTTTTATTTGCATCACAAAACTAGTACATGCTTACTGTAGAGCATTGTAAAATTACAGAAGAGCACAAATAAGAAAATGAAAATAGCTTATGATCCCCTTCAGTAGAGCTGTCTACTGTTTTGCTATTTTAGTTTATTATTTTTTATTGAAGTATAATTCACTTACATAGTTATTAGTTTCAGGTGTACCACAGAATGATTTGATATTTTTATACACTACAAAATGATCACCATATTAAGTCTAGTGCCACCTGTCACCATACAAAGTTATTGCAATATTATTGACGGTGCTCCCTAAGCTGTACATTCCATTCCCATGCCTTACTTATTTTATAACTGGAAGTTTGTCCCTCTTAATCTCCTTCACCTGTTTCACCCATCCCCTTACTCCCCTCTCCTCTGGCAACTACTAGTTTGTTCTCTGTATCTATGAAGTCTCTTTCTGTTTTGTTATGTTTGTTGGTTGGGTTGTTTGTTTTTTTTTTTTAGAAGACCACAATGAAATATCACCCTACACCTGCTGTGATGCCTATTATCAAAAAGACAAGAAATAGCAAGTGTTGGTGAGGATGTGGAGAAAAGGGAGCCCTCCTGCAATGTTGGTGGGAATGTAAATTGGTGCATCCGCTATGGAAAACAGCATGGAAGTTCCTCAAAAATTAAAAAGGGAACTATGATATGATCCAGCAATTCCACTTCTGGGTGTTTATTGGAAGAAAGTGAAAACACTAATTTGAAAAGATATGTGCACCTCAGTGTTCATAGCAGCACTATTTACAATAGCCAAGATATGGAAGCAACCTAAGTGTCCACTGACAGATGAATGGATGAAGGTGTGGTACCTACACACAGTGGAATATTACTCAGCCATAAAGAAGAATGAAATCTTGCCATTGTTGACAGCATGGATGGACTTGGAGGGCATTATGCTAAGTGGAATAAGTCATACAGAGAAAGACAACTATTGTATGATTTCAATTATATGTGGAATCTGTTATGCCATTTTGATAACTTTTAATACAGATTAAATCTTGAGCTCTCAGAGAATGAGAATATCCTCTTCCAGATTAATTTTTCCTCCCCCATTCCTTCTTTATCTCCAAACAGACTATTCTTAGCCATTTGGTCTTCTATTTCAATTTTAGAATCAGGTTTTACTAAAATTTTGTTGGGATTTTTATTATATTTTCATTATTTTTATAGATTAATATAAGTAGAATTAAAATTTTTACTGTATTGGTTTCTGTCTTCCATAAATAGTATTTTTCTCCATTAATTTATCTATTTTAATGTCTTTTAATAAATGTTTACAATTTTCTCCATATATGTTTTACATATTTTTGTTAGATTGATTCTTTAGTACCTTATAGTTCATGCTACCATTTTGTATTTTATCTTTTTAGCTAAGTAATGGATCTAGCTGAACAAAAATACATTTTTTTAATACTGAAGTCCTTCATCTAGCAACTTTGCTGAATTTATTTTCAGGGTTTGCAAGTTACCTTGGATTTGTTGTGCAGATAATGGCAATTAAATAATTAGTAAATGACCTTTCTTTCTCAATTTTTATGTTTTCTCTATCATCATCCTTACCTTTCTGAACTGGTTAGAATTTCCAGTAAAATGTTGAATATTGTGGTGAATGTGGGCATCATTATGTATAGGGAATACTTTAACTTAAATGTGTAATTTTTGGTTGAAGGCTTTGATAGGCACCTTGTATCAGATTAAGAAAATTCCCTTTCATTCCTAAGAATTCTTTATATATATAATATATATATATATATATATATATATTTTTAAACATCTTTATTGGGGTATAATTGCTTTACAATGGTGTGTTAGTTTCTGCTGTATAACAAAGTGAATCAGCTATATGTATGTATATATATCCCCGTATCTCCTCCCTCTTGCAGCTCCCTCCCACCCTCCCTATCCCACCCATCTAGGTGGTCACAAATCACCTGGAGATCAGGAGACCACCTGATCTCCCTGTGCTATGTGGCTGCTTTCCACTAGTTACCTGTTTTACATTTGATAGTATATATATGTCCATGCCACTCTCTCACTTTGTCCCAGCTTACCCTTCCCCCTCTCCATGTCTTCAAGTCCATTTTCTATGTCTGCATCTTTATTCCTGTCCTGCCCCTAGGTTCTTCAGAACCATTTTTTAAAATTTTAGATTCCATATATATGTTAGCATACGGTATTTGTTTTTATCTTTCTGACTTACTTCCCTCTGTATGACAGTCACCAGGTCCATCCACCTACCTGCAAACAACTCAATTTCGTTTCTTTTTATGGCGGAGCAATATTCCATTGTATATATGTGCCACATCTTCTTTATCCATTTGTCTGTTGATTGACACTTAGGTTGTTTCCTTGTACTGGCCATTGTAAATAATGCTGCAGTGAACATTGTGGTACATGACTCTTTTTGAATTATGGTTTTCTCAGGGTGTATACCCAGTAGTGGGATTGCTGGGTCATATGGTAGTTCTATTTTTAGTTTTCTAAGGAGCCTCCATACTCTTCTCCATAGTGGCTGTATCAGTTTAAATTCCCACCAACAGTGCAAGAGGGTTCCCTTTTCTCCACACCCTCTCCAGCATTTACTGTTTGTAGATTTTTTGATGATGGCGATTCTGACTGGTGTGAGGTGATACCTCATTATAGTTCTTTTTTAAAAAAAAAAAAAAATATATATATATTTTTTGCGGTACGCGGGCCTCTCACCGCTGTGGCCTCCCCCGCTGCGGAGCACAGGCTCCGGACGCGCAGGCTCAGCGGCCATGGCCCATGGGCCCAGCCGCTCCACAGCATGTAGGATCCTCCCAGACCGGGGCACAAACCCGTGTCCTCTGCATCAGCAGGCGGACTTCCAACCCCTGCGCCACCAGGGAAGGCCCTCATTGTAGTTTTGATTTGCATTTCTCTAATGATTAGTGATGTTGAGCATCCTTTCATGTGTTTGTTGGCAATCTGTATATCTTCTTTGGAGAAATGTCTGTTTAGGTCTTCTGCCCATTTTTGGATTAGGTTGTTTGTTTTTTTGATATTGAGTTGCATGAGCTGCTTATATATTTTGGAGATTAATATTTTGTCAGTTGCTTTGTTTGCAAATATTTTCTCCAATTTGGAGGGTTTTCTTTCGTCTTGTTTATGGTTTCCTTTGCTGTGCAAAAGCTTTGAAGTTTTATTACATCCCATTTATTATTGTTTTTATTTCCATTTCTCTAAGAGGTGAGTCAAAAAGGATCTTGCTGTGATTTATGTCAAAGAGTGTCCTGCCTATGTTTTCCTCTAGGAGTTTTATAGTGTCTGGCCTTACATTTAGGTCTTTAATCCATTTTGAGTTTATTTTTGCATATGGTGTTAGGGAGTGCCCTAATTTCATTCTTTTACATGTAGCTGTCCAGTTTTCCCAGCACCACTTATTGAAGAGCCTGTCTTTTCTCCATTGTATATTCTTGCCTCCTTTATCAAAGATAAGGTGACCATGTGTGCGTGGGTTTATCTCTGGGCTTTCTATCCTGCTCCACTGATCTATATTTTTGTTTTTGTGTAGCTTTGTAATATAGTCCGAAGTCAGGGAGCTGATTCCTCCAGCTTCGTTTTTCTTTTTGAAGATTGCTTTGGCTATTTGGGGGTTTTTTTGTTTCCATACAAATTGTGAAATTTTTTGTTCTAGTTCTGTGAAAAATGCCATTGGTAGTTTGATAGGGATTGCATTGAATCTGTAGATTGCTTTGGGTAGTAGAGTCATTTTCACAATGTTGATTCTTCCAATCCAAGAACATGGTATATCTCTCCATCTGTTTGTATCATCTTTGATTTCTTTCATCAGTGTCTTATAGTTTTCTGCATACAGGCCTTTTGTCTCCTTAGGTAGGTTTATTCCTAGGTATTTTATTCTTTTTGTTGCAGTGGTAAATGGGAATGTTTCCTTAATTTCTCTTTCAGATTTTTCATCATTAGTGTATAGGAATGCAAGAGATTTCTGTGCATTAATTTTGTATCCTGCTACTTTCTAACTTCATTGATTGGCTTTCGTAGTTTTGTGGTAGCATCTTTAGGATTCTCGATGTATAATATGTCATCTGCGAACAGTGACACTTTTACTTCTTCTTTTCCAATTTGTATTCCTTTTATTTCTTTTTCTTCTCTGATTGCTGTGGCTAAAAATTCAAAAGCTTTGTTGAATAATATTGGTGAGAGTGGGCAACCTTGTCTTCTTCCTGATCTTAGTGGAAATGGTTTTACGTTTTCACCAGTGAGAATGATGCTGACTGTGGGTTTGTCATATATGGCCTTTATTATGTTGTGGTAGGTTCCCTCTATACCTACTTTCTGGAAGGTTTTTATCAAAAATCGGTGTTGAATTTTGTCGAAAGCTTTTTCTGGATCTATTGAGATGATCATATGGTTTTTCTCCTTCAATTTGTTAATGTGATGTATCACATTGATTGATTTGCGTATATTGAAGAATCCTTGCATTCCTGGGATAAATCCCACTTGATCATGATGTATGATCCCTTTAATGTGTTGTTGGATTCTGTTTGGTAGTATTTTGTTGAGGACTTTTGCATCTGTGTTTATCAGTGATATTGGTCTGTAGTTTTCTTTTTTTGCAACATCTTTGTCTGGTTTTGGTATCAAGGTGATGGTGGCCTCGTAGAATGTGTTTGGAAGTTTTCCTCCCTCTGCTATATTTTGGAAGAGTTTATGAAGGATAGGTGTTAACTCTTCTCTAAATGTTTGATCTAATTCGCCTGTGAAGCCATCTGGACTGGGCTTTTGTGTCTTGGAAGATTTTTAATCACAGTTTCATTTTCAGTGCTTGTGATTGGTCTGTTTATATTTTCTGTTTCTTCCTGGTTCAGTGTTGGCAGATTGTGCTTTTGTAAGAATTTGTCCATTTCTTCCAGGTTGTCCATTTTATTGGCATAGAGTTGCTTGTAGTAATCTCTCATGATCCTTTGTATTTCTGCAGTGTCGGCTGTTACTTCTCCCTTTTCTTTCTTTCCTTTTTTTTTTTTTTTGCAGTATGCGGCCTCTCACTGTTGTGGCCTCTCCCGTTGTGGAGCACAGGCTCCGGACGCACAGGTCAGCCGCCATGGCTTATGGGCCCAGATGCTCCATGGCATGTGGGATCTTCCCAGGCCGGGGCATGAACCTGTGTCCCCTGCATCGGCAGGCAGACTCTCAACCACTGCGCCACCAGGGAAGCCCTACTTCTCCCTTTTCATTTCTAATTCTGTTGATTTGAATCTTTTCCCTTTTTTTCTTGATGAGTCTGGCTAATGCTTTATCAATTTTGTTTATCTTCTCAAAGAACCAGCTTTTAGTTTTATTGATCTCTGTTACCGTTTCCTTCATTTCTTTTTCATTTATTTCTGGTCTGATCTTTATGGTTTCTTTGCTTCTGCTAACTTTGGGGTTT
Source organism: Phocoena phocoena (assembly GCF_963924675.1). Taxonomy (NCBI): domain Eukaryota; kingdom Metazoa; phylum Chordata; class Mammalia; order Artiodactyla; family Phocoenidae; genus Phocoena; species Phocoena phocoena. The sequence continues at coordinate 1,095,356 of NC_089237.1, forward strand.
TTTTGTTCTTCTTTCTCTAATTTCTTTAGGTGTAAGGTTAGGTTGTTTATTTGAGAGTTTTCTTGTTTCTTGAGGTAGGATTGTATTGCTATAAACTTCCCTCTTAGAACTGCTTTTGCTGCATCCCATAGGTTTTGGGTCATCGTGTTTTCATTGTCATTTGTTTCTAGGTATTTTTTGATTTCCTCTTTGATTTCTTCAGTGATCTCTTGGTTATTTAGTAGTGTATTGTTTGTTTAGCCTTCATGTGTTTGTACTTTTTACAGATTTTTTCCTGTAATTGATATCTAGTCTCATAGCGTTGTGGTTGGAAAAGAAACTTTATACGAGTTCAGTTTTCTTAAATTTACCAAGGCTTGATTTGTGACCCAAGATATGATCTATCCTGGAGAATGTTCCATAAGCACTTTAGAAGAAAGTGTATTCTGTTGTTTTTGGATGGAATGTCCTGTAAATATCAGTTAAGTCCATCTTGTTTAAAGTATTTAAAGCTTGTGTTTCCTTATTTATTTTCATTTTGGATGATCTGTCCATTGGTGAAAGTGGTGTGTTAAAGTCCCCTACTATTATTGTTTTACTGTCAATTTCCCCTTTTATTGCTGTTAGCATTTGCCTTGTTTATTGAAGTGCTCCTATGTTGGGTGTATAAATATTTAACAATTGTTATATCTTCTTCTTGGATTGATCCCTTGATCATTATGTAGTGCCCTTCTTTGTCTCCTGTAATAGTCTTTATTCTAAAGTCTGTTTTGTCTGATATGAGAATTGCTACTCCAGCTTTCTTTTGATTTACATTTGCATGAAATATCTTTTTCCATCCCCTCACTTTCATTCTGTATGTGTCCCTAGGTCTGAAGTGGTTCTCTTGTAGACAGCATATATACAGGTCTTTTTTTTGTATCCATTCAGCCAGTCTGTGTCTTTTGGTTGGAGCATTTAATCCATTTGGATTTAAGGTAGTTATTGATATGTATGTTCCTATTACCATTTTCTTAATTGTTTTGGGTTTGTTATTGTAGGTCTTTTCCTTCTTTTGTGTTTACTGTTTAGAGAAGTTCCTTTAGCATTTGTTGTAAAGCTGGTTTGGTGGTGCTGAATTCTCTTAGCTTTTGCTGGTCTGTAAAGGTTTTAATTTCTGTGTTGAATCTGAATGAGATCCTTGCTGGGTAGAGTAATCTTGGTTGTGGGTTTTTCCCTTTCATCACTTTAAATATGTCCTGCCACTCTGTTCTGGCTTGCAGAGTTTCTGCTGAAAGGTCAGCTGTTAACCTTATGGGGATTCCCTTGTATGTTATTTGTTGCTGTTCCCTTGCTGCTTTTAATATTTTTTCTTTGTATTTAATTTTTGATTGTTCGATTAATACGTGTCTTGGCATGTTTCTCCTTGGATTTATCCTGTATGGGACTCTCTGTGCTTCCTGGACTTGATTGACTATTTCCTTTCCCATATTAAGGAAGTTTTCAACTATAATCTCTTCAGATATTTTCTCAGTCCCCCCTTTTTTTCTCTTCTTCTTCTGGGACCTGTATAATTCGAATGTTGGTGCGTCTAATGTTCCAGAGGTCTCTGAGACTGTCCTCATTTCTTTTCATTCTTTTTTTCTTTATTCTGCTCTGTGGTAGTTACTTCCACTATTTTATCTTCCATGTCACTTATCCGTTCTTCTGCCTCAGTTATTTTGCTATCGATTCCTTCTAGAGAATTTTTAATTTCATTTATTGTGTTGTTCATCATTGTTTCTTTGCTCATTACTTCTCTTAGGTTCTTGTTAATCGTTTCTTGTATTTTCTCCATTCTGTTTCCAAGATTTGGGATCATCTTTACTATCATTACTCTGAATTCTTTTTCAGGTAGACTGCCTATTTCCTCTTCATTTATCTGGTCTGGTGGGTTTTTACCTTGCTTCTTCATCTGTTGTGTGTTTCTCTGTTTTCTCATTTTGCGTAACTTACTGTGTTTGGGGTCTCCTTTTTGGAGGCTGCAGGTTCGTAGTTCCTGTTGTTTTTGGTGTCTGTCCCCAGTGGCTAAAGTTGGTTCAGTGGGTTGTGTAGGCTTCCTGGTGGAGGGGACTAGTGACTGTGTTCTGGTGGATGAGGCTGGATCTTGTCTTTCTGGTGGGCAGGACCACGTCTGGTGGTGTGTTTTGGGTTGTCTGTGACCTTATTATGATTTTCGGCAGCCTCTCTACTAATGGGTGGGGTTGTGTTCCTGTCTTGCTAGTTGTTTGGCATAGGGTGTCCAGCCGTGTAGCTTGCTGGTCGTTGAGTGGAGCTGGGTCTTGGCGTTGAGATGGATATCTCTGGGAGAGCTTTCGCTGTTGGATATTACATCGCGCCGGGACTTCTCTGGTGGACCAGTGTCCTGAACTCGGCTCTCCCACCTCAGATGCTCAGGCCTGACACCTGTCCAGAGCACCAAGACCCTGTCAGCCACTCGGTTCAGAAGAAAAGGGAGAAGAAGAAAGAAAGAAAGAAAAAATAAAGTTATTAAAATAAAAAAGAATATTTTTAAAAATTAAAAAAGTAATAAGAAAGAAAGAAGAGAGCAACCAAACCAAAGAGCAAATCCACCAATGATAACAAGCACTAAAAAGTATACAAAAAACAAAGAACAACAAAAAAACGGACAGAATGAACCCTAGGACAAACGGTAGAAGCAAAGCTGTACAGACAGAAGCACACAAAGAAGTATACACATATACACTCACAAAAAGAGAAAAAGGAAAAAAAAATATATATATATACTTAAAAAAAAAGAGAGAGCAACGAAATCAATAAACATATCTACCAATGATAATAAGCTCTAATTCCTAAACTAATATAAAACCAGAAACAAATTAGATGCAGAAAGCAAACCCCAAGTCTACCGTTGCTTCCAAAGTCCACCGCCTTAATTTTGGGTTGATTCGTTGTGTATTCACGTATTCCACAGATGCAGGTACATCAAGTTGATTGTGGAGATTTAATCCGGTGCTCCTGAGGCTGCTGGGAGGGATTTCCCTTTCTCTTCTTTGTTCACACAGCTCCTGGGGTTCAGCTTTGTATCGGCGCCGCCTCTGCATGTAGGTCGCCGGAGGGCATCTGTTCTTCACTCAGACAGGACGGGGTTAAATGAGCCGCTGATTTGGGGCTCTGGCTCACTCAGGCCAGGGGGAGGGAGGGGCACGGGGTGCGGGGCGAGCCTGCGGCCACAGAGGCTGGCGTGACGCTGCACCAGCCTGAGGCGCGCCGTGCGTTCTCCCAGGGAAGTCGTCCCTGGATCCCGGGACCCCGGTGGTGGCGGGCTGCACAGGCTCTGGGAGGGGAGGTGTCGACAGTGACCTGCGCTTGCGCACGGGCTTGTTGGTGGCGGCAGCAGCAGCCTTAGCATCTCTTGCCCGTCTCTGGGGTCCGCCCTGGTAGCCACAGCTCGTGGCCATCTCTGGAGCTCATTTAGGCGGTGCTCTGAATCCCCTTTCCTCCCGCACCACGAAACAATTGTCTCTTGTCCCTTAGGCAGTTCCAGACATTTCCCAGGACTCCCTCCCGGCTAGCAATGGTGCACTAACCCCCCGCAGGCTGTGTTCACGCCGCCAACCCCAGTCCTCTCCCTGCACTCCGACCGAAGCCCAAGCCTCAACTCCCAGCCCCACCCGCCCTGGCGGGTGAGCAGACAAGCCTCTCGGGCTGGTGAATGCCGCTTGGCACCAATCCTCTGTGCAGGAATCTCTGCGCTTTGCCCTCTGCACCCCTGTGGCTGCGCTCTTCTCCGTGGCTCCAAAGCTTCCCCTGCATCACCCACCCCCCCGTCTCCGCCAGTGAAGGGGCTACCTAGTGTGTGGAAACCTTTCCTCCTTCACAGCTCCCTCCCCAAGGGGCAGGTCCCGTACCTATTCTTTTGTCTCTGTTTATTCTTTTTTCTTTTGCCCTACCCAGGTACGTGGGGAGTTTATTGCCTTTTAGGAGGTCTGAGGTCTTCTGCCAGCGTTCAGTAGGTGTTCTGTAGGAGTTGTTCCACATGTAGATGTATTTCTGATGTATCTGTGGGGAGGAAGGTGATCTCCACGTCTTACTCCTCTGCCACCTTGAAGGTCCCCCCCCCTTTTTTTTTTTTTAAAAAAAGAGCAAGTTTATTTTCTTTTTTAAAAAATTTATTTATTTATCTATTTTTGGCTGTGTTGGGTCTTTGTTTCTGTGCAAGGGCTTTCTCTAGTTGAGGCGAACGGGGGCCACTCTTCATCGCCTCTCGCTGTCGCGGCCTCTCTTGTTGCGGAGCACAGGCTCCAGACGCGCAGGCTCAGTAGTTGTGGCTCACAGGCCCAGTTGCTCCGCGGCATGTGGGATCCTCCCAGACCAGGGCGTGAACCCGTGTCCCCTGCATCGGCCGGCGGACTCTCAACCACTGCGCCACCAGGGAAGCTCCCCGCCGCCTTTTTCAGAAGAGAATAATATTCCATTTTGTGTGTGTGTGTGTGTGTGTGTGTGTGTTTGTGTATCTGTGGAGTCCAAACCCTTTGCTCCGGGGAGAAGCTGGGAGTTGAGAGTTTCCTCTCTGTTATGTGGCACTGCATGGAGGAGTGTGTGCATGGGGGCAAGAGTATGTCTCCTGCCCTATGAGGTGTAGCCCTGGTGTATAGCCAGGTCTGTCCCTGTGCCCATTCAGGACTGCTTCTTTGTTTGCTGTAGTCCTGTGGGACTCGTAAATGCAAGCCCTGCTGACTGTCAGGGGCAGGCCGTGTGTTGGAGTTTCTCAGATAGTTTCTGGTTTTCTTTTAGAGTTAATTGCTCCATGTGTAGCTGTGCAGTCAGTGTGTCTGTGGGAGGAGGCCTCCTGTGTTATCATCTTGGTTGACATCCTCTCATTTGAAGTTCTTTTTCCTCTTCCTGGAACTCTTTCCTCCCTGTGCTTCCATGGTACCAGAAGCATCTTACGGTTTTCTCCCTAACTCATTGGGTGCTCTTTTTCAATCTCTTTTGAACTGAGTCCTCCTTTTCTGCCGGGATTCTATGTTTCAGAGTTCTCCAGGTTCAATCCTTGACCATCTCTTCTCTATATACACCCACTTCTTAAGTGATCTCATCAAGCTCCCTAGCTTCAAGTACCATGTATTTAGTAAATGTCACATCTTTATCTCTGGCTCAGATCTGTCTGTTATACTCCAAACTCTTGTATTCAACATCTTTACTGAGTTATTTTGTATTTTTTAGCATCTTCTTTCCACACCCATTTTTAATCTTTCATCATTCCTTCATATTTATAATTTTATTTACTGTATCTTCATCTGTGTTTTTTTTGTCCTCTGAGTACATGTTTAAGATGGTTTATAACATTATGATTTTATTTTCTGCACCTAAATTTCTGCTATTTTCTATTTCTATTATGAATTTTTATTCTGCTCTAAAGTTTTATTTTTTTAATCCCTTCTTTATCTTAATCATTCCTCATTTTTAATATTATTGAATTTTTTTAATCTTAGATAATTCTTAAGGCTATTTCATTGAGACTCTCTTCTGTCATTCAGGTACCTCACAGTGTTTCTGATACTTTCTTCTGGATCTTCTATTAGATCATTGGATGGTAGTTTTTTCTTCAGTGTACCTAGAATTTTCTTTTCCCTGCTTCTATTCCTAGGTTCTGCAGTAGCTTTCAGACTCTAATTGGTATTTATCTACATTGTTACTCAACTTTGAACAAGTTACATTTTGTTTGGTCTTGATGTTGTATTATTTAACAAACACTGAAGTTCTACTGTGTGTGCACTTTTGTAAATACCATCTGACATTAGTGTGCTATGCATTTTGGGTATGAATTGTCTCTGCTCCATGTTGACTTGCATAATTTTCATGTTCTTTTGAAGATACGCAGCTGGGTAGAAAAAAATTATTTGTCAGCTGCCAGTGAAGTTCCAAATTTCGAGGAAAATATCACCTATAGAAATTCTACTTTACTGATGAGATACTTTTTTATAACCTATATGATGAGTATCTGCTTTTCTGAACAGATGTGGATCCTGTAGTTCTCAGTATAGTTTGAACTCGGGTTTCTTCTTTTTGTGTCCATCTATATGACTTTATCTGTGGAAATTATAGTTTTCTGCATACAGGACATCACCGTTTGTCCTTTCCTCCCAATCCAGATATTTTCTGGGAGTTCCTGGCTCTGAATGGATGTATGTAAAATGTCATTCGAAATTACTGTGTTGTTTTCTCTTCATGGAAGAATCCCAGCTACCAAAATTTTTGATTTTTTTAGACACAGAGTCTTTGACCTGAGGGAGGAAGATGGTTTCTTCCTACCTCATTTTTCTGAGCTTCTGTTTCCTGAGACCAATTTACATTTGCTCTCAGGTGGACCTGTATAGATCTTTTTTATCAATACACTTCCATTTGCTTTTTCTTTATTCAAGATTCCTCCCAAGTTCTTTCATTGGGTTTTTTGTTGTTTGTTCATCTCAGTTCTTGTTATTGAGATTTTTTTCCCATTTTTTCCTCTTTCTCTTTCTAGGTCTTTTAGTGTATATTTGAGAGAGGCTGTTCAGGAGATGGTAGCCAGATGTCATTTTGTGTATGAAGACTAGAAGTAGTCTCAACTTATTTTTGATAGAATTCTTTTTGAAATGTAATATATACACTCCCATCCATTTTATCCTTGAATAATGAAAACAATTTATGGTAAATTGGCATCATCATTTTTGGAATCAATTATTGTGATTTTCTGTAGATTGAATTATAGATTAGTTTGTGTGACTAAAATCTAAACACACAGTGACCTTCTCATGACCTTGAAACTTGATTTTTGAAAAAGCCCTTGATCTCAGCTTGGTTTGTGGTCTTTTGCCTCTTTTTCAAGAGGACAGTGAGCCACGTGGAGCTGTATGACCTCCTGAGCTGTGTAACACCGTTAGCTTTCTGCAAAATTAGTAAGTGAATCAAAGGCTGACTCAGATCTCCCAAATGTTTTTTTTTTAACTCCAGAAAATCATCATATTCTTTGTTGCCATGAGTGTTCTTTGATTTTTCACACCAGTGCTATATGCTTTATTATATATAATAGAACACAGTCAACTCCTTCTGAGCTCTTATCCTTATTTAAAAAATTCCCGACACCGTTCGTGGAGCATGTAGGGACGCCTTTGTCATCACCTCCTCCACCTCCGCAGTCTCCTATCGCCAATACATGTAAAAGTGGTCTATTTCTGTTCTGCCAACTCCAGTCTCAGATACTCTTTCCAATTTCATTAACGTCCTTGTTTTAAGCCCTTACTTTCTCGATTCTATTAAGCTACAAGGTGTGTCCCTGGCAGCCATCCTCCCCCAGTTCTTTGCCCCCCCTCACAATTTCCTGCATGTTCCCAATGTGCCATCTAACTCAGGACCCCAGCAGGTCTCAGCTGCGCTGGTCCTTTTAACATGTAGACAAGAGAAGGTATCGGTCTCAAAACCTCCTTTCTCAGCCTCAACTCCTGTTCCTTCATCTGTGATCCTTTCTCCCTCTTTGCTTTTATAGTCAGTTCTCTTTAGAGTTGCTTTACTTGTTGCCTCTGTTTTCTCATCTTTCACTTCTGTTCTCCAGACCAGTCCGGTCTGGCTTCTTCCCAAGTGGCAACAAAACTTCTTTCAAGATTTCAGTGACCTCCAATCTGGATTTCGTTCAGTTCCCCTTCCTTACAACATTCTCTTCTTCAGCTTTCGTGACACACTTTCTCCTGGTTTTCTTCCTTTCGGTGTGTCTCCTGTGCATGTCCCTTCTACTCTCTACTCACTCTAGATTCTGTCCTGAGACAATCCAGTGCAGGACCCTGGCGTTAGAGACCATTATTCTATACCATCTTTATGGCAATGATTTACAAATGTATATCTTAGTCTCAGACCATTTACTTCCTTTACTTTCTTTATAGCACTCTTACTAGGTGGTATTTTAATATTTTTATTTATTTCTCGCTTTTTAAATTCCACTTTTAAATTCATTTTCTACAGAGTTCCAGGATGTCGTGTAAGCCATTCCTTTCCCTTCATTTTTTCTCTTATGTGCTGCTCTTCTCTATCCTGCTTCTGTGCTTTTGTCCATTTTGTTGCTCTCCTGTTTGAGTCCATGCTTTCCAGCAGCTGTTACCAATTCCTGGGCTGCAGGTTCAGCCATTCTACACGTGTGTTCAGTTTGGCCTGCACAACATTTTGAAAATTTTTAAATTAATTGTGAACATTATAAAATCAGGAGATTTCACATGAAATTTGGGGTTCTGATTTCTCTTGAAAAACGTGATCTCTGGCAACAGTCAGCCATCTTCTTTCACGGCAACACGTGGCTGGAGCTGATTGGATAGTGCTTGCATAGTTTTCAAGGAATCATTGTTATCAAGACATTTTCTGTTTTTGGTTCAATTAGTAACAATAAACAGTTTTCTTTCTTTTTTTTTTTGTGGTACGCGGGCCTCTCACTGTTGTGGCCTCTCCCGTTGCGGAGCACAGATTCCGGACGCGCAGGCTCAGCGGCCACGGCTCACGGGCCCAGCCGCTCCACGGCATGTGGGATCCTCCTGGACCGGGGCACGAACCCGCGTCCCCTGCATCGGCAGGCGGACTCCCAACCACTGCGCCACCAGGGAAGCCCACAGTTTTCTTTTTAAACCCTCATATTTGGAAACTTAAAAATTGTACTTTTAAGTAAATTAGGTTTAAAAAGGAAATCATCATAAAACTTTCCAAATACTTGAAACTGAAGGTAATGAAAGTATTACTCATCAAATGTTATGAAGTATCTCTAATCCAGTGTCTGTGCTGAAATGAGCTAAGCCTTCACCTCAAGAAGCTAGATAAACACAAAAAAAGTAAATATGAAGAAAACATAAGAAATAAAGCCAAGGGCAGAAATCAATGAAATTGGAAACAGAATGCAGAATATTACCAAAAACACTTTGAAAAGAAGTTAATAAATTATACAGGTCTCTATTAGATTGGCTAAGAAAAGAAGACAAAAGACTAAAAGGAAAAAATTAAACAACTTTAAGGAAAAAAAACCCCAATCTGGGAACATAACTACATGCAGAACAAGTTGTTTTCAAGTCACTTTTCTCATTTTTGTTACCTGGACCCTGTAGACATTATGATTTGGACCCCTGCTCCACTGTTCCTGCTTTTTTTTTTCTTTTTAAATTGAGGTGAAATTCACATAACATAAAATTAACAGTTTTAAAGTGAACAGTTTAGTACATTTAGTACATTCATAATGTCGTGCAACCACAACTCATGCCCAGTTCCAAAACATTTTCATCCTCCGAATAAAACTCTGTCCTCACTGAACAAGCTAGTCCCCATTACCCCTCCCCCAGAGCCTGGCACCCAGCGGTCTGCTTTCTGCCTCTGTGGAGTTACCTCTTCTGGATATTTCGTACAAGTGGAATCACACAATATGTGACCTTTTGTGTCTGGTTTCTTTCACTGAGCATAACATTTTCTTGGTTCAACCACATTGAAGCATGTGTTACTGCTTCACTCTTTATGGGTGAATAGTATTGCGTTGTGTGTACTCTAGTTTTTCTTCATTCGACTGCTGACGGACATTTGGGTTTCCACCTTTAGTCTATTGTGAATAGCGCTGTTAACCCTCAAGCGCAAATGTTTGTTCGAGCCCTTCTTTTTAATTCTTTGAGTGTATATTCAGGAGTGGAGCTGCTGGGACAGCTACTTTTCTCTTGTATTTGGCTTCCTTATTGGTCTTCAAAATGATGCTCTGGCAGATGGCACACGTATTTCCCTTTTTCCCTCGTTGCAGCTGCTACTATAGCTCACAGAAGAATAGTCATTGCAAATTATGTAAAGGGCTTCTAGGCGTTTGGTAAGAATATTCTTTTTTAGTGGACTAGCCTATTAAAGAATTCAAGCCATTGATTAAAGCATTATCTGATAACAGAATTATAACTAAGAGAGTTGGTTGTTCTCAAATGGTATCTCTATTAAGTTAGGGTAAGCAGTTAAGTTGGGTGATATACCCTTCTCTACTTTGTGGGTATTTTGCCTGTATCTCCTTTGCTAGGCTTCATAAAGAAAATGTTTCTGTGTTCATCAGTGCTGAAAGTACTCTGATGGATTTTTACCTTCCAGATTCATCCCTGCCTAGTCGTCAGCATAAAAAATGGGAAACTGAAAACATCACCACCTTGTGCCAGGGGAGTTACAACAGAATTGTTAGGTTATTACACCTGCTGACTGTTGGGCAGTATGTGGGTGTTGTCTCCTTTTGCTATAATAGCTCGTTTTTACAGTAATTTTAATATTTGATTGTATTTTTGCAAATCAGAAAAATAGTGCCAATGCTAGTGATAGGAAATCAAATCTTATGAAGGAAACATAATTGTGACACGATAGAAATTATTAGCCATGTTGAAAACAATGCTCAATGAATTTCACACTGGGCTTAAGCTTGTGTGTTAAAGTATAAAGGAAGAAAGCAAAATTAAATAATGCATCTGAAATACTGGAAAAACATCCTCAGTGATGGTAACTTCATGGTTATGTTGGTTATTAACTATCAGATACTTTGGTTTTTTCATAGAGACTCAGAAAATAAAGTTTATCAGTAATAAATCTGTATATGCTAAGTCTCAATCTCGTATTAATTTTGGTAGTAGATCTCTTTCCAATGGTGTCCACAGTATCCTAAACACAACGGGTTATATACCTGATGTATTTATTCTTATATATAATAAGAGTCATCCAGGAAGTTGCATGAGTGTGAACCAATGTCTAGGATGGAGAGTGCAGAGTGTGTGTGAAGAAACCTGTGAAGTTGAGCCCGCCTGGGACAGAAAGTACAGGAGACTCGTGGTCCAGATGGAGGAGAACCCTACATCCTCCAAGGGTGGGGCAAAAGGCCATACTTTTCCCCATAGGGAAGAGGGAACGGGGAAGAATTGGTAGCAGTGTGGTCTGTGATGACAGTGACATTGGAAGAAGACTTACTTTCCTAAATATTTCTCTGCAATAAACCAGGTTTCGAGGGAAGGACGAAAAATGAGCTGGTGGAGAGGAGAGAATTCCCCTGCCAGATGGGGTAAAGTATTTCAAAGGCGTGAATCTGGTAACATGTTAATGTACAAGCCATGAGGTTAGGAGTAAAGCAAACAAACCTCATTTTCTGGAAGAAAGATGCTGTCAGAATATAATAAACAATAGATAAGTAAATGTCAAACATTTCCATCCTTAAGAAAAACATGCTTTTATTTCCTTACTGAATTTCCTTTATTCTTTCCCTAAATCACAGTCCCTGAAGGTTTATGTCATGAAATTTAACAAGAGAATTTAAAAATTGGTGGCTTTGTTAAAATTCAGATCCTCTAGTTTTTTATTACTTGACATAAAAGTTACTCATGTTAGGTGTGGAATACACGAATGTCAAGGAACTTTGAAGGAACTTTAAGTGACTTGAACCATATATCTGTTCTTAGTGAGGAATGAAAACACCCCAAAGGAGGTTTAATGTGGAGTAAACCAGGTCTGGAAATGGTCTACGCTGAAAGACCTAATGGCCTTTTGATGTCTGATTCTTTGATTTGGCTTTTTCTTTTTAAAGGGGTACTATGTGATTATAATTAGAAACATTTCAAGCTCTTGACCTGGGAAGTTAATTGCTCCCTAACTTGCTCTGCTGTGACTCATCGTGTGGTTTTGAATGGTAGCCGTATTTGAAATGACTGCTAAGGAGATTCACCTTGCGCAGTTGAGAAGGTTCCAGTCCGTCATGAGTTTTATCATGACTGATGGGAGGTCATCAGTCATGATGGGAGCTGATGGGAGGTCATCCATGTTGCAGCTTGCGGCTATGATGTGAACATACCTTTATCATATACTTACGATGTTTCGTTTTAATGATTTACTAAGTCATTAATGGGAATATAATAGTTTGCTTTTCTTGCAGGGGTACCATCGTATTTGAAGTGGGAAATTATGGATAAATAAGTAGAAGGCATTACGAAAATTTTACATTCTTTTTTGTTAGGTGTCTTAAAAAGGATTCGGCTTTGCATTGATAGCGACATTTGTGTCGTCTTGAGCAGTTATCCCTATGCCTTGGGGAAAATGTTCCTAAAAACTCTGAATATAATTTTCTTCTCAAAAATAGCTTTCTTAAGTATCACTGGTGGTGGTGGTGGGGACCCATCTGTTCTCTTTTCTGCACTCTGCTTGAGCATCTGAAACCATTTTAGATGGAGAGCAAAGCTTCCAGTTTATTGTAAGCATTCCTGAGCCCCAGTGAGCCTGCCTCTAAGAAGCACGATGGAAAGCTCGAAGGGAGGACAGAAATCTGCGGTGACCTTGTTTCAAGTTGAAAAGGAAATTTCTATTCTGTGAAGTCCTTCTTTGTGGGCACGTCTTCACAGAGCTCTGCGTTTCTTCTCACTGCTTTAAATGAGTGTCTGTATAATATGACAGTCAGGAGGCCTCTTATTGACAGAGACAGTTGTGACACCATTTTACACAATAGGTTTAATTTGGAACATGAGATTTTTAGGTTTATTGGATGCTTTCTTTAGAAATTAAGTTTGCAAAACTCATATCTTTTAGCTTCTTGAGTTTTACTACAATCAAAATTGACTTTGGCAATGAGATGTGGTGAACTAATATAATCCAGTGGGAGTTGATTAATAAAAGGTAGCAATTCTTCATTTAATGTTTTATAGTTACCAAAATGATTTTAATAGATACCCTCTTAATTAATCCTCAGTAGGGTTTTATGTGGTTCATTAATAAGTTTATTGCTTATTATTATCTGCATTTTAAAGGGAGAAACTGAGGTTCAAAGAGGTGAAGCAGTTTAACCAGTGTGGCTTAGCTAGGGTGTGGCTGAGCTGGGACTTCCACCGAGGCCTTTAGATCCCTGATTCAGTGCTAGAACACTTTTACCTTCGGTATCACTCAGTAGATTCCTTTTGTGCTTTTTTAATGACTTGTTCCAAGTGATGACAACATATACTATGCCATTACTTATTCATGGCTTAATTCCCAAATGGGAACTAAGCTTCTGCCAACTGCCTACCATGTTCTGTGCATAGGGCCACCTCCCCTTCTCTGCCATGCTCACTGGGTCTAGCGTGGACGCCTGGTCCAAAGGCAGCAAGTTCACTTTACTCAGAGGTACACAGAGCTCAGGGTCACACCGCTGGTAAATGGAGGTGCCAGGATTTGAAATTGTGTGTGTTTGACTCTAGCCCTGATCTTAGCTATGCTGCTATATTGCGCTGCCCCTTCTCCCTGATCTTGGGAATTTGGAGCTGGAAAACCAAGAGACTAACTCGGTGCAGAAGCTAAAATCATTCCAAGTTACTCTGAGGAAGGTTGGCTGGGCAGCTGCGATGGGCCATATGCGAGCTGGAGTTTGAGCAGTTAGTTGATGCCAACAGGAAAATGGAGCCAGATGCACAGAGAGAGGCCAGATGCCTGAAGAAATGCAGCCCATGTGTAGACGAGCTTTGTCTCTTCCCGTTCCTTCTCAGGAGAGACACTTCGCCGCGATCCTGCTTCTTTGCAGTGTACGGCTGTTTTATTTTAGGTGGTGTGAGTTGGAAGGTATTTAAAAAATGTATTTAAATAGTTACGTTTATTTTAAAAAATAGACAAAATGTGGCCTATATACAACATGTATACGTTAAAAAAATACATTTATCTTAGAATAGATAAAGGCGAGCTTAAATGTCCCCTGTCAAAATCATCACAGACTCGTGCTAACAAAGTCTGAATTAGTTATGGGCATGGCATGCTTTTGTAGATTCCTTAGGAATATTAAGGAAGATTATTCATGAAAAATGAAATTAATGATACTACTTTTTAGCAACATCTAGGGTTTATTCAGTAGAAATAAAATTCTTAATGTTAATGTGTATAAAATCTGAAAATTTTGTAACATTTTTTATTTGAGAGAGATTGGAGACCACTAAATAAATAATAAATAATCCTCCCGCATCGGGCTCAGTGTGCTCACCTGGTCACGGCCAGAGTTGCGAGCAGGAGCCTGTGCTGGATTCCTGGAGAGAGATGACGGGCTGAATGAGCAGTGCTTTCAGGGCCGTGCCCCTCCCAAGGCCAAGGACTGTGGCGTGCTGGGGAGAGGGTGGGGCGGGAAAGGGCAGAGGTCCTCTTCTTGTCGGGGAAGAGCTGACTGCGGTCGGGGGAGAGCATCACACACGCAGCCCGCAGGTGCGCATTTAACAAAGGGTGCACCTTGTAATTAACGGGAAAAATGTCATCAGTATGGGTTTTCTCTCTTTCCTTCTCCAGAGGTAATCACGCCTTTCTTGATCCTACTTTATGCTTTTACCGTGTCTTTTAAAGGCTGTTTACTTCCTTGAAAAGATACCTGATTTTCATTAGGATAAATTCTCTTCGAGGAGAATTGTCTGTCCCTTATGCAAGTAGACTTTTGATAGTCATAACTGAGCAGTTTCTCACACAGACCAGGACACGTATGAATCCCACAACCAAAATCACAAATTAGTCCCAAATTATGACTCCCATTGTATGCACTTTAAAGTAGAGCAGCGTAATTCCAAACCAGATTTCAATTGCTTTTCTTTTTCTAACTTGTGTACTTAAAGCTCTAAATTGTTTTAAGAAGTGCTGAAGTTGTGGGCTTCCCTGGTGGCGCAGCGGTTGAGAGTCCGCCTGCCGATGCAGGGGACACGGGTTCGTGCCCCGGTCCGGGAAGATCCCACGTGCCGCGGAGCGGCTGGGCCCATGAGCCATGGCCGCTGAGCCTGCGCGTCCGGAGCCTGTGCTCCGCAACGGGAGAGGCCACAACAGTGAGAGGCCTGCGTACTGCAAAAAAAAAAACCAGAAAAAGAAATGCTGAAGTTGTATCCTACCAATTTTTATATCGTGTTTTCCTTGTGGTTCATTGATCTTCAGTATGATTTCTTATTAGACAGTTAGAAATCACCTGATGGTGTGTTTTCTGCTTTCCTGAGGAATGACCTTTATCCCCTCTCAGCAGGCAGAGATAGGAAACATGAATGAATACATCGACATGTGCATATGTGCGTACATATATATATATACATGTGTGTTTTTATTCATATACATACAATAATACACATATCTACCTCTATTTCTATATCTAGCTAAATGTATAAAAATCATGAATTCACACTAATTCCAGTTCCAGGGAGATACCACAGGGTTGTTTTTTCCCTTTCCTTATTTGTTACTCCCTTCTCTGACAACGAGAGGTCTGACTTCCAATATCTGTAAAGTTGTTTGCCCAAACCTTGAATGCCAGGAAGTGGTTTTTGAATTGATAAAGGATACTCTGTGACAAAAGAAACCTAAAGCTGTAGTTTAATTCTTCTTTGAGTTCTTTTTGTCCTTAGCCTTTGAGCCTTCGATCCAAGCGTCGTGTTCAAAAGTTAGCTTGGTAATTCTTTCCCCTACTCCTGCTTCAGCGTGACTATCTTATTAATCGTTTGAAGTGCCACTAGATTTTTTTATTATTGTTGTTGTTTCATCTTAGAATTTCCCTCCTCCGTCCTTGTTTATTTTATTTTTTACTTTTTAGTAAGTGGAACATTAACATGGCTTTAAAAATCAGATCAGAACGATAATGTGTATTCAGAGAAGTGTCTCCCCACCTCCATCCCTTCAGTCCTTTCCTCTCCGTTCCCAGCCTCCCCTGTAGACTGGTGATCTCATCAGTTTCAGGCTGATCCTCTCTGTGTTTGTTTTTGCACAGATGAGCAGGTACATGTATATCTCATGATTTTCTCTTCATTCTTATGCTTTGCTTTTTCATTAGTTTTAAAGTGGAAGTCAGTCACTCTTCTTTCATCAGCATGGTATGCTGATATGTGGATGAATCATAGTTTATACAACTGCTGTCCTACCTATGGGCATAGAGATTGTATCCAGTATTCTCAATGACAGGATAGGAGATATATATTTTTGCATTGCTTGAAATACATATTCAGGGTAACTTTTTAGGAATGAGAATGCTGGGTGAAAAGACAAACACAGACATAGTTTTGCTGTGTATTGCCAAAGACCCCTTCGTGAAGGTTGCATTGATTGAATCTCTCCTGGCTCCCTATTAGGGTGACTTTCGACCCACAGCCTTCCAAGTAGAATGTGTGGTTGTATTTTAAGTTTTTTAAAAATCTGATTGGTGATAAATGGTTTCTCGGTATAGTTTTAATTTTCATTTCTCTTATAATAAGCGAGAGTAAACATATTTTCATATATTTAAGGGCCATTTTAACAGCTTTATTGAGTTATAATTGAAATACAGTACATTCATGTTTTGACATATGTATACACTTGTGAAACTATCAACACAAAAAATATGTCTATGTGAGCATTAATTATTCCCCAGAGTTTCCTCTTGCCCCTGTGTAATCTCTCCTGCCCACCCTTCTTCCTTCTGCATATGCAGGCAGCCACTAATCTCCCGTCACTATATTTTAATTTCTAGAATTTTAAGTAGATGGAAGCATATTGTTTGTATACTTTTTGGTCTCACTTGTTTCCCTCGGCTTAGTGATTATGAGATGCATCCATGTTGTACTGTATATCAGTAGTTCATTCTTTTTTATTTCTGAGTAATATTCCATTGTATGGATTTACCATAATTTGTTGATCCATGTATCTGCTGATGGACATTCACACTGTTTTCACTTTGGGGGCTATTACAGGTAAAGCTTCTCTGAACATCAGTATCGAGTCTTTGTGTGGACATTGCTTTTTGTTCTCTTGGACCTAAAAGTCAAATATCTAGGTCATGTGGGAGGTGGGTGTTTAACTCTTCAAGAAAGTGCCAAACTCTTCTCTGTTTTACATCCTCCCCAGCGTGTATAAGAGCTCTAGCCTTCCTCCACATCCTTGCCAAAACCTCATATGATCAGTGTTTTTATTTTCACAGTTCCAACAGGTATGTACAAGTATCTCTTTGTGGTTTTAATTTGCATTTCCCTAATGACTAATGTTGAAAAAACTTTTCATGTCCTTTATTTTGCCATAAGTATATCTACTTTGGTGAGTGTTCAGATTTTTAGTCTATTTTTTAACTGGGTTAATTATTTTCTTATTATTGAGTTTTGAGAATTCTTTGTACATATTGGATACAAGTCCTTTAACAGATAGATTTGCAAATATTGTCTCCCAGTGTGTGACTTTTCTTTTCATTCTTTTAATAGTTTCTTTCAAAGAGCAGGTGTTTTCAATTTTGATGAAATCCAGTTTATTTATTTGTTCTTTTATGGATTGTGCTTTTAGTGTCGTAGCTAAGAACTCTTTCCCTAACTTCGGGTCACAAAGGTTTTCTCCTGTTTTCTTTTGGAAATTTTATAGTTTTAGGTTTTACATTTAGGAATATGACTTGTTTATTAAGTTAATTTTGTATATGCTGGGAAGTATGAATTGAAATTTTTTTCTGTTTATTTCATGACATTGCCTTCTTGTCCTTTTAATACAAGAGTATAGAATCTGTAGTGACGTAAGCTGTCTCATTCGTAATACTGTTAATTTGTATTGTCTTTCTCCAAGTCAGTCTGGCTACAGTTTTATAAATTTTGTTAGTCTTCTCAAAGAACCAGCTTTCGGTTACACTGATTTTTTTCTAATGTTTTCTGCCCCTATTTTATTGACTTCTGTTCTGGTTATTATTGTTCTTTTCTTTCTTCTACTTATTTTGTGTTTAATTTTCTAGTCTTTTTCTAACTTGTTAAGGTGAAAGCTGATGCCATTGATTTGAAATCTGTATATTAAAATTTTTTCTATATAGTTATTCGGTTCTATAAAATTTCCCGCAAGTACAGCTTTAGCAGCATCTCTTTAATTTTGATATGTGTTATGTTCATTTTCATTAAGTTCAAAATATTTTCTAACTTCTTGTTTTATTTCTTCTTTGGACGCATAGGTTTGACAGAAGAGTGTTATTTAGTTTTCAGTTATTTGGGGGCTTCCTAGAAATCTTTCTTATATAGCTTTTAAATTTAATTCTGCTGTGATCAGAGAGTATGCACTGCATGACTTGAATCCTTTTAAAGTTTTTGAGAACTGCTTTATGTTCCAGAATATAGTCTATTTTGGTAAGTGTTCCACTCTTGAAATTAATAAGTATTCTGCTGTGGCTGGGTGGAATTCGATTAGATCATGTTGGTTGACAGTGTTGTTCAAATCCTGTTTATCCTTATCTGCCTGCTTTTCCTATCAATTAGTGATAGAGAGCAATATTGAGATTTTTAATTATAATTTTGCATGTCTTTATTCATCCTTGCAGTTCCGTAAGTTTATTTTTTGTATTTAGAAGATTTGTATCCTGTTAGTCTATTGAGTAATTACTATGAAATGACTTTTTTAATGTTGGCAGTATTCTTTGCTCTGAAATCTACTTGGGCTGATATTAATATAGCCATTCCAGATTTCTTTTGATTAGTGTTGGTGTGGTATATTCTTTTAATACTTTTATTGGCCTCTTTATTTTTTATTTATTTATTTATTTATTTGCGGTACATGGGCCTCTCACTGTGTGGTCTCTCCCATTGCGGAGCACAGGCTCCGGACGTGCAGGCTCAGCGGCCATGGCTCACGGGCCCAGCCGCTCCGCGGCATGTGGGATCTTCCCAGACCGGGGCACGAACCCGTGTCCCCTGCATCAGCAGGCGGACTCTCAACCACTGCGTCACCAGGGAAGCCCAGACCATTTACATTTAATGTGACTAATGATACGGTGAATTTTAAATCTAGAATATTACTATTTGTTTTTCCTGTATGTCCATTAGTTTCCCTTTCTATTTTTTTCTGCATTCTTTTGCATTGTTGCATATTTTTAATGAATCATTTCTTTTGTTGGCTTGTTAGCTACAACTAGTAGCTTTGTTATTTTAGTGGCTGTTTTAGAATTTAGCGTATACATTTTAAAGTTGTCACAGTCTACCCTCAAGTGATATTATACTAGTTCACATGTAAGAATCTTCCAGTTGTTTACTGCCATTTCTCCTCCTGTGACTTTGTGTTATTCTTGTCATACATTTTACTCTTACATGTCATAAACCACACATTACATTGTATTATTTTCATTCAGTGAATTATTTTTTACAGATATTTAAATAATATAAAAATGTCTTATATGCGTACCTTTGTGTATATCCATATTTCTGTTTCATGTCATTATCCTTCAGCTTGAGGACTCCCTTTATTATTATTATTATTTTTACTATAGGTGTCCTGTTATGAATTCTTCCGTCATTTATTTGTATGTCTGGGGAGTATTTCACCTTTTTTTGAAAAATACTTTCACTGGGTATGGAATTTTAAGATTTTTCTTTCAGTAATTTAAGGATGTTGTGTCACTGTCTTCTTGACTGCATTGTTTCTGCCAGGAAGTCTGCTGCCATTCTTATTTTTGTTCCTCTGATTTTTTCTGGCTGCCCTCAAGATTCCTTTTTTCTGTGTCACTGGTTTTGGGGCCGTTTGATTAGTGCCTTTGGTGTCGCGTTCTTTATTTTTCTTGTGCTTGGAGTTCTTGGATCTGTAAATTTATAATTTTAGCTAAATTTGAAAAGCTTTCGGCCATTATTTCTTCAAATATTTTTCTGTTCCCACCTCTCTCTTTTCCTTTAGGAAGTCTAAGTACACGTATGTTAGGTTGCTGAAAGGTGTTACTGACGCTTCGTTTCTTTTTTATTATTCTGTTTTCCTTTCTGTGCTTTGTTTTGGTTAGTTTCCATTCCTATGTCTCCAAGTTCACTAATCTTTTCTTTAGCAATGTATAATCTGCCTTTAGTCTCATCCATTATATTTTTCAAACATTGTAGCTTTTCTGTAAAACTACAAAAATTCTCTCTAGAATTTCAGTGTGAGAAGGTAATTCTCAGCATCATCACAAGCCCTTTTCTCTGTTCTCTGTATTTTTGTCCTGTTGGCTCCTGTTCTCTTCCTTGAATTAACAACAGTCTTTCCCTTTCACAGCTTCTCTGTTTATTACCCTTTATGCTGGAATGCTCTTATCCTGTATTTTCTTTTATGCAGTCCTTCTCATCCTTCAGTTAACTGGAACATCACTTTCTTATATCCTAACTCCTAAGTAAGGTTTTTTTTTCTCCCTGTTATACGCACCCTTAATACCCTATATTTCTCCTTTGTTCATTGAATTGAATATTCATTAATAGTGATGTATTAATTCATGGACTTTTCCCCTGCTAGACTGAAAGCTTCCTTAGCGTAGGAACTGGTTGTGACTAGTCCAGTGGTATTTCCTCAACCTCCAGAAGGTGCCTGGCACATAGTGGGTCCTTAACACATTAATGGTAAATGAATGAATGAACACCACATGGTAGCAGATTAGCAGATGACTGGACTTATTATTACACAAATGTAAGATCATCACTGGGGTCTTGGAAGAGTTCAGAACGAGGTGGGAAGAAATGGTCAGTGAAATATGGATATATGTTTATAACTAGATAGGTATCTTAAAACCAACATACATCCAGGTAACATACTTTTATGTACTTATCAATAGAGTGTTTTATCATCAGTAAAAATTGTTCTGTATTTTATTATATCTCAAAGAAAACTTTAATCCTATCTTTAGAAATTTTTTGCCCCTACCATAGTCATCTTCCTCTTGAAAGAAAAATCTTCTGATGGAGATTTGCTTTTTTCATGGAAAGTATGATGGTAAGGAGGAAAATAAAAGATAATTTATAAATATTAAATACCAATATATATTTTACAAATACATACACATTTCACATACATATAGTTAACATATTATATATACATATATATAAAATACCTTTTAAACATTCTTAGTGATGATCTTACCAAAATGACACGCCCTCTATGAAGCTTTTTACTCTATACCACAATGAATTCCTCTGGTCTTGTTCATAGTATTGTGTTCATATCATTGTGTAGTTTTTATCACATTGAAAACAGTATAGAATCTGTCTTCCTTCCATATTGAAAGCAGGGACAGTGTCTTGATTATTTTTGTATTTCTAGCACCAAACTCAGGTCCTGGCATACAGGTGTTAAGTAAAAGCTTGATGAACATTTTAGCTTTCAAATGTTCTAAAAGTGATTTGATGTGCAAATATTAATGTCATGTAGGAATAAATTACAGTAAGGACCTAGTTGTAACTTCAGTTAATTAACTAAATCAGTGATTTCGTTAAATATATATATTATATATATGTATGTACATACAGATCTAAAGAAATAAAACAACTTTGACTCTGAGGTCAGATGGGCTGGTTTAACTTCTCATTCTGTCATTTACTACATAAACCTGGGTAAATCACTTAGCTCTTCTAAATTTCATTGTTTTCATTTGTGAAAAAAAATAATTTTTATAGTTATAATAATGAAATGAAATAATATATGAACTGCTCTACACTGTAATGAGCATAGAAATCACTCAGTGTTTACTCTTTTTCACCATTTGCAAGGACATTAAAAATTATGGTTACACTATAAACGTCACAGTTTGTAGCAGCATCATTCAGTAAAAGTACTAGAAAATATCTATTGTGACTTTAAAATATATTTCACATAATTTAGAAATCATTTATGAAAAGCGGAAAAATTTCTCTCGGTGATAAATATTACATTTATATTTGGTAAATAAAGAAAAAATTTGCCTACTTAAAATTTGATCTACTTGTGCACAGTGATGAATGTAAGTGAGAATATTTTCCAGCTACTTTGAAATATTGAACTGCCCAGGGACAAGGCATGAATGATGTTTTGAAGGAAATAAATATTTCAGCTTCACATTTCAGCCTTTCTTCTTTATTCCTTTGATCTGGCTTTGGTTTACTTATCATTCTGCTTGAATGACTTCACACTGCCTTTTTGCTCTCCATAGTAACAAGAAGTGGTCTGCATCTATTTCAAAATATTTAGGCCTTGTCATTTCATAGGACGAACATGTATTTCCTTATTATTAACTGATATATTGCTGCCTGTACAGTAGGGTGAATTGGTGGGTACATATGTAGCTTTGCAAGTATGATGTATAATTTATATATGGAACTTTTAATCAGTACTTTTTAAAATATAGGAAACATAAAAGGAAACAACATTAGATTTGGGATTTATATTGAAGTTTAAAGTGTTTAAAGGAATTTTTCTTCTCTGTACACTGAAGCCGTTTTGTCTTTAAGGATCATTGTCTCAGGGTTTTCTTATTTCACTGTAAAAATTTGAATCGCTTTTTTATTTGCTGAGGTAGAGTTCTTTTAACTTATTAATAGACCCATATTATAGGCAGACCTTAGTTTAGCACAAAATTCTTATGTAAAACTTTAAACTATTTAAATATTTCATTACATTTACCTATATTGCTTTATTTTTCACTTTACACACAAATCTTCTGATCTTCTGACATTGGTTTTCTTATATAGACTCTCACTGCCCCTTTCCCTTTTTTGTATTTCTATAGTATTTACAATTTGTCACAAAATATCCATAATATTACCCTACCATTTGATTTTGGCTTGCATTTTTCTCTTTCCCTAATCCGATTGTAGTTTCTCCAATATAAGAACCATTTCTTGCACTTTGTCTAAGTTTTCTGCAGTGTTTCACTGAGTAGCTCTTAGAATTTGCTGCCAGGACCCTTGCCTCAGCTCCTGGAGCATGACTAAGTTGGCTGAGAATGTTGGCTAGGAGGTTGATGCCAGGATCAGTTCTTTTGCATCATGATTCAAATCCAGGTGATTTCAAAGGATTTATGGACCTCCTAGCTGACGTCCACATCTTCTTAAGAGATTTTTGGATAGTTGAAGAAGATTCCTCATTCTTATTCATAACTCTCATGCTTTAACCAAATACGGTTCTTCAAGACTGGAGTTTGACCCTGGGGCCATACTTTCTGTCCCAGTGGTTCTCAATCAGGTGTGATTTTGCTACTCCAGGGGACATTTGACATGTCTGTAGGCATTTTGGGGTTGTCAGAATTGGGGAAGGGATATTGTCACTGGTATCTAGAGAGGAGAGGCCAGGGATGTTGCTCAGCATATCACAGTGCACAGGACATGTCCCCACAGCAAAGAATTATCTGGCCTGAAATGTCAACATTTTTGTTGTGTTCCCTGGTTTTGTTCTGGTTCCATCTAGATCAGCAGTCCCCAACCTTTTTGGCACCAGGGACTGGCTTCATGGAAGACATTTTTTCCACGGACAGTGGGGGGGATGGTTCAGGTGGGAATGCAAGCGATGGGGAGCGACGGGGAGCGGTGGGGAGCGACGGGGAGCGACGGGGAGAGGTGGGGAGCGGTGGGGAGCGACGGGGGGTGGGGAGCAGTGGGGAGCGACGGGGAGCAGTGGGGAGTGGTGGGGAGCAACAGGGGGGTGGGGAGCGGTGGGGAGCGACGGGGAGCGGTGGGGAGCGACGGGGAGAGGTGGGGAGCGGTGGGGAGCGACGGGTGGGGAGCGGTGGGGAGCGACGGGGAGTGGTGGGGAGCGACGGGGAGTGGTGGGGAGCGACGGGGAGCAGTGGGGAGTGGTGGGGAGCAACAGGGGGGTGGGGAGCGGTGGGGAGCGACGGGGAGCGGTGGGGAGCGACGGGGAGCGACGGGGAGTGGTGGGGAGCGACGGGGAGTGGTGGGGAGCAACGGGGGGTGGGGAGCTGTGGGGAGCGATGGGGAGCTGTGGGGAGCGACGGGGAGCAACGGGGAGTGGTGGGGAGTGGTGGGGAGCAGTGGGGAGCGGCAGATGAAGCTTTGCTCGCTTGCCCACTGCTCACCTCCTGCTGTGTGGCCCAGTTCCCAATAGGCCGTGGACCAGTACCAGTCTGTGGCCCGGGGGTTGGGGATCCCTGATCTAGATGGTATACATTTATCAAAAAAATATTGAATAATTCCATATAAGTAATATACTAAAGGTATGTGCTATAAATAAGGGGAAGACACTGCTCTGTCCTCACACTCTCCATTCCCCTGGTCTCAAAGAGATCTGATTATCCTGAAAAAGATAAATGTATAAATTAACAGCTGTAATAGTATATATAAAGTGCTATAGTAGTAGTATATAAAAGGCACTGACAAGGATGAAAGAAGCAGCTAGCAGCTCTATCTGAAGAGCTGACATTTGAGCCCCTAAAGAATGAATAGTAATCTGCCTATCAAAACAACCAAGAAGGGAGCTTCCAGTTCATTTGATGGCCGAGAAAGCTCCAATCAGACTGATCCTCTCGCAAACATAAACTCTGTACAAGGTATAAAATACCACTACCTGAAGACCCTGGAGGATGAGTAGGCACAAAGAGATAGTGGAAGACAGTACACACTTGGAAGAAGTAAAGGTGAGCTTCCCACTTTTGTAGCATTTATCTGGCCGCATTTGATGCCATGTGGGACAGCTAGAATTTGGGTAGATAACTTGTCCTCTTAGTGCTTGAAGAACCTGATGAAAGAATGGACGGTAAACTGGCAAACTAAGATGGAGAGACACCCAGGAAATAAGAGAGCCAGAGAAGGGAGCCCAAATTCTTCATGTGATCTCAGTGCATATTTGTGACTGACCCCTGAAACTCCAAATAGCCCAAGTAAGCTAAAAGAGCTGAATTTATATATGAGCTTCTGGGGAGACAGAATTTATAGTTTGAATTCAGCCAAGTTAACTGCCTGCTATAAACAAATAATTAAAATTACCAATCAAT